>NC_041383.1:286642228-286815019 GCF_002162155.2 Triticum dicoccoides | reverse complement strand
CCCTCTATCCATGCCTCTCTCGAATACGTAATACACACACATACCTCTCTAGGCTCCGCCTAATGCATCAACTACACATTCACACATGTTATATCACGTACACCATTGATCTAAAAAGCCCTCTCTTCACGTTTATTTCGCATACAACATTCCTTTTGAATAAAGTGTGGCCAAAAAATTATTTTAGAGTTTCTACATATATACAACATTAAAAAGTTATATGGAGGAGTACGGATGCTAATTTGCATTTCATGGTGCCCACAATGATATTTGTTCTGCACTGCGAATTTGTATATTTTATACTATATACAAAGTTAGTCATAATAAAAAGAAATGAAGAGCATCTCTCTCTCCATCGCATATCCCCCCTGTCCGCCCCTTTCACGCATGCACACAAAACTATCTCCAGGTCCTCTAAAAGTAAGCCCCCAGAAAATTCATGCATGTTTCATCTTTCTCTCGCGATATATGCAATGACGATCATTGTATTTGAAGCGAAAGCACGATACGTACATTGGACTTCAGAATACACTCATTACGGTCACCATTTATGTTTAGTGGTTATTATACAGTCACGGGCTCACCGTACAACTCTGTATTTCCTCATGACATGACTAGTTGACCAGTTAAATGCTCCACGTGGCACCTCTAGTGTTGCATCACATTATCTCACTACCATCGCGCCCACCTATCGACTTGTATCTACTCTACATCTACACTCTTATCAAATACATAAAATACACTCTTATAAAAAACAGAGTTGGTGATGATGGTGTGCCTGCCATCCTACAATATAGGCCGTCCGATTTATATCTGACGGATAGGAAAGAAACTATGGCAATTTTGCAAAAAGTTACCCACACACCTCTCCACATTTGCAAATAAGGCCTTCCCTCATTCATCCTTTTCTCTCACAAGATAAACTAGTCATACAAATGCATCTCGATGTTACGTGCAACGCACGGGCATCTTGCTAGTAAGAATGAAAACAAACAACAACAAAATATTTGGACGGTGGTTCGAAGTCATGACCGTGGGCACAACGGATAAGGTGGCCTTGTATTGGTATGCTGAGACGTCTGTTTTAACACACATGAGCTCGTGTGGTGATTATATACACACGCACGCATGCACACGAACTGACACAACACTCACACAAACACATGCACCCATGCACGCACGCAACACTCACACATACACATGCAGCCACGCACGCATGCAACACTCACACGCACACACGCAAGCATGTGTGCACACACCAGTACACCACACGACCAACACACATTCTCACGCTCAAGTGCTCAACCTACATGTGCATGCGCACACATCAGGCCATGACAGACACATACACAACCAGGTGATTCCACCGCACGGGTTGGAGTCTTGTCGCGCCTGTGTAAATTTGTGTTTATCTGACCTTTTCCCTATGCGAACTGACATGTGGGACCCACAAGGAACATGGTCAATTTAACCAATCAACATGGCGCCATGCAGACTATTTGGCCGGTCAATAGAGTGCAATCCGATGTTGAACCGTGAGCAAGTGACCGTATAATCACCGCAAAACGTATATAGTGACCGTAATCAGCTTATTCTGAAGTTCGGTGACCGTATTACGCTTTTCTCTGTGCAGGCCCTCCAAAACTACATCTCTACACGTTCTCACATGTTACATCTAACAAATATGCAAAACAGCACTACTACTACACTCTAACACAATAAATCATATGTGTTTTTACTTTTACTAGATATCATATTGTTACTTATAATTATTCAGTTTTCATACATTAAAATTGCCTTTGAAATGTATGTCCAGTATCATCTACCGCGCGGGAAAAATCCCGCCCTTTCCTGTTTAATCGGGTTTGTATCGATGGATCGTGCGAAACAGCAAAACTATAGTACTATACAGTACAAGTGACATTTCACTGGGCCGTCGTTTCATGTACTCCTCTGTCGTAAGAGTGGAGCGCTCGCTTTCATAAATATTCTAGTCCCTTTTGCCGACATGTGGTACATCAAGCTACCGGATCCACGTGCCATACTGGAATACAGTGCAGAGAAGCCGGGGTGTAGCACCCCAGTCATGGCGCCGGCGTAGTAATGAGCAATGAGGCATCAAATCACAAAGATGCACCTTTCCCGCTGTTAAGTTGGAGGGACAAAGTAATAATGCTAAAAAACAGAAGTTGGAGGGACGAAGCAACCATCATTTCACTCGTTACTGAATTTGCTTCTCCCTCATCTTCTTCAACTTAACCACGTGTTGCTTCTGCCATTGTTCTGCCTCATGTGGGACGTGGATCGGCTTGGTAAAGCACTGACACGTGGGACCGCATGTTAGCAAACTGCCAGGACAACGTCCGCTGAAAATAAGAAACCTCCCCCGCCATCCGCGCGGCAAAATCACCACCTTTTTACTAAACTGGATTCCATAATTTTTTAGATCAATATAATTGAGATTTGTATACATAGCACACAGGAGCAAAACCAAGTGGTACAGTTAAGGGCATCCACAATGTGTAGCCAAATGTGAAAATAGCTTTTGGCATCGTGGGAACCATTGTGGACGGTGTTGCCAAAGCCAAAAAGATGGAACCGATGCTCCCTGATTGATTGATTGAAGGAATAGAAAAATGCAACGTCTCTCTTCTTTCTCCCATGCTTGGACGCATGTAGTATAGTATAGAGCACAGAGTCTACTCCCCTATCCCTTCTATCACAAATCACAAAGCTGTGAGGCGTCAAATCACAAAAGCACAGACGAAGAAACCATCATTTCACTCTTCGGTGACTCTGCTTCTCCATCGTCTTCTTCGAGAAACCATCTCACCGCACTAATCTGGACGGGCGACGCTATTGTGTACTCCTAGTAGTACTAGTCCTTTGGTTCAACGGACTTCCTGGATGCAAATAAGGTGTTTGTCTTGGCTTGTAGGCGGCACTTGCGAACGACTTACCATGATCTCCCTCAATGGTGTTCTCCGTCGAACGCACTTCGCCAAACCACAAAAAAAGATATTTTCGACGTCACCGCAATGGGGAAGGAAGTCTAATATAGTTACTACCTCCATTTTTTGTACACAAGGCGAGTATATCAAAATTACAATTTGCAAAGGTCCACTAACACTAATCGAGTCAAAATTGATGGGGTTTGCCTCGTACTCCCTCCGTCCGGAAATACTTGTCGGAGAAATGCATAAAAGTGAATGTATCTAGAACTAAAGTACATCTAGATACATACATTCATCCAACGAGTATTTCTGGATGGAGGGAGTACTAGCAACCAAGGACATTAATATCCCCTGCATGCATGTGGAAGTGAGAAGGTTGGTTTGCATGGCGCTGCATTAATCAAGCGATGAGGAGTAAGATGGTTAGCTCTTTGGTCTTTGGAGAAAAAAATACGCATTAATTGACACGTGAAACGAGGATTTGTATCGATTAAATCCCACGAAGGAAAACCCCGCCTTTCTTTTTTAACACTAGTACTCCTAGTACGTACGTACTTATCCTGTTTGGGTCTAGGCCTTGCATTGCCAAACTTCGCCACACATTTTTGCCAAGCTTGCCAAAAGTTTTCAAAATGAAAAGGAGGTACACTTGTGCACGACTGTCGTGGTCGCACTGCACCCTCACACGGTCGCTCCTGCATGCCGCGGTTGCACATCACCCTCACACAGTCGCTCCTGCACGCCGCAAACCCAACCAAGGGAACGCACCCTCACTGACACGTGTTGTCGCATGTGAACAAACCAAACTCAGCCATCCTATCACTGACACATAATTTTCGTTCATAGAGTATGTTTATCCAACTGCATGTTGGGGAGTATCTATACAGCCCATGCGATGGTCTGTTGGGGAAGAAGAAGAGGTGAGGAAGAAGGAAAGAAGGGTTAGGAGACGTAGGATATTCATCCAACCGCCTGAAATGGTAGACTGACCCAAGTCAGGCGACTTGCATAAAAAATATATGTTTTGACACAGCAAAAGATCCATAAAAACAACAACATAAAGAAAAACTATCACTGCTCGCGGAAAGAGGCGGCCTCGTCATCTTTGGCTGCCAGCGCGAACCAGCCGTAGCTGCCGACGTGTGTCTCCGCACCGTGGTTGTCCTCGGCCTCTAGCTACTCGTTCAAGTGGAGCGTGTGGGCGCTCTACACGGACGAGAGCACAGCCCGGTTCAAGTCGAGGACGTCCGGTTCCGCCTGCAGGAGGGCCTCAATGGCAGCGGCATCTGCACGCTCCACGTCGAGTCGAGCCTCCGCCGCCCGGTTCAAGTCCAGGACGTCCGGTTCCGTGTGCAGGAGGGCGTCGATGAGAGCGGCATCCGCGCGCTCTGCATCGAGTCGAGCCTCTGCCGCTTGGTTCAAGTCCAAGATGTTCGGTTCCTCCTGCAGGAGGGCCTCGATGGCAACGGCATCTGCGCGCTCTACCTCAAGTTGAGCCTCCGCCGCCCGGTTCACATCCACGACATCCGGTTCCGCTTGCAGGAGAGCCCTGATGGCAGCGGCGTGCGCGCGCTCCGCGTCGAGTTGAGCCTCTGCCTCCCGGTCCTCCTTTAGTATCGCCAGGTTGAACCGCTGGTCCGCCTGCACCATGGGGGACTCGAACGCCGACATGAAGTCGACGTCATCGTCTCATACCCATCGGGGCCTTCTACGCCGCGACCTCCGCCATGAACATTGGATCGGCTTCCTCCTCCTTGTAGCTTGGCTCCAGAGAACTCGGGGATTGGCCCGCCGCAAAGCGAGCTTGCGAACGGTGGTCTGTGGCACCGACCACCGCCGTGATTTCTGCGCGGTGCTCCAGCGTCAGCATCTTGTAGTAAGTGATCTTGCGGCGCACCATGGCTTTCCGGCGAACTAGGGGACGCTTGATGCGGGCTAGGGGATCAAAAGGTGGGGGAATGGGCTGGAGATTAGGTGTGGTTTTAGGGCAGTGGCTGGCGTAGGCCGAGCAACAAAGGTTCTGCTGTGAATAGTGGTTCCGGTGACGACCGGTCAATCAGTTTTTACTGTACATCGGTCTTGTCGTGCAGCCCGGCACGTTGGACCCTCCACGTCGCTCACCGAATGGAACGCGCTTTGTCTTGCGTTTTCGCTAGCTTGTGGGACCGTAGTTAAGAGCAAACAGACGTCCCTCCCCCTCCCCCGCCCGCGTCATTTATTATACTACCACTCCCTTTGTTTTATGCATAGTAAATAAAAATAGAGGGAGTATACTACAGATGAGGATCCCCTAACATGGTCGAACCCATTGAGTAACTGACATGTGGGGCCTAGCAAGCATGGGGTCCTCCAGTAAGTGACCGAAAGGGAGGGTAAGGCAGGGATACCTACGTCAGAGGATCCACTTCCACTACTACTCCCTACTTCCATTTACTATACATGGCCTAATGCATTTTTTTAGGTTAACTTTGACCAAATGTTAGAGTAATAATATATGACATGCAACTTACACAAAGCATATGGTCAAATTCGTATGTAAAAGGAGTTTCCAATGATATAATTTTCACATTATACATCTCATGTACAATTAATCTTGTCAATAGTCAAATGCGGTTTTAAAAACGCATTGGAGCATGGTTAATAATAGAGCCAGTCGATGGCTAATAGGGACTGCCATGTCATCTATAGCCATCATCTATTATATGCACTCATACGGTAGTGTGGGCTATAAGGTTGGCTATTTCCCGCAAAAAATATATAAGGTTGGCTATTGTATTACTACTTTTTTCCATCTCCTCTCTATCCCTTTATTCATATTTATTTTACTAGTATTTAACTAGGAATGTGTATATAGCTAAGGCTCTTACATGAGAGCTCACTCCCCTTACTTTTTCGCATCTCTGTCCTCCACATAGGACCTATATAAATGGAAGGAGGGAGTACAAATGTTGTCAGTATTCCACGTGTACTATTGGACAGGGAGCTTAAAAAGTTACTATTGGACTGGCTATACGTGGCGAAATCCTTGTAGGAAGAGCATGCGCGAGAACAAGCACATTCACGTGGTTGAAAACAAATTGGAAACCATCTCGAGTACAAATCTAGGGGTACGTACGAATCTAACAATATTGATTGGGCGTGTTGTTGAATGTTGATACCTTTTTGATCAAAGTAGAGATACTTTGACTACACATAAAACTTATATGTAAACTAGAAAGGATAGGAGGGAGTATATTGTGCGTTAAAAAATGAAACGAACATTGAATACCCTTTATATATGATTTGCGGATGCTATGATCACCGGTTCAAAATTTTGAATCCGCCTTAGGTATCACGTGCCCCCACTCGTTCTCTCTTGATTTCATCTCAGGGTCCGGAGATCGATTGAAAGAGGACTAGGGTGGGTACATGTGAATGATATTCGGCGGAATGTTCAAATGGGGCATGCGGGAGGATGGACTCGACTAGAGGGCGACATGATCGATGGAGAAGAGAGCTGGAGAGGAATGAGAAATAAGCAAACGCCACATGATTATACTTGAATGGCTCAAATAAACAATAAGTTGTCTCGCTTGGCCTACATAGTGAAAGGCCTAATGTGCAATGCGGAGCACTGACGCTTGAATATGGCCGGGAAAATAGGGAAACCGACATGTGGGGCACACCCGTCGGGACGAAGTAGCACAGACTAGTCCAATGGAGGAGCTGGCCCACGACCTCCTCGCCACCGACAACCGTTCATGTGGGTCATTGGGGCCAACAACGCGGCACAGCTCCAACACCGCCTCTGGACACGGCGACCGCGGTGAGCAACACGCTCATATCGTCGCTTGACATGGTCGGTTTTAGTGTGCCGAGGGTGGCGTTAGTGCTATGGCACGACAAAAAATATGTTTGGTGTGTGCCCAAGGTTGCCCCAGCAAAGCATTGGGCAGCCAAAATTTTGGTTGAGGTATTGGTTGCCCATGATTTGGCCGACATTGGCAAGAAAAATGAACTAGAGTTGGCTAGAGTTCATTGGCATGCCAAAAAATGGCAACCATCCAAACAAAGACCAATCTTTGGGTCATGACCAAAATTTGGGTAAGGTGCACTTTGGCCACAATCCAAACACACCCCAACCCCCGGCTCGTCGAGGATGCACGGGGCGCCGTAACGCGCGCGCCGAGTGGTGTAGCGCGGCCAACTGCATCCTCAGGACCTGAGACCATGCCGGGTCGTCTTGCTTTTTCAATGACATGCGGGGATCGCATGTCAGCAAAGGGCATCTCCAACGTTGCCACGACCGTAGCTAACTACCCTGGCACACCCAAACCCTCATCCCTCACGCCGTCGCACAGTATGTTCCCAGCAGGCGCCAGCTTCCCACATTCATGCCGTCCGTTCGTATGTCGTTGTTTAGAGGCTCGGTGCCCGAGGAACCTACTCCGGCGACTTAATGACGCACCCGGACGCTTGGCCTCACCGAAATGCGCTACTTAAAGCGGCAACGCCCAGCTAACCTCCACACCATAGCGCATCGTCCTCCTACCTGGCACCACATCCACCATGACTGCAAGTGTGGATGCTCTGCGGGAGAGCTTGTCTTCGTGGATGAAGCTCGAGGTCGCCGCCCTCGCTCAAGTCGCCTCTCGCGACGCAATAGCGGCGTAGCAGGACACGGACGCGACCGCACAAGCGGTGGGCATGCTGGCGGCGGACGACGGGAGCACCGTCAGCCACGCGTCCTACTTGCCTCCGTCCAACGTCCGGCAGCCAACTGGCCGGTCTGTATCCCGTGTTCTACTCTTCCTCGCCGGAGACCGCACCTTCACTTCACGGGTCTTGAACCCCACCCCCGTACAAAGATATCGCAGATGGAGGACGTCGGTCGCCACCATAGAATAGGTTTAGGGTCGGGTTTCTTTTATTTTTCTGTACTATAGAAGTTCAAAATGTAATGAAAATCTGTCGTGTTTGCATTAATCTCGGCCAGTGTATATGAACTTTCACAATAATATACATATTGTAGGAGTACTAGCAAGATGCCCGTGCGTTGCACGGAAGATCAAGATCTTGTAGGAGAAAAGGATGAACGAGGGAAAGCCTTATCTGCAAATGTGGAGAGGAGTGCGGGTAAATTGTCATAGTTTCCTTCCTATCCATTAGATATAGATCGGACGGCCTATATTGCAGGATGACAGGGACACCATCATCAACAACTCTGCTTTTTATTGAACCGAGACAAATCTAACATGCGAAGTAAAATAAACACATAGGGAATATACATACACAATTTATCTTAGGCACTCCAATAGTACGTCGACTACAAATTCATGCATTTCACATCTTTCTACATCTATGGGAACCAACGAAAGGGTTAACGTAAATTGCCTCTCTCTCTCTCCTCCCCTGATTTTCATGGTGGTGGGCCCCTCCCTCCCCCCAATCTACAATCAACAGCTCACACGTTTCACATTATGTTAATTACGTAACTGGGATTACGTAGGTGTAGCATTACTCGTCCTAAAAACCCAACTAAGCCAACCTCCTAGCATATCGCGCGGGAAAAGACCCGGCCATGCCGTTTTAGTCGGGATTACCGGATTACTAGTAAGTAGTATCGATGGATCGCATGAAGCAACAAAATTTTTTTGAGGGGGCGAAGCACCTAGTTTAAAAGGAAAAAAGGCGGTACACTCACAACACTCCTGTCGCGGTCGCATTGCACCCCACACACGTTCGGTCCTGCACACGGCTCACGCAAACGGAATGCGCTTCAGCTTGCCTCTTCACTGACACGTGGGACTGCACTTGGAGAAACTGACCATGCACCAAACTCCCCCTGCCCACCGCGCGAAGATCCTCCCGCCCCCACACAAAAATTCCCCCCAAATCCGATTCAACCGCCCTTCGGCCAACTAGCCAATAATATTCCCCAAACCCCCCTCCACCCGTTGCCCTCCACTCCATTCGCTCTGCCAAAGCCTCCCTTCCCACCGTGCCGATACGTCGGCGCCGCGGTTCATCGAGAGGATGCACTGCGATCCTCTCGCTCCCACGGTACGCTCTCGTAGACTGTCGTCCTCTAGCCGAGCCGCCACCTCTGGCTACGTTCTTGTGGAGGCGCATGGCGATCGGCGCCGCCACCGCTGGCGATGTTCGTGTGGAGACGCACGGCGGTCAGCTTCTCCCACAGTACGCGCATTCTAGACTGAGGCCCCATTCATGCCGGTGTAGTGCTAAATGTTAGCTGATAGACGCTATTAATCTCACTGTTTGCCGAAGTAGTTTACTGTCAATATGCTCTGCTTAAGAAGCTTCCTTGCCCTCTTTTGCTCTCAATCTGCTTAGCTGAGATGGCATGCCAAAGCTGATTAGTTGCTAAAATATCCTGCCATATATTTATTGTGACGTAGATTGCCATGGTCTAGTAACCAATCTGTTAGCTGAAATAGCTCTACACCGTTTTATACTCGATCTTTGTTGATGCGATAGGCTTCGATAGTTCGATGGCTGTGTGCTCGGCCTCATTGACTGCTGAAATAGCCTGCCATAATTTAGCACTCAAATCTGTTTGCTGAATTAGCTTTACATATATTTCGTTACTTAGATCTGCTCGTCCAAATATCTTGCCATAGCTTTAGATATCGACCTAGGTGTTTTTTTTCTGGACTTCATAAAAAAGCATATATGTTTTTCCTGTAATATCTAGTATAAGAACTAATTTGTATGTCTAATAGGTGGACATGACTTGGATAAGTTCTGCTCGAAGATTCTCCGCTGCATATGTCGAGGGGGTTGAAAACTTCAAGAACTTTATCAGAGCTGAGTACGATGGTCCCAAATCAGATGTGCTCTGCCCGTGTAGCAGTTGTATGAATTCAGTTACAAGAACCCAGTCAACAGTGTAAAATCATCTACACTTGTATGGGGTGTCGGTCACATATACTAGGTGGGTTCATCATGGTGAAACTGTCAACGTCAATGTTATTGACTATGTGGAAGCAGCAGATCACCATCTTGATCTGCCTGATGCTCAGGTGGAAGAGGAGGAGGAGGTGGTGGTGGCGGAGCCAGTGAGTTTGACCAACATTGAAACAATGCTACGAAATGCTCGTGCATTTCGTGAACTTTCACCTCTAGAAGAAAAATGGTGGGCCCGCATGTTTGAACAATGCAACGTGGTTGTCACCCCAGGAAATAAGTTGTCAGTATTCTCAGCTATGGTCACCTTTCTTCAGGTGAAGACATCTGAGCGGATGACCAACAAATCATTCGATGCGATGTTGGCTGCTTTCCACAAATATTTCCCAGATGCGTCTGAGCTCCCACACACCTACAGTAAAATGAAGAATTTCCTTCGTGCAGTTGGAATTGGATATGATATGATCCATGTTTGTAAGAATAATTGTGTTCTGTTCCGGAAGGATTATGCCAACTTAAGTGAATGCTCGAAATGCAAATCGTCAAGATGGAAAGATGGCGATGCTGTGAAGAGGATTCCTCATAATGTTGTGAGAAATTTTCCAATTACACCAAGATTGCAGAGGTTGTTTCATGATGGTGAAACAAGAGATGATGTACTGTGGCATTCTAGGAACCAGGATTACATAGATCAGAATGTAATGAGCCATCCGTCTCATGGTAGTGAGTGGAAAAGCTTCAATGATAAACACAAAAAGTTTGCTCCTGACCCGAGAAACATTAGACTTGGCTTAGCTTCAGATGGATTTAACCCATTTGGCCACCAGAGCGCCACATATAGCATGTGGCCAGTGCTTGTTATCCCTTACAACATGCCTCCAAATGTCTGCACCAAAGAATCAAACTACATGATGGCCTTGCTCATCCCGGGTCCAAAAAGTCCTGGAAAGGATTTTGATTTGTTCATGGAGCCTCTTGTGGAGGAACTTCAACAGCTATGGAGGGGTGTTCTCACTCAAGACCTATATAGCATCCCACCAGTTGATTTCTTTCTGCGTGCTGTTATAATTTGGTGCATCCATGATTATCCGACTTTGGGCACTATGTCAGGGCGAACGACACATGGTTACAATGCATGTGTTCGCTGTGACAGGAATCCGGTGTCATACGCAATACTTAGCAAGATCTATTACATTGCACACCGTCGTTTCCTTGCCAAGGACAAGCCGCATCCTAGAAAATACCGAAGACATGTGTACAATGCAAAGCATGAAAACCGTGATAAGAGTCTCACCACTGATGAGTTGCAAGTGGAATTAGAGAAGGTCAGGCATGTTACACCAGGAAACCATCCTGGTAATGGCAGCGGGAAAAGGAAGCGTGGTAGGGCAGAAGAGAGATTATTGTTTACCCGCAGGTCCACTTTGTGGGACTTGGAGTATTGGAAAGATTTGGATCTGCGGCATAATCTTGATGTGATGCACATCGAGAAAAATATATGTGACAGCATTATCGGCACACTTCTTAATATTGAAGGCAAGATGAAATATACCTTAAAATCTAGGATTGATTTGACACATCTGGGTATCAGAAAGGATTTGCAGGTGCAAGATGAAGGTAAACCACGGGATATGGCACCAGTTGTGTACGTCCGGACAAGGTAAAAAGAAAAGAATTCTGCGAGGTCTTATCACGTGTGAGATTCCCACATGGATTTGCTTCCAACCCTGAAAGGAGAGTCAGTGCAGATGGAAACAAGGTATAAGGGTTGAAAACTCATGACTGCCACGTCCTACTTCAAAGGGTTTTACCTGTTATCCTTAGAGGATTGGGCCACCCTGACTTATACAGAGCAGTTGCAGAGTTGGGACAATTCTTCAGGGAACTCTGTTGTAGAAATATCAGGATAGATGCTTTGAAGCGTCTTAGAGACAAGATACCAACTATCCTATGTGACCTTGAGAAGATATATCCTCCAGCCTTCGTTGATGTGATGGTGCATTTGGTTGTTCATCTACCTGATGAGGAACTACTTAGAGGTCCAGTACAATATGGCTGGATGTACCCTATTGAAAGGCGGCTAGGAACTTTCAAGGGCTATGTTAGGAATAGAGCTAGACCCTAGGGTTCCATTGCAGAGGCCTACATTGCTACAGAAGCATTGACATTCTGCTCAAAATACATTGAAATAGCTTATCAGCTTAGCAAAGAGGTGGGTGAAGACAATCCCGGGCACAATGTTTTCGATTATTCTATTCGAGTTACAGGGAAGAGTCGACAAGAGGACAAACCTAAAGATTTGGACAAAATGGTTTGGTATATGTTGAATAACTGTCCTGAGATACTACCTTATATCAAGTAACTGCAGTACTGTAGCTTATACATCGTAATCTACTAAACTTGCAGCACATTCTTATATATTTAGATGTTTGACACGATCACTTTGTTGTGCAGCATCTACAAAAAGGAGTAACTGCCGCAAAATCCAGGAAACATTGACAAACTGGTTATGGCAGGATTTGCGAAATGGTTCAAGAACCATGTAAGCTTTTGAATTGCATTATCAGTTTTTTTAATATATTGAGTACATAAGATGATCAGCTTGTCTATTTTCTAACCATAGGTTAAGAAGATGCGGGAGGATGGGTAGGCAGTTGATGATGCCCTTTACTCACTAGCAATTGGTCCTGATACTCGGATAAGACATTATGAATCTTGCGTTGTTGGAGATGTGCGCTACAACACCCTTGCACGAGACGAAGGCAGGAAGACACAAAACAGTGCCATCATGAGCACGGGTACGTATGACAAGGAGACAACTGAAATGTATGCTAACATAACAGACATTGTTCAGTTGCAGTATATCTCCAGTTTCGAGGATCATTGGTGTGTGGTTCTGTTGTGCTGTCGTTAGTATAACCTGTTTTCCACGATCGCAAAACCCAGAGCTGATGATTATTTCAAATCCATCAATGTCAAGGCAGCGTACCAGACCAATGAGCCGTTTATTTTGGCAAATCAAGCAACACAGATATTTTTCTTGGAAGACACATTTGCATGTAGCGATGACTGGAGAGTATTGCAAAGGTTTGAGCATAGGAATTCGTTTAATGAAGTTGTACAACAAGATGATGCTTACACTACTCCTGATGTACAAGATAACACAGATGTTCCTAATATCTTTGCGAACCATCACGTCAATGACGCCGGTGAAAAGATTGCCTGTCGTGCTGTGGACATACAAGAGTTGATCAAGAAGAAGCCAACGTTCGAGGACATTGAGGACGAAGAAGAAGATGCCACCGTGGGGAATTACGATTTAGACTGATACACATGGTGAACATGTTGACGCTGCTGCTGCGGATGATGATTACATTGCTTTTGTTGTATTTACCTGTCAGAAGACATTTTTTTATCTACTATGTGAAATTGTGTTTGCTATGACAACTGAAACCTGATGAACATGTTGTTTAGTATTTTGTTGTGAGAACATCACTTGTTATATATGTGGATTTGTGTTTGGTGATTGTATGACAAGTAAAACATGATGACATTGTTGTTTAGTTGTACTCATTTTTGGCTGTGAAACTTGAATTTGATGATATAGTTTGTTGTTGGATTGCAATTTCCTCGACGTCTTCGAATGAGAACAAAGCTGACCCAACAAGGCCTCTGCTATTTATTTATTTATGAGCAAAAGGGGATACCCCCTGATTTCCGTTAATAGAATTCATTAGATGTTCACAACACTACGCCTAGCCTGCTACACAAGTTTCATTCGTTACTAGTTTCAGCAAAGTGCTCATGTCATGGCCACTGAATACATTACAAGTGCTACATACACTGCAAATAAAGAGACAATCATCCTACAGAGCACATCGATTTTGCCCATTATCATAACCAGCTCTTTCGTCTCCTCATTGCTGTCAAGGCCGTTCAGCAGCTGTTACTTGGCCATGATCACAGGAACTGCATCTTTAACCTTCTACTCTGCATCTTCCTCTTCCGCCGTTCCTTCAGTTACTTGTCCAACACCCCAACCTGCTGGTACTGGGATTCCTCGGCTAACCAAATAATCAGCGTAGTTGCATTCCCCCACATCAGCAACTTCCCAGAAATACAAATCACACAAATCCTCCCTTTTCTGCATGAATCAAATTGGTAGATCATCAACCAAACTATGAAAAAATTTGCAACTTAAAGCAACAGAACAACACTTAAACATATTATTACCCCATGATTCGCGCATTTATAGAAGACTCGGTCAGGGTTAAGGATTGTGGTTGAGACGCGACGGATAACTCTGCGTGATTTGCAACAGTGGCACCACACCAACGGCAGCAGGTTGCGATGAGCAATCGGCTGCGGTGCGTGTGCCGGTGGGGGTGTGATGAGACCCACAGGCGGTGGTACGGGTGGCGACTTAGCGCATATCTGGTTGTTGCTTGCTGAAGAGCAGGTGGACGAGCAGCCAGCGGACATGGTTGCTGCGGCCAGAGCTTTTGATGCTAGGCAGAGTAAGTAGAGAAGAGGAGAAGTGAACGTTGGATATGTCAGTTTCATTATTTGCAGAGTAGCATAGCACCATATATAGTCATAGTCTAGGTTTGGATTCGAACCAGCTACAGGAGTATGTCTCTCTTTTTTCTAAAACTTAGCAACGTCTCTTTACTGGTACACTAGCTTGTTCTGTACGCCTTCCCAAGTCTTTGATTTTCTTTCCCTTTTTTGCGAGGAAGGAAGGAAGACAAAATTGAGAATTCCTGGGAGTCGAACCCAAGACCTCTCGGTTGAAAACCAAGGGTGCTAGTAACTTATGTGGCGAACGTTTCCTTTGAGGAGGACAGCAGACGAACACATTTTCCTTGCACTTTTCTTCCTATATATAAAAAACTATGCTACTTGGTGTCCGCTTAGTCAAAAAACGATTGTGCCAACCCTTACCGTTGGATTAACATTCAACATCTATCGCGTTTATTCAGTCTCTTCTTCCTCGAGCCGCCAAAGCCAAACCAGCGCCGGCGGGACCGCCTGCTCCCGCCTCCAACGGCTGGCTGTGCTACCGCGCACGCATCATGGCCACATCGCACCCTAAAACTCTGCGAATCTTCCCCAGCTCCTGTTCATTCCCGTATGAGGCCTCACCATCGTCCTCTGCCTTGCTTCGCTCACCGTGGCGCCGCCCTCCGGTGTTGTCAACATGGTCAACAATCAAGAGGAATAAGAAGATGACTGTACATGGTGAGGATGATAGTAGGGACCCAGCAGCGCGCGTAGTAATATTGTTTTTTCGGGACGGAGAAGGGTATCAACTGGGTTGTGCGGGACCCGTGGCCCATCTAGCCCAGGCTTTTATTTCATATGTTTAGCACATGACCAGCCTAGTTTGTTTTTTCCTTTCTCAAAATGGCTAGCCAACTATTTTGTTTTTTGCAGAATAACCAACATAGGCCTACTTGCTTTTCTACGCCCTGTTGGGCCGAAAATCTTTCAAGACGGGCAGGGATGCATTTTGCCCAGAAAATGGGCTATAAGTAATAAGAAATGGGCTATAAGTAATAATAAATGGGTCATAAAATGAAAAAATATCTGGCTAGAAATTTGAATCTGGCTAGAAATTTCAGGCTATATGCTATTTGGGACAGATTAGGAGGCTGACTTGTGGGTCTACTAGGTTGACATGTACTTTGGCTTTGTCAACTTAGTCCACAAACGATTCTAGCAGCAGTGACCGTTGGATGTTAATCCAACGGCCATGCTGCTTCTTCAATATCCGATCTTCTTGCTTCAGCCACCCAAATCAGCTCCGGTGGAACTGCCTGCTCCCGCCTCCCGTGGTCGGCTGTGCTGTCGCACAGGCCGGACCGCCCCACCCTACTTCATTGCTGGCCAAGCCATTCCTCTACTCACCCACACCTCCTATTGTTTTCTGATGACGACAGCCAGACCTGTAAACCCTCGTACTCCCCACCGCGTGGGCAACCATTGTGTAGTCTTCCCTGGCTCCGTGTCGTTTCCTTCCTAGGCCTCGCCGTCGTCCACCGCGATGGTGCTCTTGGCGCGGCCTGGTCAACGAATGACATCCATCGTACGTGGACTGTACGTGGAGAGGCTGAAAGCTGGGTCCACGGCCGCACACAAGGAAATGCCTCCTTATTACGCACAAAATAATGATTCCTCCACCTGACAGTTGGGACCCACCGGAAGGGCCTCTGTATTTCGTAAAAAAACGTTCCCCCCTGCAGACATGTCGGACCCACCAGCTATATCTTCGCACGCAAAGAAGTGCCTCCTTATTACGCACAAAAAAATGAATACCCCCCTGCTAGCTGGGACCCACCATACTGGGAGGATGACTTGTGGGCCAACTAAGTTGACGGGGACGGAGGGCTTTGTCAACTTAGTCAATAAGAACAATTCTAGCTCTAGTGACCGTACGATGTCCATCCAACGGCCGTAGTGCTTCTTCAACCTCTGGTCTTCTTGCTCCAGCCGCCCAAAGCAGCGCCGGTTGTGCCGCATGCTCCTGCCTCCCGTGGCCGGCTGTGCTGCCGCGGAGGCCTCACCACCCCCTACTATTTCCCACCGCTGGCCAGATCCTGCGGCGATGGCAGCCTCACACCATAGCCGGACCAGTGAACCCTTGTACTCCTCTCCGCGTGGGCTTCCACTACCGCGTCTTCCCCGGCTCCGCATCGTCCCCTTCCTAGGCCTCGCTGTCGTCCACCGCCGAGGTGCTCTCGGTGCGACATGGTCAATGTGATCAAGGAACGATTTCCATCGGACGTGGACTGTACGTGGAGAGGCTGACAGCTGGGTCCACGGCCGCAAAAGGAAGTGCCTCCTTATTACGCGGAAAATAATGATTCCTCTACCTGACAGATGGGACCCACCGGACGGGCAACTGTATTTCGCGAAAAAAAACATTTCCCATGACTGCTGGGACCCACCAGCTACATCTTCGCACGCAAGGAAGTGCGTCCGGGCAAAAAAACAATTCGCCCCCTTGACTGCTGGGACCCACCAGCTACACCTTCGCACGCAAGGAAGTGCGTCCGGGCAAAAAAACGATTCGCCCCCTTGACTGCTGGGACCCACCAGCTACATCTTCACACGCAAGGAACTACGTCCGGAAAAAAACGATTCGCCCCCCTGACTGCTGGGACCCACCGGCTACATCTTCGCACCAAGGAATTACGTCCGGAAAAAAACGATTCGCCCTCCTGACTGCTGGGACCCACCAGCTACATCTTCGCACACAAGGAAGTGCCCCCCTGACTGCTGGGACCCAGCAGCTACATTTTTGCACGCAAGGAAGTGCCTGATAGTCGAGACCCACCTGGTCGAAGCGTACGTAGCATTGTCATTCTGGTCGCGAACGTGTACGTACACACTACTGGATGTAGAGGCGCGCACATGTCGTAGTAGAGGCGCGCATGTAGCATGTACATGCATGTACAACGGCCAGGGTGCAAGAAAGAAAATACGGCCACATACGTACATACGGGCGGGGTCTCGAACGCCTACTCGCGTATATGGCTGGGTCGGAACGGAGAAACAACATCGTCGTCGTGTTCATGGGGAGCCAACCGGCTGGGTCAGAACGGAATGCGTCTTCGTGTTCATCGGGAGGGCTTGGACAGAACAGGCGATGGAAATGAGGCCTGGCATACCGCAGAACGGAGGAAATGGCCTTGTGTTCGACCGGTCACGTTCGAAACAGGATCCTGTTCATCGGGAGGGGTCTGGCGTACCGCAAAACGGAGGAAACGGACCTCCTACGGTCGAAACAGGGGTCCAGTGTCACATCCTAGCTAGTTCATGCATTAGAGTGTAACATCATGTTTATTCTTTCATCAGAAACCTGAAATGGGGATGACAGAACCCCCAGCCCCCTCTGAAACCAATTAGGGTTTACTAAAAACTTTTTCAATGAACCTGAAATGCCCTTCTAAAATGCCCATCATTTCTGTCTTGGTTCAGAACCTCTGCCAAAAGTGATGCACATTTTCCTAGGCCATCTTAGGGTTTTTGAATTAAATCATAAATATTTGAATTTGGGCATTTAAAATCATATAAAATATTTAAATGCTCAAATATCTCCAAACTAAAATGTTTCATGTTGGAAATAATCCAACTATGGACCAGGAGTAGTTTGGTGATTTTAGGAGTTGCCTAAGTATTTTTAATAAATCAACTAAGTTGCAGAAGTATTAAAAAAACAGAAAACAGGAAAAAATAGAAAAACTTACCTGGCGCCCAGCACCCGGCCCACCTACCGGCCCAGCCCAGCGCCGCTCCAGCGAGCTGCTTGCCGGAAAGGCAGGCAGGCAGGTGCCCGACGGCGACCGCAGCACGCGCCACGCACCTGCTCGCCGCCTCGCCGCTCCCCTCGCCCGGTGACGTCGTGGATCGCTCCCTCTCTCTTCCCTGAACCCCCCAGACACCCCCTCTCCCCTCCAGCTCCTCCCCCTCGCGCCCCCCCCAGCCATGGCTGACGCTACCGCCGCCGTGCCTACGTCGTAGCCGCGCTCCCCGCCGCCCGTGCGTCCTCTCGTCGTGTCCAGGAGCTCCGCCGCTGTCCACTTCATCGAGCAAGCCGAGCCCCGAGCGCTCGCAACGCCCGAGTCCACTGCAACGACCTCGCCCGAACCGCCGTCGCCGGAGATCCCCTTCAACACCGTCGCCGCCTCAGCTCGTCCCCGACCCCACCGGTGGCCTCTACGGGTGCGCTGTGAGCCTAGCTACCCCTCCTACCCTCCCTCTCTTGTTCCCGAGCCATGTAGCGACCTCCCGGAGCTCAACCGCACCCACCACCATGGAGCTCGTCGCCGACGTGCTCCCGGTCACCCTCCGACCACTCCACGGTGTCCATCATGCTCACCGCATCACGTAGCACCTAACTAGCTACTCCCCGCACCTTACCGACCCCCCTAGCGACAAGTTCGACTTCGGCCAAACTCCGGTGGCCGCCAAAGTCGTCGCCGGCGCCAACTCCGGCCACCCCGACCCCAACGGACTCCATCAAGAGCTGCGGCTCGACCTCAGCTCCTTCTGGTGGTCTCCGCGACCCATTTGGTGACCGAAACGGCCAAAACCACTTCCGCCGCCGCGTCGGGCTCGCCGGCGGCTAAACGCCGGTGCAGTCGACCTGGGTTTGACCACGGGTGGGCCCTGGTTGACTCTCCTGAGTCGATGACAGGTGGGGCCCAGCCCTGTTAACTAATTAGGATTAGTTTAAATTAATTTTAGTTTAATTAATCACACTGACACGCGGGACCCACTGTCAGGTTTGACCCGGACGTGTCCCGTTGACCTGCTGATGTCACACTGACGTCAGGCTGACGCAGTAATTGATTTTCTGGATTTAATCTAATATAGGAAATTCCAGAATATAGTTTGAATTTCAAAAATTCATAACTTTTATTCTGTAACTCCAAAGCAGACAAATTATATATGAAAAATGATCAAAAAAATCCAATCTATCCATCTGTACTATTTTCATGCATGATTAAACAAGTTAACTTGATGTTTAATGCAGAACAAGGAGAAAACACTTTAAAGGGCCATGTTTGAGTTTGAAATTTGAATCTTTGATTCAAATTGGTTCAAACCCTTCTGGTCTTAGTTGCATTAGCCCAACACACTCATATTGCTATGTTTCATGCATGCATCATATTGTTGCACATTGTTTGGTGATGGTTGTGTATCGGTGTTCTTTGCGGCAGGTTCTGTCTCCGAGGAGTACCGTGATTACCCTAACGAAGAACCGTATCAGTGCATCGAACCATCAGGCAAGCAACCAACCATTTGATCATATCGATACAATCCCATGTTCTCGCTCCTGCTCTCTTTTACTGCATTAAGACAACGCGTTTCAAACTGCTGAGTGCTACGGTAGTTGAACCCACTTCCTCTGCATGACCTGTCATTGCCACAGTAACTAGATGAAACCCACTAGCATGTGTAGGAGTTGATTGAGCCATATGTATGTGTTGTTCCTACCTTGCTATGCCTACTATGCTTAGAGTCGTGTCAGGTCTGGTTCATCTGGGTGATGGGCTAGAGTGAAATGATTATGTCGGTAATGAGAGTGGTGTGGTGAACACGATTTGGTAAAGGTATCGATGAGAGGCCATGTAGGAGTACATGGTGGGTTGTTTCATTGAAGCCGACCTTAAGCACTGAGATCTGTATGTGTGATTTAAGATACAGCTACTACCATGCATTGGGCCCTGAAATATGACCCCGCTCGACTTCTTATTCACCCTAGTCCTCTGTCCAGGAGTTGCAAGTAGTTTCTGGTGTTTGTAGCCTACTGGAGGCCGTGGACAGCGCTGACCGTAGGGGTGGGCTGTGATTCGGTAGGTACGTGGCACGGTGTACCGAATACCCGTTAGGTATCTCGAGAACCCTGTTCACATCGTTTGGGGCTGTGAGCGAAACCTCGGCCGGATCTCCTCATGGATGGAACCCGAATAGGCGATAAACCTGGACTAGAGACTTAGGTGTTTAGGTAGGTCGTGGTCTACACCCACGTCGGCTTTCGCTTGAAGTCTGCCGAGCACATGTCGTGTGCAGACGCTAAGTGGTGGAAACATGTATGAAGAAGTACACCCCTGCAGGGTTAACATGATCTATTCGAATAGCCGCGTCCGCGGTAAAGGACTACTTGGTTGCCTATACAGTTCATAGACAAGTAAATGGAAACTATTAAAAGCCTCAAGATAAGCGTGAGTGCCGAGGATGGCTCTTCCGTAGGAAGACAGAGGTGGATCCTCGGTAGTGTATTGAAGTGGTGAGTAGTGGACTCGTGTGCGCAAAACCATTTCAAGTTGGAGTCTCGTAGGATAGTCTAGCCAAGAGTCAAAGCTGGCTTGCTGCAACAACTCCACCAACCCTTCTTGATAATGTGCATGTATGTAGGATCTGATGTAAGTCTTGCTGAGTACCTTTGTACTCATGTTGCTATAATCTACATTTTTACAGAATACGCTGCAACCCCTTCTGATGGGTTCTTCGTAGACGTTGACATCAATGAGGAGGCTAAGGCCCAGGTGGTGATCCTGAGCTTGTGAAGGACCACGTAGTATAGCTAGGCTTACCAAGCCTCTTTTATTTTACTAGTTGTCTGTACTCAGACAAGTTACTTCCGCTGTTGGTTTGTATGACTGTATGACTTGAATGCTGGGTCGTGTGACCCGTACCTATGTGTATGTTATGTATGGCTCTCTGAGCCTTAAATAAAGTACTTGTGTCATAGAGTCATGTTGTGATGCCATGTTGTATTTGCACATATCGAGCATATTGTGTGTATGTTATTGAAATGCTTGGTATGTGTGGGATCTAACTATCTAGTTGTTTATCTTTAGTAGCCTCTCTTACCGGGAAATGTCTCCTAGTGTTACCGCTGAGCCATGGTAGCTTGCTACTACTCTGGAACACTTAGGCTGGCCGGCATGTGTCCTTCTTCGTTCCTGTGTCTGTCCCTTCGGGGAAATGTCACGCATTGAGTACCGGAGTCCTGTTAGCCCGCTACAGCCCGGTTTACCGGAGTCCTGCTAGCCCAGTGCTACAGCCCAGACCCACTTGCTGATGACCGACACGTTCGAAGCTGGGTCATGGATGCCTGTCCCTGTAAGTCTGTGCCACTTTAGGTTTACAACTAGTCATGTCAGCCCGGGCTCCTTATCATATGGATGCTAGCGACACTATCATATACGTGAGCCAAAAGGCGCAAACGGTCCCGGGAAAAGGTAAGGCGACACCCGTAGGGATACCGTGCGTGAGGCCGCAAAGTGATATGAGGTGTTACAAGCTAGATCGATGTGACATCGAGTCGGGGTCCTGACAGCGTTGGTATCAGAGCCGGACTGCTTGTAGGTTCTCCAAGCCAAACTGGTCGATGTTGAGTCTAGAAATTCTTTAGTTATATGTAGGGGAATTGTTTGTGGGTTGGAACGTAAGGCTCTTTTTACTTCTTTATCTTATGACATTCTGATCTGAGTCAGTCTATTCTTCCGCCGGGGGTTAAGGAATTAGGATCTATTCTCTCTATCAGGATCACGTGTTACTAATCAGCAGTACCTTATAGGTTTGATGGATACAAGCCCAGTTCAGTTCTACTACCACATTATGTTGTTAGGATGGACTCAGAACTTTGATATGATGATGTTGAGTGTGTATGAAATCCTTTGTCAAATGTCTCAAATCCTTCTTGAGCATTTTACAGCTGTTATGCTGCCGAAATTTTGCTAGAAATTCTAATGCCTTTGCATTATGGTTGTGCTTTCAGATGGCCACTCGCGACCTCAATCAAGTGGTTCGCCTGACTCGATGCCTAGATGTACCCGGCCATACCGCCATGTTGGTCAGGGTAATGACTGAGGCTGGATACCGTTGGTATCCCGAGTACACGGTCGAAGAGCAATTTCGAGACTTTAATCAAAGCCAGTATCTCTGCACTGTCAGGATATTTCCATCTTATCCTGGATCCACCAAGCCCCTTCACTGCTCCTATGGACTCGGGGTTACTATTGAGATGGTTGTGCGGGACGCCGCCTAATCTATGACGACCATCATGCGAGTCAGGTCTGGCCTATTTCGGGACTCTGATTTCCGGTATATGCCAGGATCACTTCCGGGAGCACAAGGGTATCTCCAGGCTATCTATGCTGACCCCACTCAGGAGGATTCACGGACTCGCACCACTGCTGAGATGCTCGAGGATAAGGACCTTGAAAACCGGGCCTTCAGGCTAGAGCTTTTCAATACCCGTGCTGACCATTGGGCCACGTTGACTCGGTTTGCACCGGCGGTGCAAGCTGGATATTCGGATATGTGTGATCTCTATCCTGTGAGATCTGCTCTGCCACACGTGATGGGTTGGCGTGATGTAGGAGGCATCACCCCACCTCGCGGTCCCCGCAGGCCACCGTCTGTTGGTCCAAGACCTCATCCTAGCCCCTATTGTCCTCAAGCTCCGCGGGATCGTCTGTTCCCGGATGATCATGTTGAGCTTCCAGGCTATGGAGGTGACTTCTACGAGGACTACTACGGATCGGTCTGAGTTAGCGGTAGTATCACTAGTTCGTACTAGCTGTGTCGTCTATCGTCCTGCGTGACTCGTGGGATATGACCTAGTTTGTACCGCCTTCCGGAGGTGTAGAAAAATAATGTATAGGGGCTTGGGATGCCTCCGATGAGATGTAATCCTCTTTCACCGCAATAGTACCTTGTTTGGTCTTGTACTAAACCTTGTATGGTGTGTATGACGATGGAATAAAGAAGCAGTTTCTGTATCTACCATGTCATACGGATGATCATCTTGCATTCCGAGTTACTCCTTACATTCTGTATCTTGTGTCGGAATCTTATCATTCTGACTAAATCATTGTCTTGTTTACCTAGGATGGTCAACACGCGCAATAACCCTGCTCCTCAAGAGCAGGCCGAAGGCAGTGAAGTCAGGAATGCAAATCTGCCTCATCCTCCTTCCCTAGCCGAGGTTATGATGGAAGCCGAAAGAAACAAGCGGGAGACCAACCGTTTGTTGGAGCGTATTGAACAGAACACAACACACCATCAGAGGACTAACGTGGTGTCACTCAGTGATTTCATCAAGTTACATCCACCCACGTTCCACCACTCCGTCGAGCCTCTCGACGCTGATGACTGGCTTCGCAGTATCTCTCATAAACTGCGTTCCGCGCTGGTAGCTGAGGCTGACAAGGTCACCTTTGCTGCATATCATCTTGAAGGCCCCGCCAGTCTCTGGTGGGAGAATTATGGAGCTATGCACCCAGCGGGCCATGTCACTACTTGGGCTGAATTCAGCGAGGCTTTCCGCGAACATCACATTCCGGAGGGTCTCATGGACCGTAAACGTGAGGAATTTTGCAGTTTCACTCAGGGCCGACTCTCCGTGGATGCTTACAGCAGGGAGTTCGGTAACCTCGCACGATATGCCACTGAGGAAGTTTCTACTGATGCCAAGAAGCAAGCAAGGTTCCGTAAGGGACTTAGTCCTGAGCTTCGCCGCGACCTCCGTCTGCATGAGTGCACATCTTTTCAGAAGCTTGTTAACAAGGCTATTAGTGCTGAGACTGGTCAGACTGATTATGACGCAACACGCAAGCATGGCCGTGACGTGGGTTCCTCATCCGGTGCTGGTCCCCAGAAGCGCCGCGTGTGGGTGCCCAACACTGCCCTGCCACCCAGGTTCACACCGAGGCCATCCTTCCAGGCGCCTCGCCCCGTTCAACAGTCTGCACCAGCCAAGCCCTATGGTGGTCCAACCAACAATGCTCCTCCACGTACCAGTTCTGTGACTTGCTTTAAGTGTGGGGAATCTGGCCACTATATGCGCGAGTGTCCCCAGACCAACCCCAACCAATCTGCTAAAGCTGTTGGCCGTGGCAAGCCAACAGGAAAAGTGTTCCACGCCAAGCCGGCCACCGCTACACGTGGCCATGTCAACTGTATCTCTGCCGAAGAAGCTCAAGAGGGTCCCAACGTCGTTCTCGGTACGCTCCTTGTTAATTGCCACCCGGCAACTGTTCTTTTCGATACAGGAGCATCTCATTCATTTATATCCGAGAACTATGCTCGTTTGCATAACACCGCCTTCTGTGACATGCCAACCTCTATGGTAATTCAAACTCCGGGATCCAAATGGCAAACTTCTAGAGTAAGCCATGGAAATGAAATTCAAGTCGACAGACTTGTTTTTCTCGCATCTTTGATAGCCCTTAAATCGTCAGATATTAATATCATCTTGGGTATGGACTGGATGTCAGCCCATCATGCCAATATTGATTGTTTCTCTAGGACTGTTCAACTCACCCATCCTTCGGGAAAGATAGCCAATGTCTTGACCCGAATAGCCAAGCGACAGTTATATTCTCTTAACGCCAGCCCTTTGCCAGACCTTGAGGACGTTCCGGTAGTCCGTGACTTCCCGGATGTCTTCCCAGAGGAATTGCCAGGTGTTCCACCTGACAGGGATGTTGAGTTCGTAATAGACCTCATTCCAGGAACTGTTCCGATTGCTAGAAGACCTTATAAGATGGCACCACTAGAACTAGCCGAGCTTAAGAAACAACTCGATGAGTCCTTGAAAAAGGGTTTCATCCGACCTAGTTCATCTCCGTGGGCTTGCCCCGTCCTCTTCGTCAAGAAGAAGGATGGTACGGACCGGATGGTTGTAGATTATCGACCTGTCAATTTGGTCACAATCAAGAACAAATATCCGCTCCCCAGGATCAACGACCTGTATGATCAGCTCGCTGGATCCTCAGTATTCTCCAAAATGGATTTGAGGTTGGGCTACCATCAAATCAAAATCAGGAACGGGGACATTCCTAAAACGTCCTTTGTTACTCGTTATGGCCAATACGAGTACACCGTCATGTCCTTCGGTTTAACCAACGCTCCAGCCACCTTTTCTCGGTTAATGAACTCAATCTTCATGGAGTATTTGGATAAATTCGTCGTGGTTTACCTCGATGATATACTCATCTACTCCAAGAGCGAGGAAGAACATGCCGAACATCTAAGGCTAGTGTTGAAGAAACTTCGAGAGCATCGCCTTTATGCCAAATTTTCTAAATGTGAATTCTGGTTATCAGAAGTGACCTCTCTCGGTCATGTAATATCTGGTAAAGGTATTGCTGTTAACCCTGAGCGAGTTCAAGCCGTCCTTAATTGGACTCCACCTGAATCGGTCAAGCAAGTTCGGAGTTTTCTGGGCTTAGCGAGCTATTGCCGTCGCTTTGTCGAAAATTTCTCCAAAGTTGCTAAACCTCTAACCGAACTCCTCAAGAAAGATAAAAAGTTCGAATGGACTCCACAATGTGAGCACAGCTTTCAGGAACTGAAAAGACGCCTGACTTCTGCTCCCGTACTGGTACCGCCAGACTTCTCTAAGGACTTTGTTATCTACTGCGACGCCTCGCGACAAGGACTAGGTTGCATCCTCATGCAAGATCGACACGTAATTGCTTACGCTTCACGGCAATTGCACCCACATGAGGAGAATTATCCTACTCATGATCTAGAGCTTGCAGCCGTAGTCTATGCACTTAAGACCTGGCGACATTACCTCCTCGGTAATCGTTGCGAAATATTCACTGATCACCAAAGTCTGAAGTATATCTTCACCCAACCGGATTTGAATCTCAGGCAAAGACGTTGGGTTGAGTTGATCACAGATTTCGACTTAGGAATAACTTACACCCCAGGGAAAGCCAACGTCATGGCTGATGCGCTAAGTCGTAAATCTTATTGTAACAACCTGATGTTACAACAAAGTCAACCGCTTCTCCATGAGGAATTTCGGAAGCTTAACCTTCACATTGTTCCACAAGGATTTCTTTCCACCTTGGTGGCGAAACCTACTCTTACGGATCAAATCATCGCTGCCCAAAAGCGAGATAAGGGAATATCTAAAATCAAGGAGAACATTGCTAGCGGAGGTGCTAGTTGTTTCTTCACAAATGATCATGGTGTTGTGTACTTTGAGAACCATTTAGTGGTTCCCAAGAACCAGCATCTACGGCAGTTGATCCTTAAGGAGGCTCATGAATCTCCTCTCACCATTCATCCCAGTAGTACCAAGATGTATCAGGACCTACGCCAGAGGTTCTGGTGGACTAGAATGAAGAGAGAAATTGCTCAGTATATTGCTAATTGCGACGTCTGCCGTCGTGTAAAAGCAGAGCATCAACGGCCTGCTGGCACCCTTCAACCCCTAGCTATTCCTGAATGGAAATGGGATAAAATTGGTATGGATTTCATTACCGGTTTTCCCAGGACCAAGAGAGGGAATAATGCTATCTTCGTCATTGTCGATCGTCTCTCCAAAGTAGCCCAGTTCTTACCTGTTCGTGAGAGTATAACCGCTAGTCAATTGGCAGACTTATACATCTCCCGAATAGTGTCTCTCCATGGTGTTCCTTTGGAAATTAACTCGGATCGAGGAAGTCTTTTCACCTCTCGATTTTGGGAAAGCTTCCAAAATGCTATGGGAACCCGTCTCTCTTTTAGCACCGCCTTCCACCCTCAATCAAGTGGTCAAGTGGAACGCGTCAACCAGATCCTAGAAGACATGCTTCGAGCCTCTGTTATCTCATTCGGAATGGAATGGGAGAAATGCCTTCCATTTGCCGAATTTGCTTATAACAGCAGCTATCAATCTAGCTTGGGTAAAGCCCCTTTTGAAGTTCTCTATGGACGACGGTGTCGAACACCCCTTAACTGGTCAGAAACCGGGGAAAGACAATTCTTTGGCCCGGATATGATTCAGGAAGCAGAAGAGCAAGTTCGCATCGTTCGTGAAAAGTTGAAAACAGCCCAATCTCGTCAAAAGAGTCAGTATGACCGAAAACATAAGGCCATGACTTTCGAGGTTGACGAGAAGGCTTACCTTCGGGTTACCCCTCTAAAGGGAACCCATCGTTTCGGTATCAAAGGCAAATTGGCTCCTCGTTACATTGGACCTTTTCGCATTCTCGCTAAACGAGGAGAAGTTGCCTACCAGTTGGAACTACCTCCGCACCTCTCCAAAGTCCACGATGTCTTCCACGTTTCTCAACTCAGGCGTTGCTTCTCGGATCCTATCCGTGGAGTGGACCACGGCACGCTTGATCTCCAAGATAATCTCACGTATCGAGAGTACCCCATTCGTATCCTCGATCAGGCCGAGCGTACCACTCGACGTCATAATATCAAGTTTCTCAAAGTTCAATGGTCGCACCATTCTGAGGATGAAGCAACTTGGGAAAGGGAGGATCGTCTTCGACTCGAATATCCCGCCCTGTTTCCGGAGGAACCTAAATCTCGGGACGAGATTCTTTTGAGTGGGGGTGAGTTGTCACATCCTAGCTAGTTCATGCATTAGAGTGTTGCATCATGTTTATTCTTTCATCAGAAACCTGAAATGGGTATGACAGAACCCCCAGCCCCCTCTGAAACCAATTAGGGTTTACTAAAAACTTTTTCAATGAACCTGAAATGCCCTTCTAAAATGCCCATCATTTCTGTCTTGGTTCAGAACCTCTGCCAAAAGTGATGCACATTTTCCTAGGCCATCTTAGGGTTTTTGAATTAAATCATAAATATTTGAATTTGGGCATTTAAAATCATATAAAATATTTAAATGCTCAAATATCTCCAAACTAAAATGTTTCATCTTGGAAATAATCCAACTATGGACCAGGAGTAGTTTGGTGATTTTAGGAGTTGCCTAAGTATTTTTAATAAATCAACTAAGTTGCAGAAGTATTAAAAAAACAGAAAACAGGAAAAAATAGAAAAACTTACCTGGCGCCCAGCACCCGGCCCACCTGCCGGCCCAGCCCAGCACCGCTCCAGCGAGCTGCTTGTCGGCCAGGCAGGCAGGCAGGTGCCCGACGGTGACCGCAGCACGCGCCACGCACCTGCTCGCCGCCTCGCCGCTCCCCTCGCCCGGTGACATCGTGGATCGCTCCCTCTCTCTTCCCCGAACCCCCCAGACACCCCCTCTCCTCTCCAGCTCCTCCCCCTCGCGTCCCCCCAGCCATGGCCGACGCTACCGCCGCCGTGCCTACGTCGTAGCCGCGCTCCCTGCCGCCCGTGTGTCCTCTCGTCGTGTCCAGGAGCTCCGCCGTTGTCCACTTCATCGAGCAAGCAGAGCCCCGAGCGCTCGCAACGCCCGAGTCCACCGCAACGACCTCGCCCGAACCGCCGTCGCCGGAGATCCCCTTCAACACCGTCACCGCCTCAGCTCGTCCCCGACCCCGCCGGTGGCCTCTACGGGTGCGCTGTGAGCCTAGCTACCCCTCCTACCCTCCCTCTCTCGTTCCCGAGCCGTGTAGTGACCTCCCGGAGCTCAACCGCACCCACCACCGTGGAGCTCGTCGCCGACGTGCTCCCGGTCACCCTCCGACCACTCCACGGTGTCCATCATGCTCACCGCATCACGTAGCACCTAACTAGCTACTCCCCACACCTCACCGACCCCCCTAGCGACAAGTTCGACTTCGGCCAAACTCCGGTCGCCGCCAAAGTCGTCGCCGGCGCCAACTCCGGCCACCCCGACCCCAACGGACTCCACCAAGAGCTGCGGCTCGACCTCAGCTCCTCTCCGGTGGTCTCCGCGACCCATTTGGTGACCGAAACGGCCAAAACTACTTCCGCCGCCGCGTCGGGCTCGCCGGCGGCTAAACGCCGGTGCAGCCGACCTGGGTTTGACCATGGGTGGGCCCTGGTTGACTCTCCTGAGTCGATGACAGGTGGGGCCCAGCCCTGTTAACTAATTAGGATTAGTTTAAATTAATTTTAGTTTAATTAATCACACTGACACACGGGACCCACTGTCAGGTTTGACCCGGACGTGTCCCGTTGACCTGCTGATGTCACACTGACGTCAGGCTGACGCAGTAATTGATTTTCTGGATTTAATCTAATATAGGAAATTCCAGAATATAGCTTAAATTTCAAAAATTCATAACTTTTATTCTGTAACACCAAATCAGACAAATTATATATGAAAAATGATCAGAAAAATCCAATCTATCCATCTGTACTATTTTCATGCATGATTAAACAAGTTAACTTGATGTTTAATGCAGAACAAGGAGAAAACACTTTAAAGGGCCATGTTTGAGTTTGAAATTTGAATCTTTGATTCAAATTGGTTCAAACCCTTCTGGTCTTAGTTGCATTAGCCCAACACACTCATATTGCCATGTTTCATGCATGCATCATATTGTTGCACATTGTTTGGTGATGGTTGTGTATCGATGTTCTTTGCAGCAGGTTCTGTCTCCGAGGAGTACCGTGATTACCCTAACGAGGAACCGTATCAGTGCATCGAACCATCAGGCAAGCAACCAACCATTTGATCATATCGATACAATCCCATGTTCTCGCTCCTGCTCTCTTTTACTGCATTAAGACAACGCGTTTCAAACTGCTGAGTGTTACGGTAGTTGAACCCACTTCCTCTGCATGACCTGTCATTGCCACAGTAACTAGATGAAACCCACTAGCATGTGTAGGAGTTGATTGAGCCATATGTATGTGTTGTTCCTACCTTGCTATGCCTACTATGCTTAGAGTCGTGTCAGGTCTGGTTCATCTGGGTGATGGGCTAGAGTGAAATGATTATGTCGGTAATGAGAGTGGTGTGGTGAACACGATTTGGTAAAGGTATCGATGAGAGGCCATGTAGGAGTACATGGTGGGTTGTTTCATTGAAGCCGACCTTAAGCACTGAGATCTGTATGTGTGATTTAAGATACAGCTACTACCATGCATTGGGCCCTGAAATATGACCCCGCTCGACTTCTTATTCACCCTAGTCCTCTGTCCAGGAGTTGCAAGTAGTTTCTGGTGTTTGTAGCCTACTGGAGGCCGTGGACAGCGCTGACCGTAGGGGTGGGCTGTGATGCGGTAGGTACGTGGCACGGTGTACCGAATACCCGTTAGGTATCTCGGGAACCCTGTTCACATTGTTTGGGGCTGTGAGCGAAACCTCGGCCGGATCTCCTCATGGATGGAACCCGAATAGGCGATAAACCTGGACTAGAGACTTAGGTGTTTAGGTAGGTCGTGGTCTACACCCACGTCGGCTTTCGCTTGAAGTCTGCCGAGCACATGTCGTGTGCAGACGCTAAGTGGTGAAAACATGTATGAAGAAGTACACCCCTGCAGGGTTAACATGATCTATTCGAATAGCCGCGTTTGCGGTAAAGGACTACTTGGTTGCCTATACAGTTCATAGACAAGTAAATGGAAACTATTAAAAGCCTCAAGATAAGCGTGAGTGCCGAGGATGGCTCTTCCGTAGGAAGACGGAGGTGGATCCTCGGTAGTGTATTGAAGTGGTGAGTAGTGGACTCGTGTGCGCAAAACCATTTCAAGTTGGAGTCTCGTAGGATAGTCTAGCCAAGAGTCAAAGCTGGCTTGCTGCAACAACTCCACCAACCCTTCTTGATAATGTGCATGTATGTAGGATCTGATGTAAGTCTTGCTGAGTACCTTTGTACTCATGTTGCTATAATCTACATTTTTACAGAAGACGCTGCAACCCCTTCTGATGGGTTCTTCGTAGACGTTGACATCAATGAGTAGGCTAAGGCCCAGGTGGTGATCCTGAGCTTGTGAAGGACCACGTAGTATAGCTAGGCTTACCAAGCCTCTTTTATTTTACTAGTTGACTGTACTCAGACAAGTTACTTCCGCTGTTGGTTTGTATGACTGTATGACTTGAATGCTGGGTCGTGTGACACATACCTATGTGTATGTTATGTATGGCTCTCTGAGCCTTAAATAAAGTACTTGTGTCATAGAGTCATGTTGTGATGCCATGTTGTATTTGCACATATCGAGCATATTGTGTGTATGTTATTGAAATGCTTGGTATGTGTGGGATCTGACTATCTAGTTGTTTATCTTCAGTAGCCTCTCTTACCGGGAAATGTCTCCTAGTGTTACCGCTGAGCCATGGTAGCTTGCTACTGCCCTGGAACACTTAGGCTGGCCGGCATGTGTCCTTCTTCGTTCTTGTGTCTGTCCCTTCAGGGAAATGTCACGCATTGAGTACCGGAGTCCTGTTAGCCCGCTACAGCCCGGTTTACCGGAGTCCTGCTAGCCCAGTGCTACAGCCCGGACCCACTTGCTGATGACCGACACGTTCGAAGCTGGGTCATGGATGCCTGTCCCTGTAAGTCTGTGCCACTTTGGGTTTACAACTAGTCATGTCAGCCCGGGCTCCTTATCATATGGATGCTAGCGACACTATCATATACGTGAGCCAAAAGGCGCAAACAGTCCCGGGAAAAGGTAAGGCGACACCCGTAGGGATACCGTGTGTGAGGCCGCAAAGTGATATGAGGTGTTACAAGCTAGATCGATGTGACATCGAGTCGGGGTCCTGACATCCAGTTGATTGGGAGGGGTGTGGCATACTGCAAAACGGATGAAACAGACTTGTGTTGGAGCGCTACGGTCGAAACAGGGGTCCTGTTCATCGGGAGGGGTGTAGCATACCGCAAAACAGGACTCCACGGGATACTGTTCATCTCCACTGTCGACCTCCTCTAGCCTCCACAGGCTACCATCGACCTCCTCCATCCTCCATGGGCTCCTGTTCATCTAGCTCCACCGTGCACTACTCCATCGGCTACTGTTCAACCAGCCCTCCACGGGCACCCCCTATACTATCTATTGTTCATCCAGCCCTCCACGGGGTCGTCCTGCTCATCCAGCCCTCCACACCACGGGGTCCTGTTCTTCTAGAGGCAACGCCACCGCTCAATATTCATCCAACACCCCCCCCCCCGCAATGCTCATTGTTCATCCAGAGAGGCAGCATCGATCGGCTTCAGTTAGCAGCAGTTGCAAAGGAATCACTCGCTCGGGTTCATTTAACGTCCATCGATCGATCTCTTGGGTTCAATAGCGCGTGGTCTACAGTGCAATCGCTCGGGTTCAGTTAGAGCACAATGCCTCGCTCGGGTTCAGTTAGAGCCAACGCCTCGCACACACGCGCGTACGTGTACGAGAGAAATGCGCATCGCTCGGCCCCGACCGCCCACCGTAACCGGGAACTCCCCGAAATTTTCCTCGCCCTCGCTTCTACCACGGTTTTTTCCGTCATGGACGGCCCAAATAATGTCATGCAGCTGCGTCTCCGGCCCGCCCAGGACGAAAATTCCATTTTCTGTCATGATTTTTTGTCATAGAAGTAGGAGCCCACCACATCTATGATGATACCGGGTTTTGTCACAATCATCATCATAGAAGTGTCATATGTATGACAGAAAAAAAAATCGTTCGGCCCAAAATGTCACGGATGTGTCTTTTTTTTGTAGTGAAGGATGAGGGGTCATTGATGAATCACTAGCCAACCTACACTAAGCATATAGCATATCAGGTGAAGTATCAATAGCAGGTTACAAAAGCAGTCTATGCATCAGATTAGGAGCAATCCAATACAGTAGAAAAATCTAATGGAAGCATGGGGGAGAGAGAATGCATGATATAGGAACGATCAAGGGGGTTTTGCTTACTTGGAAGCTCTTGGGTGAAAGAGGGGTCTTCAGTGGTCATACTGACAAGTGGGACCCCGTTGTTAGTGACATAGTTAATATAACAGATTTTATTTATTAAAAACCATAATTAGTTCGTGGGGCCCATCTATTAGTGGCACATGAGAAACTTAAAGAAAGTAAACTAATTTATTTAGAGGGGGATTAGACCCCCTAATTAAACAAGGGTCGGGCCCGCTGGAAGTGACTCTAGACAGCCTCTCTAGCTTGCCAGGCATGCACGCACGCATGCACAAAAGCGGCACAAGACGGCCATGGCGATTGACAAGATGAATGTCAGGACCCCGACTCAATGCCACATCGGTCTAGCATGTAACGCATCATATCACTTTGCGGCCTCATGCATGGTATTCCCACGGGTGTCGCCTTACCTTTGCCCGGGACCGTTTGCGCCTTTTGGCCCACGTATATGATAGTGTCGCTAGCATCCATATGATAAGGAGCCCGGGCTGACATGGCTAGTCGTAAACCCAAAGTGGCACAACCTTACAGGGACAGGCATCCATGACCCAGCATCGAACGTGTCGGTCATCAGCGAGTGAATCCAGGCTGTAGCACTGGGCTAGCAGGACTCCGGTGAACCGGGCTGTAGCGGGCTAACAGGACTCCGGTATTCATCGCGTGACATTTCCCCGAGGGGACAGACACAGGAACGAAGAAGGACACATGCCGGCCAGCCTAAGTGTTCCGGAGCAGTAGCAAGCTACCATGGCTCGGTGGAAACACTAGGAGACATTTCCCGGTAAGAGAGGCTACTAAGGACAAACAACTAGATAGTCAGATCCCACACATACCAAGCATTTCAATAACATACACACAATATGCTTGATATGTGCAAATACAACATGGCATCACAACATGACTCTACGACTCAAGTATTTATTCATTAGGCTCCGAGGAGCGAGATATTACAAACATGGGTCTCACGACCCAACATTCAGAGGATACAAGTCAAAGCACAAGCGGAAGCTAACATGTCTGAGTACAGACATCTACAAATGAAAAAGGCTTAGAAGCCTGACTATCTACCAGATCCTACCGAGGGCACAAGATCGTAGCTGAGGTATCAAGCTAAACGTCGAAGTCCACGCGGGACTACTAGTGAGACTGAAGTCTCTCTGCAAAAACATAAAATAGGCAAACGTGAGTACAAATGTACCCAGCAAGACTTACATCAGAACGAACTACATATGCATCATTATCAACAAAGGGGGTGGTGGAGTTTAACTGCAGCAAGCCAGCTTTGACTCGGTGGCTATCCTGAACTACGACTGCAAGTAACTCTTTTGAGGTGGCTCACACGAGTCCACATATTCACCAAATCAATACACCACTATGGATCAGCTCCCGTCTCCCTACGAGAACGCCATCCATAGCACTCACGCTTATCTTGCGCATTTTAAAGGATCCACTTTCACTTGTCTATGAACTGTACAGGCAACCCAGAAGTCCTTTACCGCGGACACGGCTATTCGAATAGATGATGTTAACCCTGCAGGGGTGTACTTCTTCACACACGCTCTCACCACTTACCGCCGTTTACACGACATGTACTCGGCAACCTTCAAGCGGAAGCCCAACGTGGGTGTTGGCCACGGCCTACCTAAACACTCAAGTCTCTAGTCCAGGTTTATCGCCTATTCGGGTTCCATCCGCGAGGAGATCCGGCCGGAGTTTCGCTCACAGCCCCAAACGATGTGTGCAGGGTTCCCGAGACACCAAACGGGCGCTCGGTACACCGTGCCACGTGCCTACCGCATCACAGCCCACCCCTCCGGTCAATGCTGCGCACGGCCTCCAGCATACTACAAACACCAGAAACTACTTGCAACTCCTGGACAGAGGACAAGGGTGATTAAGAAGCCGAGAGGGTCCATTGGTCTCGGGCCCAATGCGTGGTAGTAACTGTTTCATGGATCACAAACACAGAACTCAGCTCCTGAGGACGGCTGCAATGAGACAACCCACCATGTACTCCTACATGGCCTCTCACCGCTACCTTTACGAAATCGTGTTCACACACTTAGCTCACACATAGTAGGACATGTTCACACACCTCTGATTCATCCCCGATGAATCAGACCTGACTCGACTCTAAGCAGTAGCAGGCATGACAAACAAGCATGAATGAGTAGGCACAACAGGGCTCAAGCAACTCCTACTCATGCTAGTGGGTTTCATGTATTTACTGTGGCAATGACAGGTCATGCAGAGGATAAAGGGGTTCAGCTACCGCAGCAAGTAACAAATGACTCGTTGTTGTCCTAATGCAGTGAAAAGAGTAGGAGCGAGAGAGTAGGATTGTATCGGAATGAACAAGGGGGTTTTGCTTGCCTGGCACTTCTGAAGATAGTATAGCTCTTCATCGGTGTCATCGAACTCATCGTCGGTACGTCGTCTACTGAGAGGGGACAACACCGACAAACAAAGGAGAAACACAATCAATGCCATGCAACAATATGATGCATGAAGATGACATGGCAATATGCTGTTGATTGGCCTAATGCATCTAGCAACAAGTTAAATGGGTTGGTTTGAACACTAGGTTCAAATTCAAACTCCATATGTGAGAGTTTAAATGCCATTTAATTGATTTGACCTGATCAGCAGGTATAAGTTGTTCTAACATGCATGAAAATGGTACAGATGGATAAATTGGACTTTTTTGATCATTTTTCATATATAATTTGTTTGATTTGGAGTTACGGTTGAATTACTATGAATTTTAGAAGTTTAGGCAAATTTCTGGATTTTTCTGAATAAGAATAAACCAGAAAAGGGCATTACTGCATCAGCCTGACATCATCATGACGTCAGCAGGTCAACGAGGCACGGTTCGGGTCAAACTGGCCAGTGGGTCCCGTCTGCCAGTAGTTAGTTAAACTAACTAAATTTAGTTAGCGCTAATCCTGGGATAGTTAGCAGGGAGGGCCCCACCTGTCATGGACCCAAGGGTTAAATTGGGCCCACTGGTCAACGGTCAGCGGGGGTCAAACCCACCGGCAACATGACGCCGGCGAGGCCCGAGACGGCGGCGCGGCTCGGAAATCGCCCACGGGCGTCCAAATGGGCGGCGGAGAGGCTCTACGGGTGTAGCGCGACGAGGCGCGTCTAACGGGGCAAGCGAGAGAAACTGGGGTGGACCAAGCTCGTCGGAAGCGAGCTCGTGGCGGCGGCCGGAGTTCGGCCAACGGCAGGTTAGGCGATGCAGGGCACTAGGGGAGGCGCTTGTGTATGCTACGTGCCCCTGGGAGTGCCCTGAGCATGGTGACGTGCTCCGTTGCGGCTCTAGGTGACGGTGGCCACGGCGGCGACAAGCCCGGCGGCGAAGAGCTCTCGGCTCCGACGGGCATCGGTGTTAGAAGAAGAAAACGAGCCAGGGGAGAGGGGGAAATGACACAGGAGCTCACAGCGGGTGCAGCGATGGCCTCGGCGAATTCGGGGAGGCACCAGAGCGAGCGGAGCATCGAGGGGGATCTCCGGCGGCCGGTGATGGAAACGAAGACGGTGGCATCATTTCAGGCATCCCGCGGGTGCGTGGCTCGGTGAAGGGGTCGAGGAGGAAGTGGCGGAGCTTCTGGGCGTAGTGGCAGGGCGAGAGGTGGCCGGTGGTCACGGGGGTGCTCGTCGGTGTTCTCGGGCGGTCACGGCGATCGCGGGAGAGAGGGACAGAGGAGGAGTTGGGGACGAGGGAGAGTGCAAGGGGGTTCCAGGGGGTGGCGTGGAGCTGCGGGAGACGTCCAGGGAGAGAAGGAGGCAGCCAGGCAGGGAGGAGCTGGCCTCCTCGGCCGCGCGCTTGCGAGCACGCAGCTGCTCCTACTGGCAGGAGGAAGACGACAGGGAAGGAGGCGGTGGTGGGCTGGGCCACTGGAGTTGGGCCAGGTGGGCTGCGAGGTGAGCGCCAGATACTTCTCTCTCTATCTCTCTTTTCCTATTTTTCTTTTCTATTTCATTTCGTGTGTTCTGACTTAGTTTAGCAACTAAATCATTTAATAAATTCTGTAGGTCATTATATAGCTTGCTAAAATATACGCAAAGCCACTCACAAACTTCCAGAATTATTGGAGTCATATTTAACATATATTAAATATAAATCCAAAGCAAATAGTTATTGGATTAATTCAAATGGCCAAAATAAATATTTCTGTGACTCCAAAAATATTGGTTTGGATTTTTACCTCTTACCAATATTTCTAAAGAATAACAGGAACATTTTCTTGGACTCATTTGAGAAGATTTAAATGTTGGTTATTTTTAGAGGTTTTCTGAGGCTTTTGAAAATTCCTCAATTCAAGTTTCATTTGAATTTAAACATGATGCACACACTCTAAAGCATGGACTAGCTGGGATGTGACAACGAACCGGTGCGAGAGGGGGGTTATAGCGCGGCCGCATGTGGCTCGCGGGGCGAGCATAGGCGGCGGCCAGAGGCAAGTGGCGAAGGCGGACGCAGGGAACGACAGAGGCACGCGTGGCATGGGCGCGGGCCAGGCGCGGCAAGGATGCAACAAGCGGGCAGGCGAGACGGGCGAGGCTAGGGGCGTGACAAGCGGAAGGCAGCAGAGCGAGGGCACGGTCGGGTGGAGCGATGGCAAACAGCAGCCGGGCAGTAGAAAGAAGCATCGGCGGAAGTCGCAGTAGCGCTCGGGGGCGGCAGCAGGCAGCACGGGAAAATCGGGTGCGACCAGTGTGGATGGGGCTCGCGGCCAGGGGTGCGCGCTGGGGCATCAGGGGCACGGGTGGTCGAGGACCGGGCATGGAATAAGCACAGCAGGGTGCGCAGGATGCACGCACGAGGGGGTGGCCGCGAGCTCGGTCAGAGCTCGTACGGCGCGGGACGGCATGGGGGTGCGGCAAATGGAGGGGGAGAAGGGTGTGATGGGGGAGGGGCTCACCACAGAGCGGTTGGTGTGCTCGGGGAGGCCGGAAGCAGACGTGAGGGACAGATAAATGACGAGGTGGTGGGGGCCGAGCATGGAGAAGACGGCGAAGGCGTCAGCCACATGGCTCCCCTGACTGATGTGGCGCCCAGGACTGATGAAGTCGAGGACGATGGACCTTCAGGACGTGCTCCCGCATGCCGGAGGGGCCAGTGGACGCGTCAACAATGGAGAGGTAGCAGTCTCCACGAGTCTTCCAAGCTGAAATTTTAGCAGTACAGGTAGGGGCGAAAGGGGAACGAGGTGGAAAGGAAGAGGGCGGTTTAGGGTTTCTCGGGGATATAGATATTGATTGGGGCGACCTGGTGGCCATCCACGGGCATGGCGCCCTAGATGAGTGCCATGACCTCCCTGTGTCATGTACGGAGGAGGAGGAGGAGGAGGTGGTGGTGGTGGAGGTGGGCTGGGCCTTTGCATTGTGGCCACTAGGGCCCAGTGACACCATAGTAGTAGGCACTTTTCTTATTATTTTCTGTTTCTTTTATTCTTTTCTATTTTGCATTTTCCCTTGATGCAAATGATTTTTGTAAAATGTGAAACTTGCCAAATAAATACATTGCAATATTTGGCACTGCCACAAAAAGTTTGGGAGGCATTTTAATTTGTCTGAATTTTTCATAAATGGAAAAGCACTTAAATGAGTTGTTTTAGCACTATTTTAATTGGTATAGCCCATTTAGAATTGTGGTGATGTTGTTTCCTTAACAATTATTTGTTATGGAGCTAAATGGTGGAGTATTTTGCAATCATGCTTGTGAAACTTCAAATTTGACTTGCAATTTAAATTTGAATTTAACTTCGGCTTTAACCAGGAGAAATTAAGTTAACCAAAATGGGATGACGTGGCATCATTAGTCAAGGATTCATAGTAGCATAATTATCGGGGTGTTACAAATCTCCTCCACTACAAAAATAGAGGGGTTATTCTTCACGAAGACGATCCTCGTGTTCCCATGTAGCTTCGTCTTCAGAATGGTCTGACCACTAAATTTTTGGAACTTGACTGCCTTTTGACGGGTGCGACATTCAGCTTGATCAAGAATGCAGGTCGGATACTCCTTATAAGAGAGGTCTTCTTGCAGTTCAAGCACTTCATGGTCCACTACACGGTGTGTATCCTTGAAGCAATGACGAAGTTCTGATACATGGAAGACATCGTGGATATGAGAAAACTGCGGTGGCAATTCCAATTTATAAGCCACGTATCCACATCTGGCAAGAATGTGGAAGGGTCCAATGTAGCGAGGAGCTAAGTTGCCCTTGATTCCAAAACGATGAGTGCCCTTCATAGGAGTGACACACAGATAAGCTTGTTCACCAAGTTGATAGACTGATCCCCAATGTTTACAATCATAGTTGCTCTTCTAGCGCGACTGGGCCTCCTTGAGATTTTCCCGGACAATGCGGACTTGCTCCTCAGCTTGATGGCTAATATCCGGATCAATAAGCGTCTGTTCCCCAGTTTTTGACCAATTCAGAGGGGTTCGGCACTTACATCCAAATAATACCTCGAAGGGTGCCATCTTCAAGCTAGCTTGGTAGCTGTAGTTGTATGAGAATTCAGCATACGGGAGAGGTTCTTCCCACTTCTTGCCAAATGAGATGACACAAGCATGTAGCACATCTTCAAGAACTTGGTTAACTCATTCAAGTTGACCTTGGGACTAGGGGTGATAAGTTGTGCTCCAGGTTATATGAGTCCCCATAGCTTCTTGGAAACTTCCCCAGAACTTTGTGGTCAAGAGGCTGCCACGTTCTGAACTGATCTCCTTCGAAATATCATGGAGTGCCAAAATTCTAGAGATATACAAGTTTTCTAACTGACTAGCAGTGATCGTGTCCTTGACTGGCAGAAAATGTGCTACTTTGGAGAATTGGTCGATGATGACAAGAAAAACATCGTGACCCTTCTGCAACTTGGGAAGGCCAGTGACCATTAGGAGAGAATCTGGAGGAGCAAGCACTGGTGCAAATTTCAAATTTTTCATGAGTGTTTGGAAACTTTCCTGATATTTGTCTATCCACTCAAACTTAACGCCTTTGTGAAGCAGATTGGTCAGGGGCTTGGCAATCTTGGAAAAGTTCTCGACAAAACGGCGGCAATTGCTGGTGAGTGGGAGAAAACTTCTGACTTGCTTAACATTCTTTAGAGGAGTCTACTCAAGAATAGCCTAAACTCATTTTGGGTTGATAGCAATACCATCCTTGGAAATCACATTACCAAGATAGGTCACTTCAGATAACCAAAATTCACACTTGGAATATTTGGCAAATAGTTGATGCTCTTGAAGCTTTTACAGTACAAGACGAAGATGTTCAGCATGTTCTTCCTTATTCTTATAATACACCAGGATATCATGCAGATAAACTGTGACGAACTTGTCGAGGTAATCCATGAAGATATAGTTCATCAAGTGGGAAAATGTTGTTGGAGCATTGGTTAAGCCGAAAGACATGATAGTGTACTCATAAGAACCATACCGAGTAAAGAAGGATGACTTCGGAATGTCCTCTTCACGAAGTCGGATCTGGTGGTATCCCAGTCTCAAATCAAGTCTAGAGAACACTGAGGAACTAGCAAGTTGATCATATAGATCATTGATTCTGGGAGGCAGATACTTGTTCTGAATTCTTGCTTGGTTGATAGGTCAATAATCGTGAACCAGCCGATTTTTTCCATCTTTCTTCTTAACAAAGGGAGAAGGTCATCCCCAAGCAGAGGAACTGGGACTAATGAAACCCTTACGAAATGATTTGTCAACTTCCTCCTTAAGTTAAAGGAGTTCATGTGGCGGCATCTTGTATGGGCGCTTGGCAATAGGAGTAGTGCCCGGTTTCAAGTCTATGACAAATTTGACGGCTCTAGCAGGGGGTATTCCTGGAAGTTCTTCTGGAAAGACATCTTGGAATTCATGGACGAGTGGAATGTTCTCTATTCCCTCAATAGGTGAAGCATGTAATGCATTCAATGCATATATCTGGCTCCCGACATTCTGAGATGTTTGGGCTGAGTATTGGATTGTCCGGCCAGAATGGTGAGTGAGCTATACTATTTCAGCTGCAAAGTCAATCAGGGTTTGATGAGGACCCAACCAATTCATGCCCAGAATGATATCTATGGTAGAAACCTTAAGGTCCATAAGTGAAGCAGTGAATACTAACCCTCCAATTTCAATGTGGTTGTTGTGGACCCTTCATACGTCTCCAACGTATCTATAATTTTTTATCGTTCCATGCATTTATATTATCATTCTTGGATGTTTTCAATCATTTTATAGCATCTTCATATCATTTTTCGGAACTAGCCTATTGACATAGTGCCGAATGCCAGTTGTTGTTTTTTGCTTGTTTTTTACTTCGCAAAATATCAGTACCAAATGAAGTCCAAATGCCATGAAATTTTTTGGAGATTTTTTTCTACCCGGAAGAAAACTGGGAGCCAAGGAAGTGCCATAGGGGAGGTTCACGGGGCCCACCACCCACCTGGGCGTGCCGGAGGCCCCTGGCATGCCCTGATGGGTGGTGGGCCCACGGAGGTCCTTTCCACCACCTCTCAGCTCTATAAATACCCAAATATTCCGGAAACCCTAGAGGAGTTGACGAAACACAATTCAAGCCGCCGCAAGTTCTAGAACCATGAGATCCAATCTAGAGCCCTATTTCGGCACCTTGCCAGAGGGGAACACAATCAGGGAGGGGTTCATCATCCTCATTGGTGCTCCTCCAATGATGCGTGAGTAGTTTACCAAATACTTACAGTTCCGTAGGCAGTAGCTCGATAGCTTCTCTCTCTTTTTGATTCTCAATACAGTGTTCTCCTTGATGTTCTAGGATATCTATTTGATGCAATGACTTTTTGCGGTGTGTTTGTTGGGATCTGATGAATTACGAGTTTATGATCAATTTTATCAATGAAAATTATTTGTGTCTTATTTGATCTCTTATATGCATGATTATTATAGCCTCGTATTTCCTCTCCAAAACTTTGGTTTGGTTTGGCCAACTAGATTCACTTTTCTTGCAATGGGAAGAGGTGCTTTCTGATGGGTTCGATCTTGAGGTGTCCTCACCCAGTGACAGAAGTGGAAATTATTCAGACGATTAGAAGAAGGTGACTACTCCTAGGCTCCTCCTAGGCGACTCCAAGGCGATTTTCTCCAGTGGCCACTCCGGCCCCGGCGGCCACCCCTCCTGCCGGTGGCCACTCCGGCCACGGCAGCCACCCTCCCTCAAGTTGGCTCCCTTTGCCCTCAACTTTGATCGTGGCAGAAATTTGCAAGCAGATATGAGAAGCAAGTTTGGGCATCCGGTGGTTTTTTCACCAGGTTTTCACCAACGAGAGTTCACCTTGGTGTCTTCGTTCTGCAGATCAACTTTCAAACTTGATGTGCACACGGTTAGTGTCTCTCTCCTGGCCATGTTTGGTGGTTATGCTCAAGGCTTTAGGGTTCGTCATTTGAGATATAGAACTTTCAAGTTTTCGGTTGCTTCAAAGTCCATTGGTTTTGAGATCTACAATATGGGTAGAATTGTTGAACAAGATTTTGAAGTGGTTTTTAGCCTGTGGAACTTTCGTGGTCCAAATTGGCTTAGGGAAGAACTTGCTTATTACAGTGAGCTTGATAAAGAGTGGACTTTGGTCGGTAGACATGGCAAGGCCGTGTCAAGAAACTCTGGTGATCGCCGGAGCTACAACTCAGTGGTTAGAGACGGTAGATTGGTCTTTGAGAGGTTATTGGGTCCCATTCAAACCAGAGATAATCAAGGGGATCCTTTCAATTCACCATCTTTCAATTCTGATTTCAATAGGTCTCATAATCCTCCCCAGGTGCCTCAACGTACTAATCTTGGCACGTACGTTGTGTGTTTTGCATGCGGGGGCAGGACATTACGCAAGTAACTGCATGGCACCGAACCTTCCTGGGCTTTGGCCTTTTATCCAGTTTAGCACTTTTCCAAGCACCCCCGAGCAGGCCAGGGCCGAGGGTGAGGTGGAGGCCTGGTTCAAATGTGTCGGCCGGGCTGATTAGGCAGGTCTCATCATTTATGGAGCTGGTCAAGGACCTATTTGCGAACTTCCAACCGAGACCGTAGCCTACCTCCTTGCATTCCTTTGCTCTTACAAACTCTGCTTCCACCTCGATGAGCTTGCCATCTTCCTCACCATTGGCGGAGCAGGCATTGGTGGTCTATTCATCGGAAGCGGCAGTCATGGCCAACATTTCTATAGACCCCATTCCCTTCGTTCCCCATGGTTTCCAGATTCTTGAAGTAGAAGGGCAAACTGGGGTATCCAGGGCAATCTTGCCGCATCGCCCAAGCAAACACGAAGATTGGGCGATTGCTACCATTCAGCCACACCCAAACTAGGTATTTTTACCCAATGTCAGAGAAGTTCTGGAAGAGTTTTTTCAAGGAGTGGCGCAAGTTGGGTTCAGAGAAATCCAACCTTGCCCTTTTGGTGAAGCATATGTTCAGTTCTTGCATGTCAGAGATAGAGATCGGCTTATCAGGTAGACCCTGCACCCTTTTGGTGATGTTTTGATTTATTTCACTAAACACAATGAGGGTAGGAACTGGCATAGGATTCATTTCAATAGAACATGCTGGTTGTTGTTTATTGGAGTGCCATTTGATTACTGCAACACTGAAGACATTGCTGCTGCTATTTCCATGTGGGGCAGAATCATTAGCTGGGGAAGGGAAGATGCTCTGAGAGGAAAGATTTTAGTTAAGGCCAGAGTGACTGATCTCATTGATATACGAAAAAGCATTAGATGGTCTGAAGGAGAGTGTTTTGAAGAGGAATCTTGGACTAGTTCGGTTGAGGTTTTACTAGAAGAAATGTTGGGAGGGGGCCTTGCTGATGAGGACCCTATTCCACCTCCTGCTGTGGACCCACACCCAGTTCCACAACATGCCAATGATTTCCCAGGTCTTCAGCCAGTGCCACTTAACAATGACCCAGCTCGGAATGAAGATTGGGATGACTGGGATTAGCAAGAAGAGCAAGGACATTGGGCTTTTCCCCGGGCTAACAATCAAGATCCACCTCAACAACAAGCAGAATTGCCAATTTTGCAAGAGGATGGTGCCCCAAACAGCAACATTACCACTACAGTTTCTCTGTCAGATGGTATTTGGTCTAATACACACTGCTAGTGAAGAGGTTAACCAATGAGCTCCAGTTAATCCTATGGCAATGGGCCTACAAAATATTCTACTTGCGTATCAAGCAGAAGGGGAAGAAGAAGATGTTGTTTAGCCAGCTAATGAGAACCTGGCTGCTGTTCAACAGCGGGTAGAAGTTGTTGTCCCTCTGGTTTTAAAGAATCTCAACAACCTGCACCAGTTTTAGTAGATGTTGTTGTTAATGAACTTGCTGGGAATGAGAGGAATATTGAACCTGTTATGCCACAAGGAGATTTAATTTTGGATAATGTTACTGCTCCTGCTAATAACAATAGCACTCCTTTGGTGACTGAAACTGTGGTTATCCACAAAAAGACTGAAGAAATTCAAGGTTTTGCTGACAGGACTGCAATGAAAGGCAAAGCTGACGTTCCTATTCCTCAGGTTGGAACTTCAACTGATGGGCATAAAAAAGGTATGGAGAGTTATTCATTACCCAACTCTCCCTCTTTAATAGACATTCAAAAACTTGCTGAAAATCATACATTGGATATCATTGATGGTGCCCATTTGATTTCTGAAGAAGGTCTGGACCTCTGAATTCAACATTTTGCTCCAGCTACACAGGGAGAAGTTAACACTTTCAAAATTGACATTCCTGTAAGTTGGTTTAATTTCATAATTCATCTTCTTCTGACACCTTATAAATTTGGTAGGGTAATGCACCTGCTCAAATCTGATCACTGGAAAATCCTTACTGCCAATTGTGACTCTGAAGAGACTATTTTGTTTCATATCCCTGATGGATGTGCTACTACACAGGCACCAAGTTGTAAGGAGATAATGCTGGGCATGGGCAAGGAAAATGAGGGCATTAGCCCTGCTGCTCATTCCTCAAGTGGTGCTGGAAGCCCACTTCAACAAGTGTCACCTAATAAGGTCATAAACCTGCCACTTGGTGAAGCTGTCTCAAGGAAGAGAAGGGATAAACAGCCTCTGGTGGAAACTGAGGTAAGGAAGAGTGAGAGAATTAAGAAAGACAATAATGGTTATAGAAGGAAACCCGGTGATGCTTCATCTTGCTTACCTTGTAATGCTATACCTCCCATTGTGTAAAGTAAAGTGGTCAAAAACCTGACAAAAGCTTTCTGCAAGGTATCTGAGGATGAGCTGCAGGACAAACTTTCCAAGAGGCCCAAGAAGAAAGGTCAGGAGGATGTGGCCAAGGTTCCCAAGGCCACTGGTGCTACAAATCATACCAAGATTGTTCCATGATGTGCTATCATCTTAATAACAGTCCCAGGGTAGTAATGAGGAAGATCAGTTTGCTCATTGGATGTAAGATGTGTTATGTGGCTGTTGTTTTCAGAACATGTTTTATGTCTGACTGTGAGACTTGGTGGTGTCTTTTGTTGCATTCTAGTTTGTACACTCCTCTAGAATCCTGGAACTGTGTCTTGTATGAGAATGATGATACCAGTCTATTACCTTTTGGGAAAAATATGTCACCTCAACTCACTTCATGTTGGGTCTGCATATATGTCCTTGTTGCTGCTTGAATGATAACACACACTCTTCTAATCGACACAGCTATAATTCTGATACATTTACTAAGCTGGGTTTTATACCAGGAGATGGAGGTTGGTATATCACAATATATAAACAGATAGTTTATCATGAATAGAAACAGATCATGGGATATTTTGAACTGGAATGTTAGGGGTTTGAGTGCCTCAGAGAAATGGCTAGCCATTAGACAAAAAATTGAGGAAAGTGCTGCTGGAATTTTATGCTTACAGGAAACAAAGAGAGAAATTTTTTATCTGGCCTATGTTCATAACTTTTGTCCACAAAGATTCAACAAATTTGAATATTTTCCCTCAATTGGGGCATCTGGAGGTATCTTGACTGCATGGAATGGGAATCTTTTTTCTGGAGAAATGCTATTCCAAAATAAATTCTCACTAACTGTGCAATTCACTTGTACAACTACTCTTTGGCCATGGATTCTCACAAATATATGGGCCTTGCAACACTGAAGAAAAAGGGGAATTCATTGATTGGTTTGCTAATATTCAAATGCCTAATGATGTTGACTGGATTGTAATGGGAGACTTTAATTTCATTTGGTCACCTGAAGATAGAAATAGACTAGGTGAGGATGTTAATCAGATGCTACTTTTCAATGAAGCTATCAGTAATTCGGGATTAATTGAATTACCTCTTAAAGGTAGGCAGTTCAGCTGGAGCAACATGCAAGACAACCCTTTACTTGAGAAATTGGACTAGTTTTTTACCTCTGCAGCGTGGATGACAAGTTACCCTGATACCACTGCTCTACCACTAGCAAAACAAATTTCAGATCATCTACCATGTGTAATTAAAATTGGCACTAGCATCCCCAAGTCAAAGGTTTTCAGATTGGAGAACTGTTGGTTAAAGCACAGTTCTTTCAAGATATAGTCCAAGCAGCATGGAACATTCCTGTTGGATATTCCGACCCAGCCAAGAAGATTAATGCCAAGTTCAAAAACTTGAGAAGAGCACTTAAACTCTGGGCCAAAAGTCTGTCTTGTCTTAAAAAGCAAATTGAGGAATTAAATGAATGTATTTTCTTGTGGGATTTCCTGGAGTAATACAGATACCTCGCCATGTTTGAGAACAATTGCAGAAATATGTTGAAAGAATTCTTATTGACTGTCCGCAGCAATCATAAGATCTATTGGAAACAGAGAGGTAAAATCAAGGGTGTTAAATTTGGAGATGAGAACACAAAATTCTTTCATACAAAGGATTCAATTAACCATAGACATAACAAAATTTCCATGCTCATAAATGAGGACCAAGTGGAAATTTCTGAACATGAAGGAAAGGCAGCAATTCTTTGGGAGGCTTTTAAAAAGAGACTTGGATACTCCAATGGACATTCCATGCACTTTGATTTAAAGAACTTGTATGAAAACAGAGTGGACCCACAACTTCTTAAAGATCTTGAGAAACCTTTCACTCAGGAGGAAATTGATGAGGTAGTTAAAAACTTACCCACTAACAAATCACCAGGACCTGATGGATTTAATAATGAGTTTCTCAAAGCCTGTTCAGATATGATCAAAGAGGATGTTACTGATCTTATTTTGGCTTTTCATGCTAGTAATGTTAATCTGGAGAGCATAAACACTTCTTATATCACTCTCGTCCCAAAAAAGGAAGTACCGGTCTCCCCTAATGATTTTAGGCCAATATCTTTGCTTAATGGTGTCCTCTAAATCATTACAAAACTTTTGGCAAATAGGTTACAAAAAGTGATCCTCAAGCTGCTACACATCAATCAATATGGATTTCTAAAGAGCATAGTGATTCAAGATTGTCTTGGTTGGGCCTATGAGTATATTCATCAGTGTCATAAATCAAAACATGAAATGCTAGTAATCAAGATGTACTTTGAAAAGGCTTTTGACACTATTGAGCACCAAGCTATTATTGACATTCTGAGAGATAAAGGTTTTGGAGAAAAGTGGATATCTTGGATGCAATTACTTTTCTCATCTGCTTCATCTGCTATGATGTAAAATGGAGTGCCAGAGAAAAAATTCTATTGCAGAAGAGGAATAAGGCAAGGGGACCCTGTTTCACCTTTACTCTTTGTGATGGCAGCTGATTTGCTCCAATCTATTCTGAACAAAGCTATGAGCAGAGATCTAATCAAACCACCACTCCAAGTGAACTCTTGCCCTAACTTCCCCATAGTTCAATATGCAGATGATACACTAGTGCTCATGAAAGCTAATGCTAGACAGTTAGTGTGCCTCAAAGCTCTCCTAAATACTTTTGCATCTGCTACTGGACTAAAGGTTAACTATGGGAAATCAATTATGGTGCCCATAAACATTGCAGAAGACAGGGTTAGCATTTTCAAAAATACTATGCAATGTACCAGGGAACAATTTCCATTTACTTACCTAGGATTACCATTGGGGATTTACAAGCCAATTATGGAGCAGTGTTTACCTATAGTTAATAGAATTTCCAAGAGGATTGCTGGTATTTCAACTTTTATGACTCACCCAGGGAAGTTGCTGCTAGTTAAATCTGTGCTAGAATCCTTAGCACTCTACTTTATGTGTTGTTTGGACATTTCTATCACTATAAAGCACCATATTATCAAATATTTGAGGCATTGTCTTTGGAGGAGCCCTGACATGGAAGATAGAAGTCCAGCTCTTGTGGCTTGGCACACTATTTGTAGACCAAAAACTAAGGGTGGACTGGGAGTCCTAGATATCTTCACACATAATAAAACTTTGCTCATGAAGAATCTTCACAAATTCTTTAATAGACATGATATTGCTTGGGTGAATCTAGTTTGGGAAACTTACTATAGCAATGGTCAATTCCCAGGGATCAAAAGGTGGGCTCCTTCTGGTGGAAGTCAAACCTGGCCCTCATTGATGAGTTCAAAAGTATTGCCAGGTGCAATGTGGGTGATGGCAGAAGTGCTCTATTATGGGATGATATGTGGCATCATTATGTCCTCAAACACAAATTTGATCACCTTTACTCCTTTATCAGAGACCCACTCACAAATGTGCAACAAGTAATCAACACAGAGTATCTTCAAGACCTCTTTCACTTGCCTCTGACTACACAAGCATATGAGGAGTTCATACAAATGGAAGACGTTTGTACTTCTTTAAGGCAATCTAAGTACTTGCATGCAATGGATACTTGGATTTACATATGGGGAAATGAATTTTATTCATCAATTAAGGCCTATAATGTACTTATTAGACACAAACAAACTCCACCTCACTTCTCCTGGATTTGGAAAAGCTCTTGCCAACCTAAGCACAAAGTTTTCTTCTGGATGTTACTGCATGACAGAGTAAACACAAGGAATCTTTTGAGAAGGAAGAACCTTGAATTGGAAGTTTATAGTTGTGCAGTCAGGGATTGCCAGCAAGAAGAAACTTGCATCATCTTTTTGGGGGGTGTCCTTTTGCAAGCAGATGTTGGGATTTTATATGTCTCACCAGAACTCCAAATATGTCTGTTCTGGAAGCATATCAAGACCTCAAAGACAAGCTCAACTACCTTTCTTTATGGAGATCATTATTTTGGGATCATGGGCCATCTGGATATCCAGAAACAACAAAATCTTTGAGAATATCACACCTTCTTTTTGAGGCTGGAAATTAATATTCATAGAAGAGCTCAAGCTGCTGAAATTCAGGATAAAGAAGAAATATGAAGTGCAATTCTCCGCTTGGTTGGATACCTTGTTGTAATTAATTCCAGCCTCTTTTAGAGTTTTATTTATTCTCTAGTTTCTTCTAGTTCTTTTCTTAGTTTCTCTCCTTTAGTTTCTTTTTCTTCATCTTTTTTTCTTTTCTTTGGGCTTAGCTCAAGCCCTTAAGACAACTGCTCTGTTTCTGCCTTTTTGAATAAAAGTTGCAGTGGGGTGTTTTACCCTACTGTTTATAGTCAAAAAAGGATAAAAATATGGGTTCTATTCCTACATGAATAGATCTTGTCTACATCATGTCATCATTCTTATTGCATTACTCCATTTCTCCATGAACTTAATACACTAGATGCATGCTGGATAGCGGTCAATGTGTGGAGTAATAGTAGTAGATGCAGGCAGGAGTCGGTCCACAAATGTTGGACGTGATGCCTATATACATGATCATTGCCTTGGATATCTTCATAATTATTTAACCTTCTATCAATTGCCCAACAATAATTTGTTTACCCACCGTATGCTATTTTCTCAAGAGAAGCCACTAGTGAAATCTACGGCTCCTGGGTCTATCTTTTAGCATATTGTTTTCAGATCTATTATTCCAAAAACCCAAAAATACCTTGCTGCACTTTTTCTTTATTTATTTTATTTTGTGTTTTTGCAAGATCTACTTATCAGATCTACTACAGTTTCATCTATCTCAATACCGAGGAGGGATTGGCAACCACTCTTACACGTTGGGTTGCAAGTATTTGTCTTTGTGTGCAGGTACCGTTTACATAGTGTTGCTTGGTTCTCCTACTGGATTGATAACCTTGGTTTCATAACTGAGGGAAATACTTACCGTTGATGTGCTGCATCATCCTATCCTCTTTGGGGAAATACCGGCACGGATACAAGAAATAAGGAAGAATTTTTGGCGTAGTTGTCGGGGACACATCGTCAACATCTATTAGGTACCCAATCACAAATATCACCTCCTTGCAATTACTTTATTTTCCATTTGCCACTTGTTTTCATATCCCCCACTTCTATTGATATGGATCCTCATCCACTTGCTAATCTTTTTGAAAGATCCAATTATGATGAACCATTTGCTAGTGAATTGAGTTCACTAGATTATCTTTATGAAATTTTGCTTGAGATTCGTGAATCTGAAAATCGTGATGAAGTGTTAAAAGAAGAAACTTATAAAGTGATTCACGATAGCTCCTTGAATGAAAATCATGATTGAAATGATTTCATTATAAATTCTATTAATGTCAATTGTGCTAATGGTATGCAAAACCCCAAGCTTGGGGATGCTAATTTTTCTATGTCCACTACTTATTGCAATGATCATGATTGGGGTGATTCTTCTTATGATCTCGAAAATTTATTTAAGCCTCATGATGAATATGATATTGATAATAATATTTGCAATAATATTGAAAGTGAGTTTGGAAGAAGGTCAACTTTAGGTAAAAATATTCCCACATATTTGGAGAGTGTTCAATCGTATGATATTTTTGATAAAGTAGGCTTGGAGAGGTCATGACTTTATTTGATGGTATTCCCATTATTTTGGAAGAGTGTCAACTTTGCATGCATGTGGGTCATGTAGAGAATATTTTATGTGATAGTTATGTTGTTGAATTTGAATATGATCCTACTGTAATTATTATGAGAGAGGAAAATATGGTTGTAGAAATTTTTATGTTATACCTCTCATTATGTTGAGATTGTCAATGTTTTATTCTTCTCCCTTGCATATGCCAAATATTTCTTGTCATGATAATTTGTTTACATATAAAATGCCTATCCACACGAAGTATGTTAGACTTAAATGTGTTTGTCACATGTTTTATGATGCTCTCTTTGTGCTTCAAGTCTTATCTTTCATGTGAGCATCATTGAAATCTCAAAGCCTATCTTAATGGCTATAAAACAATAGCGCTTGTTGGGAGGAAACCCAATGAATAAAATTTATTTTTGCCTTCTTCTTTCTATTTTTGTGTGTTCACACAATTATTCTACTGTTATGATTGTGTTTTTATGTTTTAGTTAGTGTTTGTGTCAAAGTAAAGCCTTTAGGATCATGTTAGGTGATAGTTGATTTGATCTTGTTGAAAAACAGAAACTTTTGCGCCTAGTAGGAGAATTGTTAAAAATCATAGAAGCATGATAAAATTCTGAATTTTTACACAAGATTGATATACAAATTACCTACGTCGTACTAAAATTTTAGAATATTTGGAGTTACAGAAGGATGGACAAAGTCTATATTACTACATATTGTTCTATTTTTGACAGATTCTGTCTTTGTTGCACTGTGTGCTTATTTTGATGAATCTATGGATTCTATTGGAGGGTATAAGCCATGGAAAGGTTAGAATACATTAGGTATAATGCAATAATAAAATATGAATGGGTTTGAAATAGTACTTAAAGTGGTGATTTCCTTTTTTGTACTAACGGATCTCACGAAGGTTTTGTTGAGTTTTGTGTGATTGAATTTTTCAATTTTTTTGTGAGATCACGATGGATGAAGGAATAAGGAGCGAAAAGAGCCTAAGCTTGGAGATTCCCATGGCACCCCAAGGGAATATTCACAGAGAAGCAAGCAACTAAGCTTGGGGATGCCCCGGAAGGCATCCCCTCTTTCTTCTAACAACCATCGGTAATTTTACCTGGAGCTATATTTTTATTCGTCACATATCATGTATTTTTCTTGAAGCGTCTTGTATTATATGAGTCTTTTCTTATTTTTCTTTTTTGTTTGTCACAATCATCCTTGCTAGACACACCTATTTGAGAAAGCCATAATGATGCTATGATTGGTTAGAATTGCTCTATGTGCTTCACCTAAATTTTTTGAGATATGGAACTACTCTAGTGCTTCACTTATATCTTTTTGAGCACGATGGTGCTTTAATTTTTGAAGAACTATTCTCATGATTCACTTAGATTAATTTGAGAGATAGTAAATTTTTGAAGAATTCTGTCATACTTCACTTATATTATTTGAGAGATGAAAAAATTTATGCTCATGTTCTTTACTTAAATTTGTTTGAGAGCTTGATATAATCAATGGTAATATATGAAATTAGTCCCAGAGTGATAGATATCCATGGGGGATATAATAAAAACTTTCATGAAGATCATTGGACATTATAAACTTGATTCTTTGTAATAGTTTTGAGATATGATGATAGTAATATGTGAGTCATGTTGGTGAGTAATTATGCTTTAGTAAGAATATTGGTGTTAAGGTTTGTGATTCCCTATGCAAGAATGAAATTCAAGATTTATGCAATGAAATAACATCATACTTGTGGTGCATTATTCGGTGCTAGTTATGCTTAATGCTCGCTTATCAAAAAAATTCATTTCTTGGTAGGTTGTTTCTCAATCTTTTGCTAGACTTTCCTTGCACTAAGTGGGAATACTACTTGTGCATCCAAAATCATTAAACCCAGTAATGCCATATGAGTCCGCCATACCTACCTATATGCGGTATTTCCGTGGCGTTCCAAGTAAATTTGTATGTGCCATCTCTAATTTTCAAAATGAATTTCCTTTTTGTGTGCAGTGCCGCTCATGAAGTGGTAGGGGTGGCCAATATTTTTCCATGCTAGATGTGTTATTCTCAAGATGAGTGTTTATTCACTTGTCATTGCGCGAGAGTGTGGCGGTAATAGGGATGCCCAGTACCGAAATGAAAAGGAAATTCACTTTATGTTGTCAAATAATAAATTACTTGGAAAGTGTTGGTATGGATGGCACCCATGGATACGACTAGCCATGGATTGTGAAAGAATGGTGAAAAAAGGAATAAACTTTATTTATGTTTGGGAACCGCCTATGATGTATCTAGCATGGAATATTGAGAACTACTCGGTCGTTTTCATTGACGGGAAAAGCATGCCTCTCAAAATATTTTTATCTCTCAATTTAAGCCTTGAGCATTGGCACCTCTATAATCTCTGCTTCCCTCTGCGAAGGGCCTATCTATTTACTTTATACAATTTGTATTTTTATTTGAGTCTCCATCTTCTCTTATAAAGCACCAACTAGGGAGCACTATGATCATACTTGTGTATTGGATGTAGCTAATATTCGAGTCTGTTTCACGAATGGATCAATGATTGAGTATGATGGGCTAGGGATAACTTTCTTTATTGTTGATATTTTAAAGACATGGTTGCTTGTTGATATGCTTGAGTATTGAAGTCTTCATGTCAAATATAGCTACTTTGAATCATCTGAAAGTCCAAATGTCCATGCTACAAAAGAAAAGAATATGCGATGAACATGTTAGGCAGCATTCCACATCAAATATTCCATTTTTATCATTTACCTACTCGAGGACAAGCAAGAATGAAGCTTGGGGATGTTGATACGTCTCCAACATATCTATAAGCTTTTATCATTCCATGCTGTTATATTATCATTCTTGGATGTTTTACATTCATTTTATAGCATATTTATATCATTTTTTGGGACTAACCTATTAACATAGTGCCCAGTGCCAGTTGTTGTTCTTAGTTTGTTTTTACTTCGTAGAATATCAGTACCAAGCGAAGTACAAATGCCATGAAACTTTTTGGAGATTTTTTTCTGCCCAGAGGACAACTTGGGAGCCAAGGAAGTGCCAGAGGGGAGGCCCGTGGGGCCCACCACCCACCTGGGCGTGCTAGAGGCCCCTGGTGCACCCTGATGGGTGGTAGGGTCCACGGAGGTCCTTTCCACCACCTCTCAGCTCTATAAATACCCAAATATTCCATAAACCCTAGAAGAGTCGACGAAACACAATTCCAGCCTTTGCAAGTTTCCAGAACCACGAGATACAATCTAGAGCCCTATTCCGGCACCTTGCCGGAGGGGAACACAATCACGGAGGGGTTCATCATCCTCATTGGTGCTCCTCCGATGATGCGTGAGTAGTTTACCAAATACCCTACGGGTCCATTGGCAGTAGCTAGATGTCTTCTTCTATCTTTTTGATTCTCAATACAATGTTCTCCTCGATGTTCTTGGAGATCTATTTGATGTAATGACTTTTTGTGGTGTGTTTGTTGGGATCCGATGAATTGCGAGTTTATGATCAGTTCAATCTATGAATATTATTTGAGTCTTCTTTGATCTGTTATATGCATGATTATTATAGCCTCGTATTTCTTCTCCGAAACTTTGGTTTGGTTTTGCCAAGTAGATTGTTTTTTCTTGCAATGGGAAGAGGTGCTTTGTGATGGGCCCGATCTTGCGGTGTCCTCACCCAGTGACAGAAGGGGTAGCAAGGAACACATGTATCGTTGCTATTAAGGATAAAGAGATGGGGTCTATTTCTACATGAATAGATCGTGTCTACATCTTGTCATCTCTTATTGCATTAATCCATTTCTCCATGAACTTAATACACTAGATGCATGCTGGATAGCGGTCGATGTGTGGAGTAATAGTAGTAGATGAAGGCAGGTGTCGGTCTACTAATCTTGGACATGATGCCTATATACATGATTATTGCCTTGGATATCATCATAGTTATTTGCTCTTCTATCAATTGCCCAATAGTAATTTGTTTACCCGTCGTATGCTATTTTCTCAAGAGAAGCTACTAGTGAAATCTACGGCCCCCAGGTCTATCTTCTATCGTATTGTTTACAGATCTATTATTCCAAAACCCAAAAATACCTTGCAGCTCTTTTTCTTTATTTAATTTATTTTGTGTTTTTGCAAGATCTATTTATCCAATCTACTACAACTTTATCTATCTCAATACCGAGGAGGGATTGACAACCCCTCTTACGCATTGGGTTGTAAGTATTTGTTCCTTGTGTGTAGGTACCGTTTACATAGTGTTGCTTGGTTCTCCTGCTGGATTGATAACCTTGGTTTCCTAACTTAGGGAAATACTTACCGTTGTTGTGATGCATCATCCTCTCCTCTTCGGGGAAATACCAACACAGATACAAGCAATCAGCCATCATCGAGATATCCCACCTAGATCCTATAGAGCTAACCACCAGCAAAGGGTACAAGTTTTCGAATGATAACTCTTGCTTGCATGCAAACGCTTCAGAAATGAAAGAATGTGACGCTCCTGAATCAAAAAAGAATAGAAGTTGGATTGAATTCACTAGAAGGGTACCCATCACAATTTTGAGGTCCCGTCGATCTTCTTCAACCTTTACATGATTAACATGACCACGACTGAATGCAGGCGGCCTGGCATTAAGGTTTCTGGGTTGACGAGCTCGTGCATTTCGATTCTGGGTCGGGCGGCAGCTGGCAGCATGGTGCCCTAGCTATCCACACTTGAGGCATAAACCATCATTATGGGTAGGAGCCATAGCATTAGACTATCCACCCTAAATCATTAGTTATCTCGACGGTGGAAGCAGACAAGGTGCGACATAAGACAACCTTGGTGTTGGAGCAGACCGGTGATGAACATTGTGCATGATCCGAGGATGGGCTAACATCTCGAGTATGCTTGAGAAACTCCTGTTACTCAGTCAGAGCAGTTTCAGCTTAGAAAGATTGGCTGACAAGCATCAAATAGTTTGCGCAATCATGAACAACAAGTGCGAGCTTTATATCAGGACAAACTCCTTCATGGAATTTTTCCTTCTTGTGAGCGTTAATGCAGATGTCATCCTCAACATAGAAAGATAATTCAAGGAATTTCCTCTGATATTCATCCACAATTATTTTGCCCTATGAGAGTATGCAGAACTCCTTCTTCTTCTTCTTGAGGAATGTGTCATGCACGGAAGGCTAACTAGAATTCCTGCGAAGTGGTTACAGTTTTAGCAGGCAACATACCCATGTGGCTTCCCCACTATCGAGCAGCTGGACCCTTCAAGAGAAATGTCACAAAGGTGACATAACTGGCAGGGGCAACATTACTTGACTCCATCTCAAACAGGATGTCATGAAGCCAATCATCGGCATCCATAGGATTGGTGGAGTTACAGAAAATGGACGCGTTGAGGCGCACAAATTCTTGTAGTGTTATTCGGGCAGGCTGTTGATGAGCATTCTGGTTCGGAAACTGGGCCATTACACCAGTCATAAACTGATGATTCGGCTCAAACTGCTACATCATTGAGGCAATATAGGGTGGAGGTGGAGGATCGTCAGCCATCCTCCTAAAAACATCAGGGAGCAGTTTAGCAAGGGGTGGAGCAAGTGTATGGAGTCATTCATAGTGTAACCTAAACAATGGGCAAAGGGCGCGGTATGTACAAAGCAGTAGTCATTAAAGACACACCGATCCATACACAGAGCCAATTACAAGCTATTAGTATGAGTTCAGACAAGAGAAACATCCTAGACATACTAGGCGGCATGCCTGCATGCGCTGGAGAGATACAACAATGAGACATGGCAAAAGCTATGACAACGTCGGAGAAAACTCATGAAGCCTGGCATCTCCAGGTGGCGATGCAGGGTGCCCTTGATATGAGGATCCTGCGGTCCATCACTATTCTAATACAGAAACTGGCCCTCAGCTTATAGCAAAGGTCCATGTCATTCAAAGGAATGACTGTAGATAATTCAGATCTCCGGATGGATGTGATCACGAGAACCTAGAGTTAGATTCAGTAAAATATTTTACCCGAATAGAAGAGAGATTAGACTCCTAGAGTAAAGGAGAGGAATAAAAGATCCTAATCCCAACAATTTGCGATGTGGGCCCGTAAGTCACACAACAATGTTAGTAAAATAGTTTTCTAAAGACTAGACTCAACTTCATCCAAAGGGTTGGGAAGGGGCTTCCTACAGGCAGTCAGCTCTGGTACCAACTTGTGATGCCCCCGACTTAAACATGCACTAAGCATACAAGCAAATGCACACGATCAAGATCAGAGAATCGTGAGAAGATATCACAACACAACTCTAGACACAAATTCAAACATAAAGCTTTAAATTACAAGCCAGGGCCACGAAGGCTCGAATACATAAGCTCGAATACACAAGAGTCAGCGGAAGCAACAATATCTGAGTACAGACATAAATAGAAAAATTTGCCTTAAGAACGCTGAGCAAACAATGACATCTTGATCGAAAAGGCGCAAGCCTCCTGCCTAGGAGCCTCCTAACTACTCCTGGTCATCGATGGTCTCCACGTAGTAGTAGGCTCCATCGGGGTAGTAGTATTCATCGGCGGGATCAGCTAGCTCATGGGCTCCGCCATCTGATCACAACAATCAGGTAGAGGGGAAAAAGGAGGTAGCAAAGCAACCTTGAGTAGTCATCCAAAGTACTTGCAAGACTTACATTAGACCTATACTAAGTGTGCATCGGTATCAAAGGGAAGGGGTGGTATTTGTGGGCTATACTACAGAAACGCCAGAGTAGAGGGAAGGCCTAGCCTATAAAATACTAGCATCTTGTAGCATCTTGCAGCATTAGAAGACTGCAGATTAGCAGCATATAATTAAGCAATAATTATGTAGTAGCAAAGCCCACAGATCCTTCCTCGACTCCCTGTGAGAAAGTGACCCCGAAGCCATCATATCAATTTAGCATCACAAGTATCCAGTTCTAGTTGTAATAGATCGGGATACAACTCTGAACGTCTGTTACCGTGGACACGGCTATTCAAATAGATATATTTCGCTGCAGGGGTGCACCAGTTTACCCAATACGCTCGATTAAATCTAGTCGGACACACTTTTCCTGGTGATTCCTGGTCTCGGTTGATCGACACATGTAGTCCTACCTAGGCTCCGTAGAGAGGTCCCCTCTGGTCTACATCCTATGTGCTCAGGGGTCTTAGGCCCATCGCCCTTTGCACTTCGGGTCATTATGTGACGAGTCGGGATGAGTACCACCTCATCCTACATGCATGGCACTGGCCCTACAAGCCCACAATGATGAACTAGACGTCTGACAGAGCTTTTGGGGGAATTGTATGACATTGAGAGCTATCCCGCATGGTGGTTAGTGCAAAAAGTCTAGAGGCCTACTCAGATCACATATCCAAACTGTTATTGTGTTGGGAGCTTACGGTGATGATCAGTGCTCATGTCGCCCCATCTCATGGACTTACAGCAATGGCCAGGCCCATGCCTCTCCTGGGGTGGTCTGCTTGCCCGGTTGTGCCACGTAATTATCTCGTGGGTACCCCTTGGGGTCGACCCGACTTCAATAAGGGACTAAGTTAAGTTCAAGGTATCCATGTGTCCATACATCAATGGGGAAATCCGAGGAATCACCCTCGATGGATTCCCACTCAATGTAACCGTCAAGGTGAGCTTGGAGGAATCACCCTCTTGATAGGTTCACACTTAAGGGGGCTGCACGACAGAGGAATCATCGGAGGTGGTGAAAGAGGAATCACCCTCGGTAATCCACAACCGACTAGCTACGCTACAGAGGTATCGTCAGGAGTGAGGTAGGAGGTATCACCCTCGGCACTCGATAGTAGCTCTGCAGAGTCATACAACTAAGGGGGTGCGATGATGTGTCAGTCTCTGCACATCGATCACGTTGATCGAGTCATCGATAACAAAGCAGGGCAACGAGCACAAGGATGAGGGGTAACTGATGGATCACTAACCAACCTATACTAAGCATAGGATATCATGTAAAGTATCAAAAACAGGTTACAAAAGCAGGCTATGCATCAGATTAGGAGCAATCAAATACAGTTGCAAGCATGGGAGAGAAAGAATAGATGATATAGGAATGATCAAAGGGGTTTTGCTTGAATGGAAGCTCTGCAGTGAAAGAGGGGTCGTTGGTGGTGTAGCAGCCTTTAGGGTAGACTCAGGGGCTACCGGAGAGATGAGGGGATGAAACAAGTAAATACAAAGCAAACAAATGCATCACACTGCATGTCATGGAAATAGATTGTGCTGGGGTAACCTAATGCAGTGCTACACATTGCAGATGGAGTGGAAATATACCTAGGAATATTTTCCCGGCTTTAGGCAATTATTGGATGGACAATCCAAAGGGAAGGTTCCATGTTTGCAGGGATGGAGGCATGTGAGAGGTATGTTGATAGCATATTCTGATTCGTCTTATTTTTCTAATCATTTTTGATATATAAATTATTTTCATCTCGGTTACAGGTTATTTTATATGAATTTCCAAAGTTTTAATGTTTTCTTTAAATTATTATTAATTCGGGTTAAATCAGAAAATGCTATGTGTACACAGTAGAGGCCAGCCACAGCCTATGACAAGTGGGGCCAGTCAATGCCCAATCAGCGGTCAACACTAGCAGTTAACTGGTCAAACTGACAAGTGGGACCCCACTATAGTGACTCACTTAATATAATAGTTTTACTTATTAAAAACTCTAATTAGCTGGTGGGGCCCATCTGTCAGTGGCACAATGCAACTTAAAACAAATAAACTAATTTATTTAGAGGGTGGATTAGCCCCCCTAATTAAATAGGGGTCGGGCCCGTAGACAGTGACTCTAGCCAGGCTCTCTGGCTGGACAGGCACGCACGCATGCACAGAAGCGACGCACGGCGGCCATGGCGATGGCAAAGGTGAGCAGGTGCGAGCGGGGGGTTTGGGCACAGCCACACGTGGTTGGTGGGGCGTGCGCAGGCGGCGGCCAGAGGCAAGCAGTGAAGGCGGGCGCGGGGAGTGACAGAGGCAGGCGTGGCATGGGCATGATTGTCGAACCCAACGTCGAGCTAAAGGTAAAACAAATATTCACTCAAGTTCTATCGACCACCAATACAACTCTACACACACTTAGCGTTTGCTTTACCTAGATCAAGAATAAAACTATAAGTACTTTGCGAGAATAAAACTATGGATAAATTGCAAGATAATAAAAGTAGATAGCTTTTGTCACACAAGAAAGTTATTTGTCCCTAAGTGATCCATAACTAGAACACTGATCATTATTGCAATTTTATATGAGGGAGAGGCATGAGCTAACATACTTTCTCTACTTGGATCATGTGCACTTATGATTGGAACTCTAGCAAGCATCTGCAACTACTAAAGATCACTGAGGTAAAACCCAACCATAGCATTAAGTATCAAGTCCTCTATACTCCCATACGCAACAACCCACTTACTCGGGTCTATGCTTCTGTCACTCAGGCCACTCATCATAACCGAATCATGAAGGTATTGCAACACCCTATAGCGGGGATCCCTCACGTTTGCGCAACACGAAGGGCACCATAGGATAGCACCAAAATAAAATATACAACTCAAACCAATCATGATCATCAATCAACCCATAGGACAAAATAGATCTACTCCAACATAATAGGATAACCACATATCATAGGATAATAATATATAGGGTTGAGAACCACGCTTAAGTAGAGAATTGCAGTGGGAATAGAGAGGTTACACCACTGCATAGAGGGGGACAAAGTTGGTGTTGACAGTAGCAAGGTTGTTGATGTAGATCATCATCAGGATCCTTACCCCGGCGGCTCTCTGGTGCCAATGGGAGAGAGGGGGAGAGAGCCCCCCTCCTTATTGTTCTTCCTTGGCCTCCCCTTAAATGGGAGGAGGGTTCCCCCTCAGGCCCATGGTCTCCCTCTCCGATATAGGATCTCCCTCTCTATTCTCTTCTGTTTCGTGTTCCTATTTTCTGGCCCTTCACCGTTCATTAAATTCCTGGAGTTCCGTAACTCCGATTGCGCTGAAATTTTTATATGATTTCTTCCATAAATTATCTTTCTTGCACCCGAAGAAGATCCCCAGCTGACTTACGAGGTGCCCACAAGGCACCACCGCGCGCCATGGGCCTCCGTTTGCATTCGTTCCACCTCCCAAAAATCACATATATTCCAAAATAATTCTACATAAATTTTTATCGCGTTTGTACTTTGTTTGATATGGATATTCTGTGAAACAAAAAACATGGAACAAACAGGAATTGGCACTGGGCACTAGATCAATATGTTAGTCCCAAAAAATCATATAAAATGTTGCCAAAAGTGTATTAAAAAGTTGTATAATATATGCATGGAACAGTAAAAAATTATAGATACAACGGAGACGTATCAGCATCCTCAATGTTAATTCATGCTCGTCCTCGAGTAAGTAAATGAAAAAGTGATAAATTTTGATGTGGAATGCAACCTAGCCTAATCTTGATCATATATCTAATCATGGCATGAATATTAGGACACGAGTGATTCAAAGGAATAGTCTATAATTTGACATAAGGACAGTAGTACTCAGGCATCCCAATAAACAATCATGTCTTCAAAAATGTCAATGCTAAAGAACGCTATCCCTACAAAATCATATAGTCTTGTCATGCTCCATCTTCTTAACACGAAGTATTTATCATGCACAACCTCGATCACAAGCCGAGCAATTGGTTCGTACTTTTTAACGTGCTTCAGATTTTTCAATCCCCACGCTATACATGTGCACAAGCCATGGATATAGCACGATGGGTGGAATAGAATACGGTGGTACAGATTAATTTGGAGAAGACAAAAAAGGTAAGAAAGTCTCACATCGATGCACCTAATGAATGGGCTATGGAGATACCCATCAATTGATATCAATGCGAGGAGTAGGGATTGCCATGCAACGGATGCACTAAGAGCTATAAGTGTATGAAAGCTCAACATGGAAACTAAGTAGGTGTGCATCTAACTCTATAATGAAAAATTCCCACTAGTATATGAAAGTGACAACATAGGAGACTCTATATGAAAAACATCATGCTACTCTGAAGCACAATTGTGGAATTTGCATGCCCCTTCTCCCTTGTTCTCTCATTTTTTCTTTTCTTTTCTTTTTTTTCTTGGGCTCTTTTTGGCCTCACTTTTTTCTTTTTTTCTTTTCCCTTTTTTTCTTTTTGTCCAGAGTCTCATCCCGACTTGTGGGGGAATCATAGTCTCCATCATCCTTTCCTCACTAGGACATGCTCTAGTAATGGATAACAATGATCATCACACTTCTATTTACTTACAACTCAATATTACAACTCGAAACCTAGAACAAAGTATGACTCTATAAGAATGCCTCTAGCGGTGTAACAGGATGTGCAATGATCTAGCGACAAGCCATGGAAACATCATAATAGTTATCTTACGATCATGCAAAGCAATTTGACAATGAATGCTCAAGTCATAAAAATGAATGGTGGAAGTTGCATGGCAATATATCTCAGAATGACTATGGAAATGCCATAATAGGTAGGTATGGTGGTTGTTTTGAGGAAGATATAATAAGGCTTATGTGTGATATATCATATCACGGTGTTTGGATGCACCGACGAAGTTTGCACTACATCTCGAGGTGAGAAAGGGCAATGCACGGTACCGAAGAGGTTAGCAAATTGCGGGAAGGTAAGAGTGTGTATAATCCATGGACTCATGATACGTCTCCAACGTATCTATAACTTTTTATTGTTCCATGCTATTATATTATCCATCTTGGATGTTTTATATGCATTTATATGCTATTTTATATGATTTTTGGGACTAACCTATTAACCTAGAGCCCAGTGCCAGTTTCTGTTTTTTCCTTGTTTTGAGTTTTACAGAAAAGGAATACCAAATGGAGTCCAAATGACCTGAAAATTTATGGTGGTTTTTTATGGACCAGAAGAAGCCCCCGAAGCAAAAGAGTTGGGCCAGAAGAGCCACGGGGCCTCCACAAGGGTGGATCCCCCCCCCGGGGGGGGGGGGGCGTGCTCTCCAGTATTGTGGGCTCCTCGTGGACCACCCATGACTTGTCCCCGACGCCAAAAACTCCTATAAATAAAGAAAACCCTAGAAAGAAACCTAGATCGGGAGTTCCGCTGCCACGAGCCTCTATAGCCACGAAAAACCTCTCGGGGCCCTGTTTCGGCACCCTGCCGGAGGGGGAATCCATCATCGGTGGCCATCTTCATCATCCCGGCGCTCCCAATGATGAGGAGGGAGTAGTTCACCCTCGGGCTGAGGGTATGTACCAGTATCTATGTGTTTGATCTCTCTCTCTCTCTCTCTCTCTCTCTCTCTCTCTCGTGTTCTTTTGGTGTGATCTTGATGTACCGCGAGCTTTGCTACTATAGTTGGATTATATGGTGTTTCTCCCTCTCTACCTTGTAATGAATTGAGTCTTTTCCTTTGAGGTTTTGTTATGTCATATTGAATCTTTGGATGTGAGAGCACTTGATGTATGTCGTGCGTTGGGATATCCATGGTGACAATGGATGTTCTATTGATCCACTTGATGTATGTGTTGGTTATCAACTTGGGGATTCCTGTGGTGACATTGGGGTAATCTATACATAGGGATTGATGCATGTTTTCATATTCCTTTCTCCGATAGAAATCTCGGGGTGCTCGTGAAGTTCTTTGTGTTGGATTGAATATTATGAATCTGAAGTTGTTTGATGCATATTGCATAATTGACCCACGGGTACTTCTGGTGATATTGGAGTGTCTAATTGACATTAGGGTTGATTGATGTGTGTCATATGGTGTTATTTTACTACGAACTCTAGGGCTGTTTGGGACACTTATAGGAATAGCTCAATGGATTGATCGAAAAAAATAACTTTGAGGCGGTTTCATACCCTACAAGCAATTTCATCTTATGTTCTCCGCGATAGGAACGTTGGAGTGATTCTTTGTTCCATGTTGAGGGATTTTTATATGATCTAATTATGTTATCATTGTTGAGAGTACTTGCACTAGTGAAAGTATGAACCCTAGGCCTTGTTTTCAAGCATTGCAAGCCGTTTTCACTCACTTTTGTTACTTGCTACCTTGCTGTTTTTATATTTTCAGATTACAAAAACCTATATCTACCATCCATACTATGCTTGTATCACCATCTGTTCGCCGAACTAGTGCACCTATACAATTTACCATTGTATTGGGTGTGTTGGGGACACAAGAGACTCTTTGTTATTTGGTTGCAGGATTGTTTGAGAGAGACCATCTTCATCCTATGCCTCCCACGGATTGATAAAACTTAGGTCATCCACTTGAGGTAAATTTTCTACTGTCCTACAAAACTCTGCGCTTGGAGTCCCAACACGAGTCTACAAGAAGAAGGTTGCGCAGTAGACATCAAGCTCTTTTCTGGCGTCGTTGCCGGGGAGGTTAGTCCTTGAAGGTTTATCTTAAGATCTTGCAATCGAATCTTTTAGTTTCGTGTTTTATCACTAATTTAGTCTATAAAATAAAATTACAAAAAAAGGAATTTAGGTTGCCTCATATGCTTCATATTTTTAATGTCTTTAGTGATAATGATGGAAAGCAAAATTATGCTCAAGTGCTAGAAGAAGTCAATAAATTGTTTGGCACTAAATATTTGAAGGATGAGAATGAATGCAATGTTGTTAGTATGAACTCTTTGAATATCCATAGTACTAATGATGATTGCACTAGTCATGATAAAAATGTTTCTTATAAGCATGTCAACTTTTCTGGAGTGCATAGAATTTGTAGTTACATACCAAAAAGGGAAGATAGATTTCGCAAGAGGCATATGAAGGAAATATGACCTAGAGGCAATAATAAAGTTGTTATTTTATATTTCCATATTCATGATAAATGTTTATTCTTCATGCTAGAATTGTATTAACCGGAAACTTGATACATGTGTGAATACATAGACAAAACACCATGTCCCCAGTATGCCTCTACTTGACTAGGTCGTTGATCAGAGATTGTTAAGTGTCCTAGCCATAGACATGTGTTGTCATTTGATGAACGGGATCACATCATTAGGAGAATGACATGATGGACAAGACCCGTCCGTTACCTTAGCATAATGGTCATTCAGTTTTATTGCTATTGCTTTCTTCATGTCAAATACATATTCCTCCAACTATGAGATTATGAAACTCCTGGACACCGGAGGAATGCCTTATGTGCTATCAAACTTCACAACGTAACTGGGTGATTATAAAGATGCTCTACATGTATCTCCGAAGGTGTTTGTGGGTCGGCATAGATCGAGATTAGAATTTTTCACTCCAAGTATCGGAGAGGAATCTCTGGGCCCTCTCGGTAATGCACATCATATGAAGCCTTGCAAGCAATGTGACTAATGAGTTAGTTGCGGGATGATGCATTATGGAACGATTAAAGAGACTTGCTGGTAACGAGATTGAACTAGGTATGAAGATATCAACGATCGAATCTCGGGCAAGTAACATACCGATGACAAAGGGAATAACGTAGTTGTCATAGCGGTTTGACCGATAAAGATCTTCGTAGAATATTGATGACCCACAAGTATATGGGGTCAATTGTAGCCTTTTTGATAAGTAAGAGTGTCGAACCCAAAGAGGAGCAGAAGGAAATGACAATTGGTTTTCATCAAGGTAATGTCTGCAAGTGCTAAAATTGTAAGTAGCTGAGTAGTTTGATAGCAAGATAATTTGTAATGAGCAAGTAACGGTAGTAGCAACAAAAGTGCAGCAAGGTAGCCCAATCCTTTTGAGGCAAAGGACAGGCCAAAACGGTCTCTTATGATAAGCAAAGTGTTCTTGAGGGTACACGGGAATTTCATCTACTCACTTTCATCATGTTGGCTTAATTCGTATTCACTACTTTGATAATTTGATATGTGGGTGGACCGGTGCTTAGGTGTTGTTCTTACTTGAACAAACCTCCTACTTATGATTAACCCTCTCGCAAGCATTCGCAACTACGAGAAAAGTATTAAGAATAAATTCTAACCATAGCATTAAACTTTTGGATCCAATCGGTCCCTTACAAAATAGCGCATAAACTGGAGTTTAAGCTTCTGTCACTCTCGCAACCCATCATCTAATAACTACTCCAGAATGCATTTCCCTTAGGCCCAAATATGGTGAAGTGTCATGTAGTCAATGATCACATGACACCACTATGGGAATCACAACATACATATGATCAAAATATCGAACACATATCAATTTCACATGATTACTTGCAACATGATTTCTCCCGTGACCTCAAGAACAAAATTAACTACTCACAAATGATAATCATGCTCAAGATCAGAGGGGTGTGAAATAGCATAATGGATCTGAACATATAATCTTCCACCAAATAAACCATATAGTAATCAACTACAAGATGTAATCAACACTACTAGTCACCCACTAGCACCAATCTATAGTTTCGGTACAAAGATTGAACACAAGAGATGAACTAGGGTCTGAGAGGAGTTGGTGCTGTTGAAGATGTTGATGAACATATACCTCCCTAAGATGGGAGAGTCGTTGGTGATGATGATGATGATGATTTCCCCTCCGGGAGGGATGTTCCCCGGCGGTATCGCTACGCCAAAGGGCAAAAGTGCTCCTGCCCAGGTTCCGCCTCGAGATGGCGGCGCTTCATCCTGAAAGTCCTTCTCAAATTATTTTAGGTCGAAATGACTTATATACCAGAAGACAGGCACTAGAGGTGGGCCAAGGGGGGCAGCACCGACCAGGGCGCGCCTGGGCCTCCTGGTGCACCCAGGTGGGTTGTGCCCACCTGGTGGCCCCCCTCTGGTACTTATTTGCTCCAATATTTATTAAATATTCCAAAAAAATCCTCGTGAAGTTTCAGCTCATTTGGAGTTGTGCAGAATAGGTCGCTTGAGATAGCTTTTTCAGGTCCAGATTTCCAGCTTCCATAATGTGGAATATGGTGGAGGGGGGCACCGCACACGGCTAAGAAATGATCCGTAGATCAACTTGTGTTGTCGTGCCTAGAGGTGCCCCCCTGCCCCCGTATATAAAGGAGCAAGGGGGGAGGGGGCGGCCGGCCTAGGAGGGGCGCGCCAAGGGGAGTCCTACTCCCACCGGGAGTAGGACTCCCTCCTTCCTTGTTGGAGTAGGAGAAGGGGGGAAAGAGGGGGAGAGGAGGAAGGAAAGGGGGGCCGCACCCCTTGTCAAATTCGGACCAAAGGGGGGCTGCGCGCCTCCTTCCTTTCGGCCTCTCTCCTCTATTCCCGTATGGCCCAATAAGGCCCATATACTCCCCGGCGAATTCCGGTAACTCTCCGGTAGTCCGAAAAATACCCGAATCACTCGGAACCTTTCCGAACTCCGAATATAGTCGTCCAATATATCGATCTTTATGTCTCGGCCATTTCGAGACTCCTCGTCAGGTCCCCAATCTCATCCGGGACTCCGAACTCCTTCGGTACATCAAAACTCATAAACTCATAATATAACTGTCATCGAAACCTTAAGCGTGCGGACCCTACAGGTTCGAGAACTATGTAAACATGACCTAGAACTATTCTTGGTCAATAACCAATAGCGGAACCTGGATTCCCATATTGGCTCCTACATATTCTACGAAGACCTGGATGCGCATAACAACATACTTTATTCCCTTTGTCATCGGTATGTTACTTGCCCGAGATTCGATCGTCGGTATCCAATACCTAGTTCAATCTCGTTACCGGCAAGTCTCTTTACTCATTACGTAATACATCATCTCACAACTAACTCATTAGTTGCAATTCTTGCAAGGCTTATAGTGATGTGCATTACCGAGAGGGCCCAGAGATACCTCTCCGACAATCGGAGTGACAAAACCTAATCTCGAAATACGCCAACCCAACATGTACCATTGGAGATACCTGTAGTACTCCTTTATAATCACCCAGTTACGTTGTGACGTTTGGTAGCACCCAAAGTGTTCCTCCGGTAAATGGGAGTTGCATAATCTCATAGTTACAGGAACATGTATAAGTCATGAAGAAAGCAATAGCAATATACTAAACGATCAAGTGCTAGGCTAACGGAATGGGTCATGTCAATCACATCATTCTCCTAATGATGTTATCCCATTAATCAAATGACAACTCATGCCTATGGTTAGGAAACATAACCATCTTTGATTAATGAGCTAGTCAAGTAGAGGCATACTAGTGACGTTATGTTTGTCTATGTATTCACACATGTATTATGTTTCCGATTAATACAATTCTAGCATGAATAATAAACATTTATCATGAAATAAGGAAATAAATAATAACTTTATTATTGCCTCTAGGGCATATTTCCGTCAGTCTCCCACTTGTACTAGAGTCAATAATCTAGTTCACATCGCCATGTGATTTAACACTAACATTCATATCTGTATATGATTAACACCCATAGTTCACATCATCATGTGACTAACACCCAAAGGATTTACTAGAGTCAATAATCTAGTTCACATCGCTATGTGATTAATACCCAAAGAGTACTAAGGTGTGATCATGCTTTGCTCATGAGAGAAGCTTTAGTCAACAGGTCTGTCATATTCAGAGCCGTATGTATTTTGCAAATATTCTATGTCTTCAATGCTCTGCACGGAGCTACTCTAGCTAATTGCTCCCACTTTCAATATGTATCCAGATTGAGACTTAGAGTCATCTGGATCGGTGTAAAAGCTTGCACTGATGTAACTTTTACAACGAACTCTTTTATCACCTCCATAATCGAGAAACATCTCCTTAGTCCTCACTAAGGATATTCTTGACCGCTGTCTAGTGATCTACTATTAGATCAGAATTGTACTCCCTTGTCAAACATAGAGCAAGGTATACAATAGGTCTGGTACACAGCATAGCATACTTTATAGAACCTATGACTGAGGCATAGGGAATGACTTTTCATTCTCTTTCTATTTTTGCCATGGTCGGGTCTTGAGTCTTACTCAACTTCACACCTTGCAACACAGGCAAGAAGTCCTTCTTTAACTGTTCCATTTTGAACTATTTCAAAAATTTATCAAGGTATGTACTCATTGAAAAATCTTATCAAGCGTTTTGATCTATCAATATAGATCTTGATGCTCAATGTGTAAGCAGCTTCACCGATGTCTTTCTTTGAAAAACTCTTATTCAAGTATCCTTTCATGCTATCCAGAATTTCTATATCATTTCCAATCAACAATATGTCATCCACATATAATATTAGAAATGCTACAGAGCTCCCACTCACTTTCTTGTAAATACAGGTCTTTCCAAAAGTCTGTATAAAACCATATGCTTTGATCAACTCATCAAAGCGTATATTCCAACTCCGAGATGCTTGCACCAGTGCATTGATGGATCGCTGGAGCTTGCACATTTTGTTAGCACCTTTCGGATCAACAAAACCTTCTGGTTGTATCATATACAACTCTCCTTAAAGAAAACCATTAAGGAATGCAGTTTTGACATCCATTTGCCAGATTTCATAAAATGTGGCAATTGCTAACATGATTCAGACAGACTTAAGCTTCGATACGAGTGAGAAAATCTCATCGTATTCAACACCTTGAACTTGTTGAAAACATTTCGCAACAAGTCGAGCTTAGTAGATAGTAACACTACTATCAGTGTCCGTCTTCCTCTTGAAGATCCATTTATTTAACATGGCTTGCTGATCATCGAGCAAGTCAATCAAAGTCCATACTTTGTTCTCATACATGGATCATATCTCAGATTTTATGGCCTCAAGCCATTTCGTGGAATCTGGGCTCATCATCGCTTCCTCATAGTTCGTAGGTTCATCATGGTCTAGTAACATGACTTCCAGAACATGATTACTGCACCACTCTGGTGCGGATCTTACTCTGGAAGACCTACGAGTTTTGGTAGTAACTTGATCTGAAGTTTCATGATCATCATCATTAACTTCCTCACTAATTGGTGTAGGAATCACTGGAACTGATTTCTGTGATAAACTACTTTCCAACAAGGGAGTAGATATAGTTACCTCATCAAGTTCTACTTTCCTCCTACTCACTTCTTTCGAGAGAAACTCCTTCTCTAGAAAGGATCCATTCTTAGCAAAAAATGTTTTGTCTTTGGATCTGTGATAGAAGGAGTACCCAACAGTTTCCTTTGGGTATTCTATGAAGACGCACTTCTCCGATTTGGGTTCGAGCTTATCAGGTTGAAAACCTTTTTTCATATAAGCATCGCAACTCCAAACTTTAAGAAACGACAGCTTAGGTTTACTGCTAAACCATAGTTTATATGATGTCGTCTCAATGGATTCAGATGGTGCCCTTTTAACGTGAATGCAGCTGTCTCTAATGCATAACCCCAAAACAATAATGGTAAATCAGTAAGAGACATCATAGATCGCACCATTCCAATAAAGTGTGGTTACGACATTCGGACACACCATAAAGTTGTGGTGTTCCAGGTGGCGTGAGCTGTGAAAGTGTTCCACATTGTTTTAATTGAAGACCAAACTCGTAACTCAAATATTCGTCTCCGCGATCAGATCGCAGAAACTTTATTTTCTTGTTATGATGATTTTTCCACTTCACTCTGAAATTCTTTGAACCTTTCAACTATTTCAGACTTATGTTTCATCAAGTAGATATACCCATATCTGCTCGAATCATCTTGTGAAGGTCAGAAAATAACGATACTTGGCACGAGCATCAACACTCATTGGATCACATACATCGGTATGTCTTATTTCCAATAAGTCAGTAGCTTGTTCCATTGTTTCGGAGAACGGAGTTTTAGTCATCTTGCCCATAGGCACGGTTCGCAAGCATCAAATGATTCATAACCAAGTGATTCCAAAAAATCCATCTTTATGGAGTTTCTTCATGCGCTTTACACCGATATGACCCAAACGGCAGTGCCACAAATAAGTTGCACTATCATTATTAACTTTGCATCTTTTGGCATCAATATTATGAATATGTGTATCACTACGATCGAGATCCAACAAACTATTTTCACTGGGTGTATAACCATCGAAGGTCTTATTCATATAAACAGAATAACAATTATTCTTTAACTTCAAATGAATAACGACATCGCAATAAACATGATCAAATCATATTCATGCTCAACGCAAACGCCAAATAACATTTATTTAGGTTTAACACTAATCTCGAAAGTATAGGGAGTGTGCGATGACGATCATATCAATCTTGGAACCACTTCCAACACTCATCGTCACTTCCCCTTCAACTAGTCTCTGTTTATATAACTCCTGTTTCGAGTTACTAATCTTAGCAACTGAACAAGTATCAAATACTCAGGGGCTATAAACACTAGTAAGGCACACATCAATAACCTGTATATCAAATATACCCTTGTTCACTTCGCCATCCTTCTTATCCACCAAATATTCAGGGCATTTCCGCTTCCAGTGACCATTTCCTTTGCAGTGTAAGCACTCAGTTTCAGGCTTTGGTCCAGCTATGGGCTTCTTCGCGGGAGTGACAACTTGCTTGTCATTCTACTTGAAGTTCCCTTTCTATCCCTTTGCCCTTTTCTTGAAACTAGTAGTCTTGTCAATCATCAACACTTGATGCTCTTTCTTGATTTCTACCTTCGTCGATTTCAACATCACGAAGAGCTCGGGAATCGTTTTCGTCATCCCTTGCATACTATAGTTCATCACAAAGTTCTACTAACTTAGTGATGATGACTAGAGAATTCTGTCAATCACTATCTTATCTGGAAGATTAACTCCCACTTGATTCAAGCGATTGTAGTACCCAGACAATCTGAGCACATGCTCACGAGTTGAGCGATTATCCTCCATCTTTTAGCAATAGAACTTGTTGGAGACTTCATATCTCTCAACTCGGGTATTTGCTTGAAATATTAACTTCAACTCCTGGAACATCTCATATGGTCCATGACGTTCAAAACGTCTTTGAAGTCCCGATTCTAAGCCATAAAGCATGGTGCACAAAACTATCAAGTAGTCATCATATTGAGCTAGCCAAACGTTCATAACGTCTGCATTTGCTCCTGCAATAGGTCTGTCACCTAGCGGTGCATCAAGGACATAATTCTTCTGTGCAACAATGAGGATAAACCTCAGATCATGGATCCAATCCGCATCATTGCTACTAACATCTTTCAACACAATTTTCTCTAGGAATATATCAAAATAAACATATGAAAGCAACAACGCAAGCTATTGATCTACAACATAATTTGCAAAATACTACCAGGACTAAGTTCATGATAAATTAAAGTTCAATTAATCATATTACTAAAGAACTCCCACTTAGATAGATATCCCTCTAATCCTCTAAGTGATTACGTGATCCATATCAACTAAACCATGTTCGATCATCACGTGAGATGGAGTAGTTTCAATGGTGAACATCACTATGTTGATCATATCTACTATATGATTCACGTTTGACCTTTCGGTCTCCGTGTTCTGAGGCCATATCTGTATATGCTAGGTTCGTCAAGTTTAACCTGAGTATTCCACATGTGCAACTATTTTAGACGCGTTGTATTTGAACGTAGAGCCTATCACACCCGATCATCATGTGGTGTCTCAGCACGAAGAACTTTCGCAACGGTGCATACTCAGGGAGAACACTTCTTGATAATTAGTGAGAGATCATCTTAAAATGCTACCGTCAATCAAAGCAAGATAAGATGCATAAAGGATAAACATCACATGCAATCAATATAAGTGATATGATATGGCCATTATCATCTTGTGCTTGTGATCTCCATCTTCGAAGCACCGTCGTGATCACCATCGTCACCGGCGCGACACCTTGATCTCCATCGTAGCATCATTGTCGTTACGCCATCTATTGCTTCTACGACTATCGCTAACGCTTAGTGATAAAGTAAAGCAATTACAGGGCGTTTGCATTTCATACAATAAAGCGACAACCATATGGCTCCTGCCAATTGCCGATAACTTCGGTTACAAAAAATGATCATCTCATACAATAAAATATAGCATCACGTCTTGACCATATCACATCACAACATGCCCTGCAAAAACAAGTTAGACGTCCTCTACTTTGTTGTTACAAATTTTACGTGGCTGCTACGGGCTTAGCAGGAACCGTTCTTACCTACGCATCAAAACCACAACGATAGTTCGTCAACTTAGTGCTGTTTTAACCTTCGCAAGGACCGGGCGTAGCCACACTCGATTCAGCTAAAGTGAGAGAGACAGACACCCGACAGCCACCTTTAAGCATGAGTGCTCGTAATGGTGAAACCAGTCTCGCGTAAGCGTACGCGTAATGTCGGTCCGGGCCGCTTCATCTCACAATACCGCCGAACCAAAGTATGACATGCTGGTAAGCAGTATGACTTGTATCGCCCACAACTCACTTGTGTTCTACTTGTGCATATGATATCTACGCATAAAACCAGGCTCGGATGCTACTGTTGGGGAACGTAGTAATTTCAAAAATTTCCTACGTACACGCAAGATCATGGTGATGGCATAGCAACGAGAGGGGAGAGTGTTGTCCACGTACCCTCGTAGACCGTAAGCGGAAGTGTTATGACAACGCGGTTGATGTAGTCGTACGTCTTCATGATTCGACCGATCAAGTACCGAACGTACGGCACCTCCGAGTTCAGCACACGTGCAGCTCGATGACGATCCCCGGGCTCCGATCCAGCAAAGCTTCGGGGATGAGTTCTGTCAGCACGACGGCGTGGTGACAATGATGATGCTCTACCGGCGCAGGGCTTCGCCTAAACTCCGCGACGATATGACCGAGGTGGAATATGGTGGAGGGGGGCACCGCACACGGCTAAGGAACGATCCGTAGATCAACTTGTGTTGTCGTGCCTAGAGGTGCCCCCCTGCCCCCGTATATAAAGGAGCAAGGGGGAGGGGGCGGCCGGCCTAGGAGGGGCGCGCCAAGGGGAGTCCTACTCCCACCGGGAGTAGGACTCCCTCCTTCCTTGTTGGAGTAGGAGAAGGGGGGAAAGAGGGGGAGAGGAGGAAGGAAAGGGGGGCCGCACCCCTTGTCCAATTCGGACCAGAGGGGGGCTGCGCGCCTCCTTCCTTTTGGCCTCTCTCCTCTATTCCCGTATGGTCCAATAAGGCCCATATACTCCCCGGCGAATTCCCGTAACTCTCCGGTACTCCGAAAAATACCCGAATCACTCAGAACCTTTCCGAACTCCGAATATAGTCGTCCAATATATCGATCTTTACGTCTCGACCATTTCGAGACTCCTTGTCATGTCCCCAATCTCATCCGGGACTCCGAACTCCTTCGGTACATCAAAACTCATAAACTCATAATATAACTGTCATCGAAACCTTAAGTGTGCGGACCCTACGGGTTCGAGATCTATGTAGACATGACCTAGAACTATTCTTGGTCAATAACCAATAGCGGAACCTGGATGCCCATATTGGCTCCTACATATTCTACAAGATCTTTATCGGTCAAACCGCATAACAACATACTTTATTCCCTTTGTCCTCGGTATGTTACTTGCCCGAGATTCGATCGTCGGTATCCAATACCTAGTTCAATCTCGTTACCGGCAAGTCTCTTTACTCGTTACGTAATACATCATCTCACAGCTAACTCATTAGTTGCAATGCTTGCAAGGCTTATAGTGATGTGCATTACCGAGAGGGCCCAGAGATACCTCTCCGACAATCGGAGTGACAAAACCTAATCTCGAAATACGCCAACCCAACATGTACCATTGGAGACACCTGTAGTACTCCTTTATAATCACCCAGTTACTTGTGACGTTTGGTAGCACCCAAAGTGTTCCTCTGATAAATGGGAGTTGCATAATCTCATAGTTACAGGAACATGTATAAGTCATGAAGAAAGCAATAGCAATATACTAAACGATCAAGTGCTAGGCTAACGGAATGGGTCATGTCAATCACATCATTCTCCTAATGATGTGATCCCATTAATCAAATGAAAACTCATGCCTACTGTTAGGAAACATAACCATCTTTGATTAATGAGCTAGTCAAGTAGAGGCATACTAGTGACGTTATGTTTGTCTATGTATTCACACATGTATTATGTTTCCGGTTAATACAATTCTAGCATGAATAATAAACATTTATCATGAAATAAGGAAATAAATAATAACTTTATTATTGCCTCTAGGGCATATTTCCTTTACTTATTATAACAGCAACAAACTTTAACATAAAACTTTTATCATAGAACTTTTATCATAGACTTCTCATGAACTAGTGGCAATTCATCACAACATCGAAGTATAAAGCATAAACTTTATTGGAAACCAACAAACTGTGTTCTCAATCAATTTTGCAAGTACAATCCATCATCTTTTCAGGAAGGGTCATGTATCAGAGCCTTTAGGAAAGTCCACATACTCAAACATCATTTAGTCTTCTATGATTGCTAACACTAACCGCGTACACATGAGCAAAACATTTCAACCGGACACATAGAAAGATAGGGGATTATAGCTTCGCCACCCAACACATTCACCTCAAGGGTGATGTCAACAATAATAACTCATGCTACCCATATTCAACTGGATATATGTGCCTAGATCTTTCCTCACCACATGATGCTTATCAAAGGAGAAAAATAAAAGAAATAGAGAGAAAAACTTTGAATCTTGCATGAAATTAAATACATGAAAGAAGAAGATAGGCCCTTCGTAGAGGGAAGCAGAGGTTGCCATGCGCTTTTTGTTTGTATGCTCAACCCCTTAGTGCAAGAGAACATCACGTTATATTGCCCCTTGTGATGGCAACCTTTATTATGCAGTCTGTCCCTTTTATTCTTCACCATCACAAGTTCATACAACGCTCAGTTTTCCCTTACACTAAATGATCTCACACTTTTAGAAGCAATTTTCGTTGCTCTTTTTGCACCGATGACAACTTACTTGAAGGATCTTATTCAATACATAGGTAGGTATGGTGGACTCTCAAACAAGATTTGGGTTTAAGGGTTTTGGATGCACAAGTAGTATCTCTACTTAGTGCTGGTTTTTGGCTAGCAAAGATAAGGGCAAGCACCACATGTTGAAGGATCTATGACAATATAACTTCTATGTGAATATGAACAAACATAAATCATTAGGTTGTCTTCCTTGTCCAACGTCAACAATTTTGGCATATAATATTTTGATGGGTGATCACAATCACAAAAGATTTCTAGGATAGTGTATTTATATGTGAATCTTTTCTTCCCTTATTAATTCTTTCATGAGTTGCATCATTGACCAATGCTATGTTTGTCAATCTACAATAAAATTTACTACCTACACTTTTCCTTGTGTAATGTCATCACTTACCATAAGGTTAGCATATGACCTTTTTCATTTATTTCCTTTCCTTTTATTGAAACAAGAGAGTAAAGAAGGAAAAACTTAAACTAAACTTTATTATATATTTCGCACACGATTACAAATATTGATCACTTAGAAAACACTTGAAAAGAAAGGATCGAACTAAACTCTTATTCATCTAATAGCAAAAGATAACCATGGATCGAACTAAGAAAGTAAAGGCAAAAGATAGTGGAGATGATACGATACCGGGGCACCTCCCCCAAGCTTGGCGAAATCCAAGGGGAGTGCCCATACCCGATACTCAATTTTCTTTTGGTGGTGAAGAAGAAGGTGGTGGTGATGAAGTAGAAACGATCCGGTCCTTAAGGACTAATAGACTCTCCAATCTTTGGATGACACTCCGAAAACGGAAGCAATGTGCTCCAAGTGCAGAATATTTTCATGAGTGAGATACTTATTTTGTATACAAACTGTTTCAATGATCCTAAAGGGTGCAATCTTAGTGGGGGTAAGATGAGCATAGTAGGGTTTAAGGATATCTTCCTCTTCCTCACCGGCAGGCAAGACTTTCTCAACCATCGGCACTTGATCTCCGGTAGCCTCCTTGCTCTTGTCCTCCTTAGCTGCTCCAACGGGGTCTTCCCTCTTTAGTTTGATCTTCATCAACCAAGTATCCTCTTCCATATGGTTAGAAGAATAAGACATGATGCCTGGCTCAGCAGATCTGATAGAAAAACAGCAAGAAAAGAAAACAAGAGATTTCTCTACGATATGGAGGTCAACAGGTTCAGGAGGTATATAGAGATTTTTTTATTATCTTGGGGAACAAGCAGAATGGAAGAAAAACGGAGTCTGGAAAGTACCTGAGGTGGGCACAACCCACCGGGGCATGCCTGGCATGCCATGCGCGCCCTAGTGTATCGTGCCCACCAGGGTCACTTTCCTGGAAGTTTCTTGTTTTCCTAATTTGTTAAATATTCCAAAACTGAAAAAATATTTTTGTGGATTTGTTGGAGTCCGTTTACTTACCGTATCACGTACCTCCCTTTTTTCATGATTCCGGAGTGTTTCGGCTTCCTTTATTGTTCTTCCGGTGTCAAAGTTTCGATGATATTGCTTCAACATTAATGGGCATACCTGAGATATAGTGTTCTATTCGTTGCCCATTGACAACCTTCCGGTTAGTACCTTGGGCATTCTTTATTTTGATAGCCCTGGATCGATAGACCACCTCGATGACATAGGGTCCTTCCCATTTGGAGAGGAGTTTTCCTGCAAAGAATCTGAAACGAGAGTTGTACAAAAGAACATATTCTCCAACTTCGAACTCACGCTTTTGGATTGTTTTCTGATGCCACCTTCTAACTTTTTCTTTGAATAACTTTGCATTTTCATAAGACTGGGTTCTCCATTCATTTAATGAGATAATATCAAATAATCTCTTTTCACCAGCAAGTTTGAAATCATAGTTGAGTTCTTTAATTGCCCAATATATATGTTATATGTTCTAACTCAAGAGGTAAATGACAAGCTTTTCCATAAACCATTTTATATGGAGACATACCCATAGGGTTTTCATAAGATGTAATCTTCCACCAAATAAACCATATAGTAATCAACTACAAGATGTAATCAACACTAATAGTCACCCACAAGCACCAATCTATAGTTTCGGAACAAAGATTGAACACAAGAGATGAACTAGGGATTGAGAGTAGTTGGTGTTGTCGAAGATGTTGATGAAGATAGCCCTCCCTAAGATGGGAGAGTTGTTGGTAATGATGATGACGATGATTTCCCCCTCCGGGAGGGAAGTTCCCCTGGCAGAATCGCTCCGCCGGAGGGCAAGAGTGCTCCTGCCCAGGTTCCACCTCGAGACGGCGACGCTTCATCACGAAATTCCTCTCTCCAATTATTTTAGGTCAAAATGACTTATATACCAGAAGACGGGCACCGGAGGTGGGCCGAGGGGGGCAGCACCCACCAGGACGCGCCTGGGCCTCTTGGCGCGCCCAGGTGGGTTGTGCCCACCCGGGGGGGCCATCTGGTACTTATTTGCTCCAATATTTATTAAATATTCCAAAAAATCCGCGTGAAGTTTCTGCTCATTTGAGTTGTGCAGAATAGGTAGCTTGACGTGCTTTTTCTGGTCCAGATTTCCAGCTGCCAGAATTCTCCCGCTTTGTGTACACCTTGCATATTATGAGAGAAAAGGCATTAGAATTGCTCCAAAAAGCATTATTATAAAATAAAACAACATAAATAACAGTAGGAAAACATGATGCAAAATGGACGTATCAAATATGTGGGAACCAATATGAGAATCCAGGTTCACTATTGGTAATTGACATGAGAGGTGTCTCTGTCTTGTCTACATAGTTCTGGAACCCATACGGTCTGTACGCTTAATGTTCGATGACAATTTGTAATATATGAGTTATGTGTTTTCATGACCGAATGTTGTTCGGAGTCCTGGATGAGATCATGAACATGACGAGGAGTCTTGAAATGGCCGAGAGGTAAAGATTGATACATTGGAAGGTAGTATTCGGACACCGGAAGTGTTCCGGAATGTATTGGGTACATATCGGAGTATCGGGGGGGGGGGTTACCGGAACCACCCAGGGGAAGATATGGGCTATAGGAGGGAGGCACACCAGCCCACAAAAGGATCGCACGCCCCCCATAGGGATGGAGGCCGAATAGGACTAGGAGAGGGGGCGGCGCCCCCCTTTCCTTCTCCCCCTCTCTCTCTTTCCCCCTTTCCTTCTCCGGTAAAAGGAAAGGGGTGGCGAATCCTACTAGGAGCCCAAGTAGGATTCCTCCTACTTGGGGCGCGCCTAGGTCCGGCCTTCTCCCCCTCCCTCTCTTTATATCCTGGGGGGCGCCTACAACACACATCAATTGTTCGAAGCCATGTGCATCACCCCCCTCCACAGTTTACGCCTCCGGTCATATTCTTGCGGTGCTTAGGCAAATCCCTACGCGGATCACATCACCACCACCATCACCACGCCGTCGTGCTGACGGAACTCATCTACTTCCTCGACCCTCTGCTGGATCAAGAGCTTGAGGGACGTCATCACGTTGAACGTGTGCAGAACTCGGAGGTGTCGTACGTTTGGTACTTGGTCGGTCGGAACGAGAAGACGTTCGACTAAATCAACCGCGTTAAGCAAACGCTTCCACTTTCATTCAACGAGGGTACATGGACACACTCTCCCCCTCTTGTTGCTATGTGTCTCCTAGATAGATCTTGCGTGAACGTAGGAATTTTTTTGAAATTGCATGCAACGTTTCCCAACAGTGGTATCTGAGCCAGGTCTATGCGTAGATGATATGCACGAGTAGAAAACAAAGAGTTGTGGGCGGTGATCATCATACTTCTTACCACCAATGTCTTATTTTGATTTGGCAGTATTGTTGGATGAAGCGGCCCGGACCAACCTTACAGGACCGCGTTCATTAGACCGGTTCCACCGACACACATGCAACTAGTTTTGCATAAAGGTGGCTGGCGGGTGTCTATTTCTCCTATTGTAGCTGAATCGAATTTGAGTGCGGCCGGTCCTTGTTGAAGGTTAAAACAACAAACTTGATAAATCACCGTTGTGTTTTTGTTCCGTAGGTAAGAACGGTACTTTCTAGAAGCCTGTAGTAGCCACATAAAACTTGCAACAACAAAGTAGAGGATGTCTAACTTGTTTTTGTAGGGTATGTTGGGATGTGATATGTTCAAGACATGATGTGATATACATTGTTGTATGAGATGATAATGTTTTGTAGAAGTTATGGGCAACTGGCAGGACCCTTATGGTTGTCGCTTTATTGTATGAAATACAAACACCATGTCATTGCTCTACTTTATCACTAAGCGGTAGCGATAGTCATAGAAGTAATAGTTGGCGAGAGAACCACGACGCTACGATGGAGATCAAGGTGTCAAGTAGGTGACGATGGAGATCATGACGTTGCTTTGGTGATGGAGATCAAAAGCACAAGATGATGATGGCCATATCATGTCACATATTTTGATTGCATGTGATGTTTATCTTTATGCATCTTATTTTGCTTAGAACGGAGGTGGCATTATAAGATGATCCCTTAAATAAATTTCAAGGTATAAGTGTTCCCCCCGAGTATGCACCGTTGCAAAAGTTCTTCGTGCTGAGACACCACGAGATGATCGGGTGTGATAGTCTTTATGTTCAAATACAACGGGTGCAATCCAGTTTAGCACATGCAGAATACTCGGGTTAAACTTGATGAGCCTAGCATGTACATACATGGCCTCGGAACACTGGAGACCGAAAGGTCGAACGTGAATCATATAGTAGATATGATCAACATAGAGATGTTCACCATTGATGACTACTCCATATCACGTGATGATCGGACATGGTTTAGTTGATTTGGATCATGTATCATTTAGTTGACTTGAGGGATGTCTATCTAAGTGTGAGTTCTTAAGTAATATGATTAATTGAACTTAATTTATCATGAACTTAGTCCTAATAGTTTTTGCATATCTATGTTGTAGATCAATGGCCCGTGCTAATGTTCCCTTGAATTTTAACGCGTTCCTAGAGAAAGGTAAGTTGAAAGATGATGGTAGCAATTACACGGACTGGGTCCGTAACTTGAGGATTATCCTCATTGCTGCATAGAAGAATTATGTCCTTGATGCACCGCTAGGTGAAAGGCCTACTTCAGGAGCAGAAGCTGATGTTATGAATGTTTGGCAAACTGGATCTGATGACTACTCGTTAGTTCAGTGTGCCATGCTTTACGGCTTAGATCGGGTCTTCAAAGACGTTTTGAATGTCATGGGCCATATGAGATGTTCCAGGAGTTGAAGTTAATATTTCAAGCAAATGACCGAGTTGAGAGATGTGAAGTCTCCAAGAAGTTCTATAGCTGCAAGATAGAGGAGAATAGTTCTGTTAGTGAACTAATACTCAGAATGTTTGGATATCATAATTACTTGACTCAGCTGGGAGTTAATTTTCCAGATGATTGTGTCATTGACAGAGTTCTTCAGTCACTACCACCAAGCTAAAAAGGCTTCGTGATGAACTATAATATATAAGAATGGAAAAGACTATTCCCGAGCTATTCACAATGCTCAAGGCTGCGAAGGTAGAAATCAAGAAGAAGCATCAAGTGTTGATGGTTAAGAAGACAACTAGTTTCAAGAAAAAAGGCAAAGGAAAGAAGGGGAACTTCAAGAATAATGGCAAGCAAGTTGTCACTCCCGGGAAGAAACCCAAAGCTGGACCCGAGCTTGAAACTGAGTGCTTCTATTGTAGAGGGAATGGTCACTAGAAGCGGAACTGCCCCAAGTATTTGGCGGATAAGAAGGATGGCAAAATAAACAAAGGTATATTTGATATACATGTTATTGATGTGTACCTTACTAATTCTTGTAGCAGTGCCGGAGTATTTGATACTGGTTTGGTTACTCATATTTGTAATCGAAATAGGGACTACGGATTAAACAAAGATTGGCTAAGGATGAGGTCACAATGCGTGTCTGGAATGGTTCCAAGGTCGATGTGATCGCCGTCGGCATGCTACCTCTGCATCTACCTTCGGGATTAGTTTTAGACCTGAATAATTGTTATTTGGTGCCAACATTGAGCATGAACATTATATCTGGATCTTGTTTAGTGTGAGACGGTTATTCATTTAAATCATACAATAATGGTTGTTCTATTTATATGAGTAATATATTTTATGGTCATGCACCTTGAAGAGTGGTCTATTTCTGTTGAATCTCGGTCGTGGTGATACACATATTCATAATATTGATGCCAAAATATGCAATGTTGATAATGATAGCGCAACTTATTTGTGGCACTGTTGTTTAGGTCATATCGGTGTAAAGCGCAAGCAGAAACCCATGCAGGTGGACTTTTGGAATCACTTGATTATGAATCATTTGATACTTGCGAACTGTGCCTTATCGGCAAGATGACTATAATTCTGTTCTCCAGAACAATGGAACGAGCCAATGACTTATTGGAAATAATACATACCGATGTATGCGGTCTGATGGGTGTCGAGGCTCATGGTGGGTATCGCTATTTTCTGACCTTCACAGACAATTTGAGCAGATATGGGTATATCTACCTAATGGAACACATGTATGAAACATTTGGAAAGTTCAAAGAATTTCAGAGTGAAGTGGAGAATCATCGTAACAAGAAAATAAAGTTTCTACGATCTGATCGTCGAGGTGAATATTTGAGTTACAAGTTCGGCCTTCATTTAAAACAATGTGGAATAGTTTCACAACACACGCCACCTGGAACACCACATCGTAATGGTGTGTCCTAACGTCGTAACCATACTTTATTGGATATGGTGCGATCTATGATGTGTCTTACCGATTTACCACTATCATTTTGGTGTTATGCATTAGAGACATCTGCATTTACATTAAACAGGGCACCATCAAAATCCATACTATATGAATTGTGGTTTGGCAATAAACCTAAGCTGTCATTTCTTAAACTTTAGGGATGTGATGCTTATGTCAAAAGGTTTCAGCCTGATAAGCTTGAACCCAAATCAGAGAAGTGCGTCTTCATAGGATACCCTAAGGAAACAATTGGGTACACCTTCTACCACAGATCCGAAGGAAAGATCTTTGTTTCCAAGAATGGAACCTTTCTAGAGAAGGAGGTTCTCTCGAAAGAAGTGAGTGGGAGGAAAGTAGAACTTGATGAGGTAATTTACCTTCTATCAATTTGGAAAGTAACTCATCCGAGAAATCAGTTCCCGTGATGCTTACACCAACTGGAGAGGAAGCTAATGATAATGATCATGAAACTTCAGATCAAGTTACTACAGAACCTCGTAGGTTAACCAGAGCACGATCCGCACCAGAGTGGTATGGTAATCCTGTTCTAGAAGTCATGTTACTTGACCATGACGAACCTACGAACTATGAAGAAGCTATGATGAGCCCAGATTCGGATAAATGGCTTGAGGCCATGAAATCTGAGATAGGATCCATGTATGAGAACAAAGTATGGACTTTGGTGGATTAGCCCGATGATCGGCGACCTATAGAGAATAAATGGATCTTCAAGAAGAAGACTGACGCTGATGGTAATGTTACTATCTATAAAGCTTGACTCGTTTCAAAAGGTTTTCGACAAGTTTGAGGAGTTGACTACGATGGGACTTTCACACCCGTAGCGATGCTTAAGTCTATCCAAATCATGTTAGCAATTGCTGCATTTTATGATTATGAAATCTGGGAAATGGACGTCGAAACTGCATTCCTTAATGATTTTTTAAAGGAGAGTTGTATTATGCAACCAGAAGGTTTTGTCAATCCTAAAGGTGCTAACAAAGTGTGCAAGCTCCAGCAATCCATTTATGGACTGGTGCAAGCATCTCGGAGTTGGAATATACGCTTTGATGAGCTGATCAAAGAATATGGTTTTATACAGACTTTTGGAGAAGCCAGTATTTACTAGAAAGTGAGTGGGAGCTCTATAGCATTTTTAATATTATATGTGGATGACATATTGTTAATTGGAAATGATGTAGAATTTCTGGATAGCATAAAAGGATACTTGAATAAATGTTTTTCAATGAAAGACCTCGGTGAAGCTGCTTATATATTGGGCATCAAGATCTATAGAGATAGATCAAGACGCTTGATAGTACTTTCACAAAGCACATAGCTTGATAAAGTTTTGAAAAAGTTTAAAATTGATCAGTCAAAGAAAGGGTTCTTGCACGTGTTACAAGGTGTGAAGTTAAGTCAGACTCAATGCCCGACCAGTGTAGAAGATAGAGAGAAAATGAAAGTCATCCCCTATTGTCGGTGTCAAAACCGGCTGATCTCGGGTAGGGGGTCCCAAACTGTCCGTCTAAGGATCGAAGGTAACAGGAGGCAGGGGAAACGATGTTTACCCAGGTTTGGGCCCTCTTAATGGAGGTAATACCCTACTTCCTGCTTGATTGAGTTTGATGAGTATAGGGGTTACAAGAGTTGATCTACCTCGAGATCGTAATGGCTAAACCCTAGATGTCTAGCATGTATGATTTTCCCCTTCTACGGACTAAACCCTCCGGTTTGTATAGACCCAGAGGGATCTAGGGTTGTACAGAGTCAGTTTACAGAGAAAGGAAGATGCATGATTCGAATGCCAAGCTTTCCATCCACGCAAAGGAGAGTCCCATCTGGACACGGGGGAAGTTCTTTGATTTCGTATCTTTATGGCCATTAGTCTGGCCCATATCACATAGCCCGGACGCGCGAGGACCCCTTAGTCCAGGACTCCCTCAGTAGCCCCTGAACCGGGCTTCTATGATGACGTACCCAGTGCGCAGATTGTCTTCGGCATTGCAAGGTGGGTTCCTCCTCCGAATACTCCAAAGCAGTCTTCTGCACATAAGAGTTGTATCCGTCCCTACTTAACACGTACAACCCTAAGTTGTAAAAGGCAACAATACTTGAAATAAGTCACGTCCACAGGAAACTTTTTTGGCGAGACGTTATGTTCTGGCCTTGTTATTATTCTGAACCATTTTATAGCCCCCGCTTCATGTTTCGAGGCACGGCCATCGACACGTCTTGTCAAACCAGAGATCGTATCCCCTTATCACGGGATCTTCTTCAATGCGGGCTTGGGTAATCCAACCGTGTCGTTCACATGTCTCCTTGGGAATAGGCGATGTTCAAGGCTTATGAGGGAGCTCTTGATATTCACTACCTCTATAAGAGGACAAGAACCCATCTGTTCACATCACGCCTTCTTCTTCCTCTGCCCTTCCATCCCTGAGCTCCAGCGCCCAAGTTCTAAACTTCCCCTTCGCCCCAACTTCTCCAGCAATGGTCGGATCCAGTTTCCATGTCAAGTGGATGGCCTCCTCCGTAACGTAGAAGAACAACCAGGATCTGCGTGAGGCAAGGTACTTGACGGCGGAGATCATACACATGATTCCTACACCAAGGTAGGTTATCCCTACCCCAAAGCCCGGCGAGAGGGTGGTGTTCATCCCCCACTTCTTCTGAGGACTTGGGTTTGCCCTTCATCCCTTCATCCGAGGCCACATGTTTTACTACGGGATGGATTTCCATGATCTGGCCTCGAATTCCTTCCTCCATATCTCGGTGTTTATCGTCGTGTGTGAGGCATTTCTCCATGTCCCCCCACACTTCAGCCTATGGCTCAAGGTCTTCAATGTGAAGCCAAAGCTGGTTGAGGGACAACACGCAGAGTGCGGCCGCACCATGGTGAGAAAGCTTCCCGGTGTCACCTGGATCAAGGGGACATTCATGGACACTATCAAGGTATGGCAGCAGGAGTGGTTCTACATCACCGAACCCCGCGGCTCCAAGTGGGCGGCCGCTCCTGCTTTCAGATCCGGGCCTCTACTGCGGCTCGCATCCTGGACCAACAAGGATCTAGATTGGGGATCCCCTGAAAAAGTGTCGACCTGCAAAAGTGTATCAAGAGCATGATAAAAAAGGACATCACCCTTGCTGATGTGATCTAGGTGATGCTTTCCCGTCGAGTTCTTCCCTGCCAATGACGGCCCCTCAAAATGTGGGAGTTTAAGCCGGAGGGGCCACATACCCTGCAGCAGTTCTTTGGCACGACGCACGAAGGGATCTGGAAGCTTCTCTTCAAGAAGCATAAGATGTGGCCAAGGACGTCTGATGACACCAGCCTCGACTGCAACAATCTGGCATCCCCAGTAAGTATCATATTTTCAAACATTACTTAGCTCGTCAATCTTAGGGAGGGGTACTAAAAATTCCATCTCCTGAATAGGACTGGCTAAAGAAGGCGGAGAGGATTAAGTATCCGGCGCCGGTCCCCAAAAACAAAAACGAGCCTATGTTGATGAGGATCCTGGTCCCGGCGCCCTAGAGGCGCCGGCAAAGAAGAAGAAGAACAAGGAGACCGAAGGTGGCCTTCATCACGAAGATACTTCGGGCGCTGTGTCCGGAAAAACTGAGGCTCCTTTCTCTCACAAGGGAGACGAAGATGAGGACGAGGAAGAGGAGGAGGAGGGAGAGAACCCTCCTCTCAAAGGGAAAAAGACGGCGGCCTCCGTAGATCTGGAGGAGGGGGTGTCCAAGAGGGGAAAGATATCCCTCTCGGATGATTCGGATCCGGGCACCGAAGCTGTCCCCAAGCACCTCCCCAGAGCCAAGCCCCTTGCCGAATCATAAGAATCTTAGGATGCCTTATATACATCCGATCTTTTTATAAATTCTAAGAATAATATCAAATTTCGTGTTTCAGTCCGGCCCGTGACATCCCTCAAGAATCATCGTCTTCAGGGGATCTTTCACCGGAGAAGATGGAGAGCGAGACGCCTCCACAAGCTTCCCCGACTCCTAGGGCAGATGACACCAAGGTGTCATCCAAAAGGATTTCTCCGAGCTCCAGAAAAGTGCGGGAGGGGACCAAGACGGCGCCAGAGGATGACGCCTTGGCTGCCGAGAACATGAGGGGAGCAACCCTCATGGAGACCGGCAACGGGGGTCCTGGCTTATCCGACACCCGGTCGAACACTGTTCCGGAGACACAGATGGTTCCGAAATCGAATCACCAGCCCCCTCCGCGGGAGGGGGAGATGGCTATTCAGGCGGCTACCTCTACTAATGCAGAAGCGCCGAACATGCTGATGGATGCTCTGCAAAGTGTGTCTATCTTGGAGGAGCACCGTACCTTGATGGGTACGGTGGTTGAGAAGGTTCAGTCCGCTAAGAGCGGGCTGGATGAAGCCTTCACGATCCTACTAACAGGCTTCGAGGTATGCAATGTAATGTCTTTAGCCGCTTTCCATATGACAAATCTGCCTGTATATAGATAGTAGCCCCTGAGACTCTGTTTGGCCCATGAAGGAGGGCGAACAGAGGATCTATAGATATCCGCAGGAAATAACATACTTATCTTTTTGACAAAAAACAGGCTTCTCTGTTAGCGGCGACCGCTCAGGCCACCGGAGTTTCCGAACTGAAGTGGAAACTACAGCTAGTCGACAAGGACAATATCCGTATTAATAAGCGGCTCGAAGAGGCGCAGGGTATGTTTCAGGTACTCCATATATAATTCAATTAGTTTGCACATGCTAAGTTGAAGCTTACGCGCTGCTGTATACATGATTGCAGATGGCGCTGCTGAGGTCGTGACCCTCAGGAGTGACCTTGCCCGCGCGAAGGAACAGGCAAGGGTGAGCGATGCGGCCGCTGAGAAAACGACTGCTGATTTCAAGGCCAAACAGGCCACCCGGCGCTAGTTCGAGGAGCGGGTATCCAAAGTTGAGCAAGAGCTCTAGGACGCCACTCGCAAGTGCGAGCTCCTCGAGGAGGAGAATAGCTAAGGTGACCGAACTCACCAAGGCCCTTCAGGAAGCCCAAGAGGCGAGGTCTGAATACCGAGCGGCTCGCGACAAGATCCGACAAGCCGGACAGATAGCGGCTGGTAAGCCCCTTCTTTTATAGTCTAAGTTTGGCAATCAGAGGTATGCCTTGCTTAATCTACTATGGAGTTCTCCAGATGCCTTTGTGGATCTTCCGAAGAGGGTCATCGATGCTACACAATTCTACCAAGCCCAGGAGAGGCATGCGACGGAGAAGTTGTTCTGGTCATAGTTCGCGACGCAGGAGCGCTCAGCGCTGCTGAACGACCAAATGGTGCAGTGGGCCGAGCTGCATAAAATGTCTGGAGCGGCCATGAAGGAGGTCATAGTCCGGATGTGGCCAGCCGAACCCATTCCGAGAAGCTATTTTGGCCTCGTGCGGCGACTCGTTGATGCCGTGCCCCAAATTGATGCAATCAAGTGGTCAGTGTGCATCGAAGGTGCACTGATGGCCTTCGCCCGCGTCAAAGTGCACTGGGCGAAGATGAAGGCCGACGTTATCGCGATTGCGGGTCCTCCTGAAGGCAAGGACCACCGCACACTGGAGCGCTATGTAGACGACGTCCTAGAAGGTGCTCGTTTGATAGAGGGTCAATGCTCAAATGACATTATATTCGAATGAATGTATCTGAACGACCCACACATGTGTATTATATATATTAAGGCTTTGTTATATATTTGTGCCAAGGTCTAAAAGTTCTTTCCTCCTGTGCGGCCGTTTTTATATTCCTCGGAGTTTTCCAGTCGTCGGCTTCGACCCCCCACATAGATGCTATGGGGGTGTCCGGAATGGCACATGAGCACTCTTGTCCCAACATCTTGTTCCGTAATGGAGGTGTCAGTGCGGCAAACCAGGCAATCGGACTATATGGATTTACCACTCTCCATTAGCCATAGGAGTTTGATGATGGGGCTATAAAATAGCCCATGGTACGTATGCGGCTATCCAAATGCGGATGCGTTACGTACATGACCGGAAAAATAGTCCTTTGTTTAATATGGAAAAAATCGTTAAAGATTTAGTAAGTCGTCGAATGGCTGACCAGCTCTCGCCGCATCATGACAGTCAGTTTTTGGCTTTCTCTACTGAGGTGCTTGACCGGACGAACGAGAAACACAATCGCAGTAGTTCTCCTTTTACTACCCTAGCCGAACAAATGGAACGTAAGGTAGCAAACACAGGAGCCGAGCAACACAACTATTGACCAAAGACATGAATTGGAGATGATGCATATAATGCCAAGTTTGGGAAGTTGAAGTGTGCTTCAAAGCTGTTCGGGCTTTTGTTTGGCGACACATATGTGGCCGTATAGAGCCCCTGGCAATGGTTGTAAGTGAGACAAGTGGGTAGACGGAGTACAGTTTTATGAATAAAGTTGATACCAAAAAAATGTCTTCACTAGGGTCTGATTGATATGTCAAAACGTGATCATACAGAGGGTACCATAAGCACCAAAGCCATTTTACATGCCGGGGGTCTAATAATAAGGAGAAAATCTCAATACAGGTCCTTTGAATAAGGTTTTGGTCTGAAGAGTCCTTTGGATATCCTGCCGCACGTCTGCGCCGCTTTCGCCTTCTAGAGAGGGGTTCCTCTGGTACGATCAAGTCTTCGTTGCCGAGGCTCTCATCCTCTTCGGAGATCGGTAGGTAGTTACTATCCTCGATCCTCCGTTCCCGACGGGATCGTTGGGTTAACTTGCCCATCCTCCCAATTATCATGTTGGGATGTTGGCTCGATAAGGGCTTCTTGGTCTTTGGCGTTATCCAAAGTATGATTTTCTCTGGTACCGGTATTGTTGTCTTTTTTGTGACACGATTTCGAGCGGCGTCACTGACATTGATGCTTTGGTGGTGCCTCAGAAGGCTTGTCCTTGATGGGACCCTGCCCACCATCGTCGTCATCCACTTTGGGTGTGTCCACCATGTACACATCATATGTGGAAGTGGTAGTCCAACGTCCGGTGAATGACGGGTTCTGGCATTGCTCCTCTTTGGCATCGTCGTCCATGCCGTCGATATCTTCGGAGGTGTAGTCGAGCATGTCGGTTAGTCCTCGACAGTGGCTATGAAGTGGGTGGTTGGTGGACGTAAATTCCACGCTCTCAGCCCCTAGTGTGGGATGGGCGTAGTTTGGCAGTGATTCTTCTGCAATGGCGAGAGATCGCATTAGGTCCAGGGCCTCGTTTAAGAGTGAGGGTTGGACAGGGAAGCGAGAGTCCATGGAGTAGGGCGGGACAGAAGTTCACTGGCCAAGCTCATATGACCTGGATCTCGAGAGTTCAGAGTTAGTGTTAGGAGGCGAGTCCGGCTCCATGAGGACAGAGGGAGCCTCGCGTGACTCCAAGCCTGCCGGTGATGCGATCCCCTCTGGGTCTCCGGTATCAGGCTCTATAGCTGCAGCGAGTCCCTGGGTTTTAAACTCCCGTCTTTGGACCTGGTGGTGCGCTCCGGATCTAAGGCCAGAGCGGTGATTGGGGCCGCGAACCCTTGGAAGATCAAGTCTCCTCGGATGTCAGTGACATAGTTTAGATCTCCAAAACTGATCTGATGACCAGGGGCATAGTTGTCGATCTGCTCCAGATGGCCAATCGAGTTGGCGCGCAGTGTGAAGCCACCGAATACGGAAATTTAGCCGTGGACAAAAGTCTCCCTCGGGGCGGTATTGTTGTAGATGATTGATGCAGCCATCGAGCCTTCTAGTGACGGCACAGTGGAACTCTCAATGAAAGCACCAATGTCGGTGTCAAACTGGCAGATCTCGGGTAGGGGGTCCCAAACTGTGCGTCTAAGGATCAAGGGTAATAGGAGGCAGGGGACACGATGTTTACCCAGGTTCGGGCCCTCTTGATGGAGGTAATACCCTACTTCCTGCTTGATTGACTTTGATGAGCATAAGGGTTACAAGAGTTGATCTACCTCGAGATTGTAATGGCTAAACCCTAGATGTCTAGCATGTATGATTGTTCCCCTTCTACGGACTAAACCCTCTAGTTTATATAGACACCAAAGGGATCTAGGGTTGTACAGAGTCAGTTTACAGAGAAAAGAAGATGCATCATCCGAACATCAAGCTTGCTATCCATGCAAAGGAGAGTCCCATCCAGACACGGGTGAGGGAGTCCTGGATTAAGGGGTCCTCAGACGGCCAGACTACGTAGCATTGGCCGGACTGTTGGGCTATGAAGGTACAAGATAGAAGACTTTGTCCCGTGTCCCGATGGGACTCTCCTTGGTGTGGAAGGAAAGCTTCGCGATTTGGATATGTAGATTCCTTTCTCTGTAACTTACTTTGTACAACCCTAGCCCCTCCCGGTGTCTATATAAACCGGAGGGTTTACACTTCTAGGGTTAGAGTCACAACAATCATAACCTCATAGGCTAGACTTCTAGGGTTCTAGTCATGATGATCTCAAGGTTGATCAACTCTTGTAATACTCATATTCATCAGGATCAATCAAGCAGGAAGTAGGGTATTACCTCCATAGAGAGGTCCCGAACCTGGGTAAACATCGTGTCTCCCGTTTGCTGTTACCATCAGCCTTAGACGCATAGTTCGGGACCCCCTACCCGAGATCTGCTGGTTTTGACACCGACATTGGTGCTTTCACTGCGAGTTTCTTTGCATCGTCACCAAAAGGTTTTGATGGTTCCATCAGTCATCTACAATAATGCAGTCCAGGGGAGATTTTCGTCCCCGGATAGATCTTCGTATTCGGCGGCTTCGCACTACGGGCCAACTCGCTTGGCCATCTAGAGCAGATCGACAGCTACGCCCCTGGCCACCAGGTCAGGTTTGGAAGCTTGAATTATGTGGCCGATATACGCGGAGACTTGTTCTTCGACGGATTCGAGCCCATGACGGCCGCTCCCTGCCACCACGATGAACATGACCTAAATCTGTCATCGGACCATGCTCAGGAGATAGCGCCTGTAACTGCTCTGGCCCTAGATCCAGAGCAGACTGCACTATCCGAGGACGGGAAGCTCAACCCCATCGCGGAAGCCGCAGACTCGGTGGCGTTAGAGTCGCACAAAGATTCAACTCCGAGCGGGGCCTATGTCAACGGAACCTCGGATTCGTATCCGGCCATAGGTTACGGACAGCGTGCATCCGCGCCCATCGAACCTAATAAGGTGCCAATCGCTGAGTTCAGCTCCGCGGACATCTTCTGGCACTCACCTTTAGGCAATGTGCTAAAGTCATTAAAGACCCTCTCCTTGTCAAGGGCCTCTCAGCCGAACTATATCCGGCTTGAATTGGAAGTTGATGACGGAGAATTGCGCTTCCCACCCACCACCCACTTCATAGCCACTGTCGAAGACTTAACCGACATGCTCGATTACGACTCCGAAGAGATGGACGATACGGACGATGATGCCGGAGAGGAGCAGGCACAAAAACCACCGCCTACGGGGCGCTGGACGGACACCTCCTCGTATGAAGTATATATGGTGGATACACCCAAAGAGAACAATGGCGACAATGAGAAGGATCCAGTCGAGGATAAACCTCCTGAGATACAGCTGAAGCGCCGATGACAGCGGCACCGCTCTAAACCACGCCGTGGAAAAAACAGCAATACCGGCACAGAAGAAAACGATACTCCGGACGATGCCGAAGACAATGAAGACCCCGTTGAGCCAAGCTCCGAACAGGATGAATGGGAAGATTGGCGAGCCAGGCCTGATGAACAAGCCCTTAACAAAGACTCGGAGGACAGTGATTACCTTCCACTCTCCAAGGATGAGGCGGCAACGAAGATTTTATCGTGCCTGAGGAGCCCATCGATCAGGAGCGCTTGAAGCGCTGGCTAATAGCCACCGCAAGGAGCATGAAAAAGAAGCAGCAGCAGCTTCAAGCTGATCAAGATCTACTCAATGACAGATGGAGTAATGTCCTGGCAGCAGAGGAATACGGCCTTGAGCGCCCAACCAAAAGTTACCCGAAGTGCAAATTGTTACCACAATTCAACGACGAGGCGATGGAGCCCGTTCTACCAGTGAATAATGCGGCTGACCGACCACCACGTGGCCGTGAAAAAGTGACAACTCGAGCCCCACACCAGCCCGCACTATCTCGCCGCAAAAACAAAAACACAACAACTCAGGGATACACATATGACCTGCGGCATGACCTGGAAACAGAGCAGGACAGACCAGATCGATCTATGGATCACGGGGGCATGCCCCGAGGCGCGACGATGGCCATCCGGCCGGACGTGACAAACATAACCACGCCCAAACCGAAGACTGCAAACGAACTCCATCCGAGCTACGTCGCGACTTGGCCCGATACAAAGGCGCCGCACACCCCCTTTGCTTCACTGATGAAGTAATGGAACATGAATTCCCGGAAGGGTTTAAACCCATGAACATCGAGTCATATGATGGGACAACATACTCCGCAGTATGGATTGAGGATTTTCTTCTCCATATTCACATGGCCCGCGGTGATGATCTCCACGCCATCAAATACCTCCCGCTAAAACTCAAGGGACCAGCTCGACACTGGTTGAATAGCTTGCCTGAAAACTCCATTGGCAGCTGGGAGGACTTGGAAGATGCCTTCCTCCACAACTTCCAAAGTACATATGTCCGACCTCCGGATGCCGACGACTTAAGTCACGTAGTTCAACAGCTCGGAGAGTCAGCCAGGAAATTCTGGACTAGGTTCTTAACTAAAAAGAACTAGATCGTCAACTGTCCGGATACCGGAGCCCTGGAGGCCTTTAAACATAGCGTTCGTGATGAATGGCTAGCCCGACACCTCGGCCAAGAAAAGCCGAAGTCCATGGCAGCCCTCACGACACTTATGACCCGCTTCTGCGCGGGCGAGGATAGCTGGCTAGCCCGTAGCAAAAACAATACAAGCGAACCTGGCACTTCTAAAGCCAGAAATAGCAACGGCAAGCCCCGACGCAATAGACACAAGCGTCGAAACAACGGTGACAACACCAAAGACATGGCGGTCAACGTTGGGTTTAGTGGCTCTAAGTCCGGTCTGCGGAAGAAGTCATATAAAAGAAACAATCCGGGTCCGTCCACCTTGGACTGCATACTCGATCGTCCATGCCAGATCCACGATGCTCCGGATAAACCAGCCAATCACACCAATAGAGAATGTTGGGTTTTTAAATAGGCCAGCAAGTTAAATGCCGAGAACAAGGAGAAGGGGTCGCAAAGCGAGTACGATGACGAGGAACCCCGGCCACCGAACACAGGGGGACAGAAGAAGTTTGCCCCCCCCCCAAGTTAAAATGGTGAACATGATATACCCTACCCATATCCCCAAGAGGGAGCGCAAGCGCGCGCTCAGGGATGTCTACGCGATGGAGCTAGTCGCCCCAAAGTTCAATCCATGGTCGTCCTGCCCGATCACATTTGATCATAGGGACCATCCGACCAGTATCCATCATGGCGGTTCAGCCGCACTGGTCCTCGACCCAATCATTGATGGATTCCACCTTACACGACTCCTCATGGATGGTGGCAGCAGCCTGAACCTGCTCTATCAGGATACAGTGTGCAAAATGGGTATTGATCCCTCAAGGATCAAGCCCGCAAAACCACTTTTAAAGGTGTCGTACCAGGTGTAGAGGCCCGTTGTACGGGCTCAATCCAACTGGAAGTGGTCTTCGGATCCCCGGACAATTTCCGAAGCGAAGAGTTGATCTTTGATATCGTCCCCTTCTGCAGCAGCTATCACGCACTGCTCGGACGAACCACATTTGCTCGATTCAGTGCGGTACCACACTACGCTTATCTCAAGCTCAAGATGCCCGGACCACGCGGTGTCATAGCAGTCAATGGAAACACGGAACGCTCCCTCTGTACCGAGGAGCACACTGCTGCCCTCGCAGTAGAAGTAAAGAGCGGCCTTTTAGGCAGAACCTTAATTCAGCGGCCAAGCTCCCGGACACTGTCAAGCGAGTCCGTACAACTCTGTAGGAGGACAGTCCAGCTCGTCAAGAGCTCGACTAGCAATTTGGCCTCCGTCCAAGTCCCGACCAAATGGCGGCATTCGTACCACGCGTACATAACTATGCACTCAAAATACCATGGGCATAGACGGAGGCACAGCTAGATCATGGTCCATCATACATCTTAACCACTCCTAGACCCACATACTTTTACTTTTTCTCTATTTTTCAGGTTTCTTTTTCCAGGCCTTTCCTGGTGGCCTGATTGTTGGACCTATCAAGGGTCGGATACACCAAGACGGCAAGAAGCGTTGACGTATAAGGGAATTTCCAGATGGTCTCTTTAAAAGATCATTATGCCTGTTTCAAGGACCCGCGTGTAGCCCTCCCTTGGTCGTGGCATGTTAAATAGCCTTGGTTTGCTTATTGCACTAATTCTACAAATACGCTTTGACGTTTAATCAAACTACAATGGAAAATAGTTTGCGGCCCAATTTCTGCGGCATTAGCCTATTTCTTCATTTTTTATTTTTTTGATATTTTTATTAATTGCATCCGTACACTCTGGTACGCCTTAATTTGCCAGGGGCTTCATTACGCTCCATAATACGGCAACGAAGTCCGAACACTTTTACAGTATAGTTCGGCAACCCAAACTTTAGCATTATATGCATCGGCTCCGAATCATGTCTTCGACCAATAGTTGGGTTGCCCGGCTCCTGTGCTTACTACCTTACGTTCCGCTACATCGGCTAGGGTATTAAAGGGAGAACTACTACGATTGTGCCCTGGTTCATCTGGATGAGCACCTAAGTAGAGAAAGCCGAAAACTGACTGTCATGATGCAGCGTGAGCCGGTCAGCTATTCGAGAGGTTACAAATCTTTAGCGATTTTTTTTGCATTATGCGAGGAATCGGTTTTTTATCCGATCAGGTGTTTAAAGTACCCCAAGTTCGGACTTACGAATACTAGGGGCTGCGCCTAAATTTCTATTGTCAAACTCCTATGGCTAAGTGAGGGTGATAAAGCCACATAGTCTGATTGCCTGGTTCGTTGCGCTAAACACCTCCTTTAAGGACCAAAACTTTGGAACAAAGAGTGTTTAGATTCATCCCGAACACCCCCATACTACCTACATGGGGGTTGAAGTCGACGACTGGCCAACTCTCAGATTTAATGAAACGGCCGCACAGGAGGTAATTTTTTTAAATAAACAAGCATTATATTACATACGTCACTGTTTCATAATATAGGACAGGATAAACATGAATGTATTCATGGAAATATAATATCCTTGGCACATTGCTCTGCCACCATGCGGGATCCCTCCAAGATATTGTCGAAGTACAACTCGGGGGTGCGGTGCTCCTTGCCCGCGGGCGGTCCCTCGGTCAAAAGCTTCGAGGCGTCCATCTTCACCCAATGCATCTTGACTCGGGCGAAGGCCATTCGCGCGCCTTCGATGCAGACTGACCGCTTGATAGCATCAAGCCGAGGGCAGGCATTGACCAGCTGCTTCACGAGCCTGAAGTAGATGCCGGTTATGGCTTCGGCAGGCCATAGCCGGATTATTAAATCCTTCATGGATAGTTCGGCCGCCCTATGCAGCTCGACCAGCTGTTTTAGCTGATCGCAAAAGAGCACCGGATGTTCTAGCGCAAGGTATTGCGACCAGAATAGCTTCTCCGTAGAGCTCCCCTCTTCGGCTCGGAAGAACTCCGTAGCGTCTGAAACGCTCTGCGGCAGATCCACAAGCGCCCCTGGAGAACTCCAAATCCGGGTCAGTAAGAGGAACCTTTTCTTCACATATTTGCTCTACATAATAAAGGCCTTACCCGCCACAATTTTTCTGGCCTCCTGGATTTCCATGAGGGCACCCTGGGCTTCAACCCGGGCATTGTGTGCACTTTGGTGGGCCTTAGCAAGTTTGGACTCTTGATCCGTAATGTTGGGCTCCAAGGACTCGCATTTCTTGACGCATCCTGGAGCTCATGTTGGACCTCACTGACCCCCGCCTCGTGCTTTTCACGGGCAGCTTGTTCCTTTGCCGCTCTCTCCTCGGCCTCGTCCATCGACTTCTTGAGGGCCTCCACCTCGGTTGAGGCTCCTGCAAATATCATGACACTTTAGTCAACACAAATTATTCATCCTTACTGAACATACAGAAGGTCATTGCATACCTTGTTTATCCTCTAGTTGCTTTTTCACGCGGTCGAGCTCTTCCTCGGCCCGCTCCAGACTCTGCTTCAGTCCAGAAACTTCCGCAGTATGAGAAGTCACAGCCAGTAACGACGCCTGCTTGTTCACATTTACTCATCTGGTTAGTCTCCTGCGAAACTTGTTCGATCCTCTCTCCAGCCTTTCTTTTTACATAATTGTGTTGCTTACCTCAAAGCCTGTTAGAAGGCTGGTGCAGGCTTTGGTCAGTCCGCTTTTCACAGACTGAATCTTCTCAACCACCGTACCCATAAGGGCGGTGTTCCTCAACAATGGAAGCACCTCGCAGCGCTTCCATCAGAGTGTCCGATGCCTCTGGATGGACAGAGGTCACCGATGGAATAGGCGCACCTCCTTCTTTCGAAATAGGCTACTTGCCTGATTCCGGGGTAGTAGGGGTCTCCGAATTGTATTTGGCTGGGGGCCGAACTGGATATGGCCCCCATCATCGGTATCTATAGGGATCCGCTCCCCCAGGTGTCTGGTGGCTGAGGTTTCACCCTCTAGAGCCACCCTGACGGCCTCCTGAGTCTCTCCCTGGCCTGGGATCCTACGGGACAACACCTTGATTTCCTCCATGGCCTTGGCAGAGGAGGCCGCCGGAAGGGTCCCGCTGTCCATTGCCTCCGGGTCCGGCGAATCTCCCAAAGATGAGGACCGCTCGAGGTTGGACCGAGCTGAACTTCAAATACACGATTCAACACATTAATACTATGAAGTAGTGAGGTCGGATATATGAATGTGTTCGGGTTTTTGAATACTCACGATTTGGCCAGGGGCTTGTCCCTGGGGCGCCATTCTGAGCTACTGTCGGTGGCCGCTGTGGAGCTGTCTAGGAGGGAAGTTTTCCCCTTCTTGGACGCCTCGGCCTCTAGACGTGTGGAGGCCATCCTTTTCTTTCTTCCCCCTCAGGTGGGGAATGGCGCTCTACTTCTTGTTCCTCTTCTTCCTCGTCGCCCTCGGCGGCGGAGGAATGAGTCTTGGCGTCTTTGGACGTCACATCGAAGTGCCCTTGCGACGGAGACCACCCCTGGTCCCCGTGGCCTTCTTCTCTGGCGCTTGATAGGGCGCCGGAACCAACATCTTCATCAGAAGTGAGATTTCTGGGTCTTCGGGCAGCGGAGCCGGACACTGAATATGCTCCGCCTTCTTTGTCCAAGCCTGAGAGAATTAGTAGGGAGGCTTAGGCGTCTTCCTCGAGTATGCAAGTAAAGGACACACGTTGAAAACATGAAAAAACTTACCAGACTAGCTGGATGGGCCAAGTCGTGCCCGCGGTCCTCGGTCATAGCCGGCCGCATCTTGTTGGCCTTGAAGAGAACCCTCCAGATGCTTTCGTGTGTGGTGCCGAAGAACTCCAGCAAGGTCTGGTGCTTGGCTGGATCATACTCCCACAAGTGGCAAGTCCGGCGTTGGCACAGAAGGATCCGGTGAATAAGCATCACCGGGATCACATTGACGAGCTTGATATTCTTGTTTATCATGTTCTGTATACACGTCTGAAGCGATGTCAGCTCGTCCGATGAAGACAGTCCAGGCCTTTCTCTGGCCATGAGGTGAGCCGCATTGGGGCTCCGAATCGTAATTCGGGAGCTGCGGCCCAGTTGGTGTCGCGCGGCTCTGTGATATAGAACCATGATTTCTGCCAACCTTTAACGGTCTCCACAAAGGAGCCTTCGGGGCATGTGACGTTGGGCATCTTGCTCACCATAGCGCCTCCGCACTCTGCGTGTTGGCCACTCACCACCTTCGGCTTCACATTGAAGATCTTTAGCCATAATCCGAAGTGGGGTGGGATGCGGAGGAAGGCCTCACACACGACAATGAATGTCGAGATGTTGAGGATGGAGTTGGGGGCCAAATCATGGAAATCCAACCCATAGTAAAACATGAGTCTGCGGACAAATCGGTGGAGAGAAAATCCCATCTCGTGGACGAAGTGGGGGATGAACACCAGCCTCTCATGGGGCTCCGGGGTAGGGACGATCTATCCCTTGGTAGGAAGCCGGTGGGCGATTTCCCTGGCCAGATACCCAACCTCCCGGAGCTTGGTGATGTCCTTCTCCTTCACGGTGGAGGCCATCCACTTGCTGTGCGCTCCAGATCCAGACATGGTGGAAGTGATTTTTTGGGGTGGAAAAGATGAGAGTTTCGGCGCTGGAGCTCGAGAATGGGGGAGGCAGAGAGAGAGAAGGCATGGGTGAAAAGGGTGTGAGTCCTTATCCCTTTATAGAGGCAGTGAATATCAAGAGCCTCCCCACTCGCCTTAAAACTCGCCTATTCCCCAAGGGTCATGTAGGCGGCACGGTTGGGTTACCCACACCCGTATTGATCTGAATCCCGCAATAAGGGGACACGATCTCTGCTTTGACAAGACGTGCCAATGAAACCACATCTCAAAATATGGAGCGCCGGGCTAAAAAACGGTTTGAATAATGGCCGAGGGGTGACGTGATGTCACGCTACCAAAAAGTTGTTAGCGGATTGGACTCGTGAAATAGTATACTCTCTATGGTTGTGTGTGGAATTTTTTTTGCAGAGCCAAACATGTTTCTTGTGTTCGAAGACTATTTTGGATTATTCGGAGGAGGAACCCGCCTTGCAATGCTGAAGACAATCTGCATGCCGGACACCTCGTCATTGAAGCCTAGTTCAGGGGCTACTGAGGGAGTCCTGGATTAAGGGGTCCTTAGATGGTCGGACTACATAGTATGGGCCGGACTGTTGGGCTATGAAGATACAAGATAGAAGACTTCTTCCCGTGTCCGTATGGGACTCTCCTTGGCGTGGAAGGCAAGCATCACATTCGGATATGTAGATTCCTTTCTCTGTAACTGACTCTGTATAAGCCTAGTCCCCTCCGGTGTCTATATAAACCGGATGGTTTAGTCCGTAGAGGCAATCATAATCATATAGGCTAGACTTCTAGGGTTCTAGCCATTATGATCTCATGGTAGATCAACTCATCTAATACTCATATTCATCAAGATCAATCAAGCAAGAAGTAGGGTATTACCTCCATAGAGAGGGACCAAACCTTGGTAAACATCGTGTCCCCCGTCTCATGTACCATCAGCCTTAGATGCACAGTTCGAGACCCCCTAACCGAGAGCCGCCGGTTTTGACACCGACAACGGGGGAAGGTCTTTGATTCTGTATCTTTACGGCCCATTAGTCCGGCCCATATCACATAGCCCGGATGCCCGAGGACCCCTTAGTCCAAGACTCCCTCACCTATGCCTCAGCCATAGGTTCTATCATGTATGCTATGCTGTGTAATAGACCTGATGTGTGCCTTGCTATAAGTTTAGCAGGGAGGTACCAATGTAATCCAGGAGTGGATCACTGGACAGCGGTCAAGAACATCCTGAAGTACCTGAAAAGGACTAGGGATATGTTTCTTGTTTATGGAGGTGACAAAGAGCTCGCCGTAAATGGTTACGTCGATGCTAGCTTTGACACTGATCCAGATAACTCTAAGTCACAAACCGAACACGTATTTATATTGAATGGTGGAGCTGTCAGTTGGTGCAGTTCCAAGCAGAGCGTCGTTGCGGGATCTACATGTGAAGCGGAGTACATAGCTGCTTCAGAAGCAGTAAATGAAGGAGTCTGGATGAAGGAGTTCATATCCAATCTAGGTGTAATACCTAGTGCATCGGGTCCAATTAAAATCTTTTGTGACAATACTCGAGCAATTGCCTTGGTGAAGGAATCTAGATTTCACAAAAGGACCAAATACATCAAGAGACGGTTCAACTCCATCCGAGATTTGGTCAAGGAGGGAGACATAGATATTTTCCAAATACATACGGATCTGAATGTGGCAGACCCGTTGACTAAGCCTCTTCCACGAGCAAAACATGATCAGCACCAAGACTCCATGGGTGTTAGAATCATTACAATGTAATCTAGATAATTGACTCTAGTTCAAGTGGGATACTGAAGGAAATATGCCCTAGAGGCAATAATAAATTTGTTATTTTATATTTCCTTAGTCATGATAAATTTTTATTATTCATGCTAGAATTGTATTAACTAGAAACTTTATACATGTGTGTATACATAGACAAAAAACTGTGTCCCTAGTATGACTCTACTTGACTAGCTCGTTGATCAAAGATGGTTAAGTTTCCTAGCCATAGACATGTGTTGTCCTTTGATGAACGGGATCACATAATTAGGAGAATGATGTGATGAAAAAGACCCATCCGTTAGCTTAGCATAATGATTATTCAGTTTTATTGCTATTGCTTTTTTCATGTCAAATACATATTCCTCCGACTATGAGATTATGAAACTCCCGGACACCGGAGGAATGCATTATGTGCTATCAAACATCACAACGTAACTAGGTGATTATAAATATGCTCTACAGGTATCTCCGAAGGTGTTTGTTGGGTTGGCATAGATTGAGATTAGGATTTGTCACTCCGAGTATCGGAGACGTATCTCCGGGCTCTCTCGATAATGCACATCATATGAAGCCTTGCAAGCAATGTAACTAATGAGTTAGTTGCGGGATGATGCATTATGGAAGGAGTAAAGAGACTTGCCGGTAACAAGATTTAACTAGGTATGAAGATACCGATGATCGAATCTCGGGCAAGTAACATACCGATGACAAAGGGAATAATGTATGTTGTCATAACGGTTCGACCGATAAAGATATCCGTAGAATATGTGGGAACCAATATGAGAATCAAGGTTCCGCTATTGGCTATTGACAGGAGAGGTGTCTCGATCATGTCTACATAGTTCTCGAACCCATAGGGTCCGCACGCTTAACGTTCAATGATGATTTGTATTATATGAGTTATGTGTTTTGGTGACTGAATGTTGTTCGGAATCCCGGATGAGATCACGGACATGACGAAGAGTCTCGAAATGGTCGAGAGGTAAATATTGATATACTGGAAGGTAGTATTCAGACACCGGAAGTGTTCCGGAATGTATCGGGTACATATCAGACTACCAAGCTGGTTACCGGAACCCCCTCCCCCCCCCCCCCGGGGGAGATATGGGCCATATGGGCCATAGGAGGGAGGCACACCAGCCAACAAAGGGGTGGCGCACCCCCCACAGGGAAGGAGGTCGAATAGGACTAGGAGAGGGGTCGGCGCCCCCCTTTCCTTCTCCCCTTCTCTCTCCTTCCCCCTTTTCCTCTCTGGTAAAAGGAAAGGGGGGGCAAATCCTACTAGGAGCCCAAGTAGGATTCCTCCTACTTGGGGCGTGCCTAGGGCCGGCCTTCTACCCCTCCCTCATTTATATGCATGGGGGGCGCCTACAACACACATCAATTGTTCCATGTCGTGTGCGGCGCCCCCTCCACAGTTTACGCCTCCGGTCATATTCTCGTGGTGCTTAGGCGAAGCACTGCGCGGATCACATCACCATCACCATCACCATGTAGTTGTGCTGATGGCACTCATCTACTTCCTCGACCTCTGCTGGAACAAGAGCTTGAGGGACGGCATCGTGCTGAACGTGTGCAGAACTCGAAGGTGTCGTACGTTCGGTACTTGATCGGTCGGAACGAGAAGACGTGCGACTACATAAATCCCGTTAAGCAAATGCTTCCACTTTCGGTCTACGAGGGAACATGGACACACTCTCCCCCTCTCGTTTCTATGCATTTCCTAGATAGATCTTGGTGAACATAGGTAAATTTTTGAAATTGCATATGCTACATTTCCCAACAACATAAGTATTTAGAAACTAAATGGTTCCAAGAGAGGCTAGATGTTTGTGCTGAAAAAATTAATTTATCTCGCCATCCTTGTGAACTTTGCAATGAACGTGGTCATTTAAATCTTCAATGCAAATAGTTTCATGATCGAATCATGTCCAAAAATTGTGATGACTTGATTTACCTTGCGTATCATAATGAACTTAGTTTTCTTCTGGGGTATCAAGAAATGAAACATGTAACTAAGGATATTCCAGAATATAACCCTAAGAGATTTGTTGATTTGATCTAGAGGAAATTTATATGTATTGTGCGGTAAATTGTATTGAGAATCCTTATATTGCCGATTACTTAATGATAAGAAAACAAATAGAAGATGAAGAGAATACTAATGAAAGGGGAGAGGTTTCCCAATATCCTCCTATTTTTTCTTATGATGAATCACTTAACGAGGAGGAGCTTTTTATTCGGCCAATCTCATCAATAAGGAGCTCCAAAAAGGTGATTAAACCTACATATGATGTGAAGAAGAAAAAGAAAAGAAGGAGAAGCAAAAGTAAAAAGGTATCCTTCCCAAATGATGTTGATCCTATTATTGTTTTGCCTATTACTCATTGTGATGATTATGATTGGGAAAGTAATGATACCTGTGAAGAGAGGCCTCGAGGCCGAGGGCTTGCACCTCGTTGAGGAGAGGCACAAGCTAAAGGTAGCCGTCGCCCTTGCACGTCACTAGCGAGACCTTGAAAATGCGAAGGCTGAAGCGTCGTTGGCTGCCTCGCGAGAGTCCTGCTCCAAGGCCGTCGAGGAGACCCGGGAGGCATACCACCGGCGCAGGGAGGCGGAGGAGCGCGTGTGGGAGCTCCAAGCCTGGAGCAACTCCCTGGAGCAGCAAGTGGAACTGTGCCAAGCGGCCCTCGTGTGGCTGAACGGGGCTTCCGTCGACCAGGCGTAGCTCCAGAAGCACGAGGAGGCGCCGACGCTGGAGGCCAGCAAGCGCAACCTTGACCTCAAGTGGTTGGAGACAAGGGAGCGCCTAGTGACCCAGGCGGAGGATGATGTCGCCGCGCGCGAGGCCCGAGTCCAAGAAGAGGTCGACCGCCGCGCGGCGGAAGCTTGCTTGGATCTCGAGCACCAATACGAAGCGAGGTTGGAGTTGATCAGGGCCGAAGCTGAGGGTAGGACCATGGCCATCAGGGCCAAACTGGCTAACGGGGTGCGGACTCCTCCGCAGCCGCCCTTGGCGCAGCGCAGGCGGAGCTGGCCTCTTCGCGTGCCGAGCTGCTTCTTATCCAACAGAGGGTTGATGGTGCTGAGGTCATCGCACAACAGAACGAGGACGAGATCTGTCAGTGGCGGATTTTGGAGCACGAGCACGCCCCATGCTCCAAACGCTCAGGGAACGGGCCAACACGGCCTTGGGAAACATTTGTGAGGCTGCCGCCGAGGTTCCGCATGAGCCCAACTACGCCGGCAACCTCCAGTACTTCACTGACGTGGTGACGCTTCTAGAGAACCACTCTGAGCGATCTCGTTGGCTTATCGAGGAGAGGAGTCGAGCCTTACTCAGGCGTGCCTTCTCCCGTATCTTCAGTTATCTACAGGACAGGGACCCCCACTTTGATTTTTATCCCACCATCGTATCTGTGCCCATAGCCATCCGGGGCGACCTGGCGCAATGGGTGGAGGACAACATGGATGCCCTCGTCAGGGCCTTCGCATCTAATGATGACAGCGTGATCGTGGCCGCCGATGAAGGCGGCGTTGTGGACAAGCCTGGTGCTAACGGAGGTGCTGGCGGCGGTGGCGATGACGTCAGCAACACCAGCGATGCCTCTGGAGGCACCCCCGAAGACGTGGTGAGTGATATGTTCGATTGATCATATGTCACCACTGTTTACCCTACATGAGGAAAGTTCGAGCTCGGCCCTGAATATTGTAAGAGCATTTTGGGACGGGAATCCCCTCATGTAAAGGTTTTGTAATCAGTACCCCGGTAAGCATAACGCTGCGTGCGAGCTTGGCTGCTGGCCCAGTGATGGGTCAGTTGACTTGTTTACCTTTTGACCCCGACGAGTCTCGAGCGGGCCTGTGGGGGCCGCACCGCCTCGAGTGTCTTCTGGGTGAACCCATTGATCCTGCGATGAGAACTTCCGGAGAGGGTGCGACGACAGTGGTCCAGATTGTAGAAGTGCTTGGCCCGGCCCGGCTTGTGAGGGGCTCACGAGGGGTGGCAGCTGACGCTAACTTTGGATGCAAAGCCGAAACCAGAACACGAAAGATTGCTCGAATGAGACTAAACACCCCTTCCCCAGACACACGCAAGTCTCAAGCTCAAATCCAACTTAAATTCAAATTGAAGAAACTTGTCAACAGGGGAAAAGGCAAAAAGCAAAAAGCCGCGTCCGGCACCTAGTCTAGTCTTCGACGTCTTCTCACCAGCGCGGAGCTAAGTGCTGCCACTGGGCGTGGGCGGGAGCCCCCGAGGCCCGAGGGCGGTCTCGGAGACTCCGGGGCGTGTACAGCCCCACTCATTATTACGTGAGAGTGTCACGGGGCGGCGAGCTTCACAGGGACTGGGCCTTCTTCACAGGTACCGGCCTTGCTTCATATTGCCAAACAAGGGCCCCGCCTTGCGCCACACTCTACCGCAATTGACGGCGGCCGGAAACCAAGGACGACGCCAATGGGATAGAGCGGTCGCCAGTGGTTCCCTCGACGACCACGGGTCCTCTGCCGGGGGCAAGCCCTGAGGCACCTCCCCGGCAGAGGGCCTACCTCCTGAGAACGCCTTGCGCCGAGCACCGCGGGGACGAACCCGGATATCGGCCCCTCTCCTGCAGCCCCCGGTGCCCTCCTCCCGAGGGGTAAGGGGCTGCAGGATTGGGGCAACCATCTGTTGCGGCGACCTATACCTCCTGCAACCCATGGTTAGCATAAGCTTGCTCTTGAGTAATTAGCGGTACTAGATAGTTGCTGCCACTGGCGCGGTCGTCGTGGCCCTCTTGGGGTTCCTGAAAGAGCTCAGCTTCTGGTGTCTCCTCGCCCCAGCCTGGCCCGAGGAACGAGCCATGGTCTTCTTCCAGTGCGCACTCTCGATCCACCATGTGGGGCACGTAAGCTTCTGGGGCCACCGCCCCGCGGGTCTCGCCGTAGTGCCCCACATGCCACCCAGTCCGCCCTGGAGCGTTGTCTTGAGGGTGGTGGCGTGGTGGTCCGCCGAGGCCGAAGGTTGCGGCGTGCACTCCTTCGCCGGCCGGAGATGGGGTCGGCGCGACTTGTCGCCTGGTGTTGCCGGCCAGGTTGGCATTGAGTAGGCCCTCGAGCCCGCTTGGAGTTGCATGGGCGCGTATGGGGCCGCCATACGGCCCACTCTGGATTTGGGGCGGTAGCTGGACGCAGAAAGGAGGTGCTCTCGAGGCGGCGGCGTCCAGGAGCTCGGCCACTCGCTCCAACAACACGTCACGGCCGCCCTCAAGCAGTCGGCACCGTAGCAGCTCTCGGGCCACCGTGAGCGTGGACCTGGAGTTCGCCTGCTCCCGTAGAGTGTGCGGCACTGTGGCTGCAGCGTGGCTTGAGGCTCTTGCTGCTGACCGCACCTACCGCAGCGTGAGGGAAGGCGGCGTTTGGCCGCGTCGCCCGCGCCCAGCAGCGCCCTGCGGAGCGCGAGCTGCCTGAGGCGCGGGATTGAGGTCGCCCTGGGCCGGCGGCATGACGTCGGCGTGCCACACCGCCCAGCGGTCGGTGTTGGCTGTCGGGTCACTTGACATCAGAACGGCGAGGCGACGAAACACGAGGCGGCGGAAGAAGGATTCCGGTGCACCCCTACCTGGCGCACCAAATGTCGGATTTTGGGTTCCGGCAAACCCTTGAGGTTCGATCTCTGGGGTGCGCATGAAGATCTTTCCCCTACCAGCTCACGTCTCGAAGTCTCGTAAAGGATCTAGGCTAGAAAGAAGAACACACAAAGGACACGAGATTTATACTGGTTCAGGCCACCATTGTGGTGTAATACCCTACTCCAGTGTGTGGTGTGGTGGATTACCTCAGGGGCTGGTGATGAACAATACAAAGGGAGAACAGCCTCGCGAGGGCTGTTCTTGAGCTGGTGCGATGAACTGCTTGGGTGAGTTCAATCGCTTCTCTCCAGTCTATGTGTGATCTAGATTCTCTAGATCTCCCTCTACTCTGTGGTGGCTAGTCCTATTTATAGAGGGAGGCCCTGGGCCTCTTCCCAAATAATGAGCGGGAAGGGCGCCAACAATTGGCCATTTCGAAGGGGAACATCTAGTACACTTATCCTGACGAAAGTTGGTCTTCGACTGCCAAAGGCTCTGACGATGACGCTGTCCTGGGCTCCACGATGACCTCCATCCTGCCGTTCTGCTGGTCTTGGTCTTATTGCACCGAAACGGTAACCTTTGACTGATACCTTGGCATGTGCTTGCCCCCTTTGCACCGAAGGGGAAACAAGGACACTGCACAGGCCGGCGCCCGCCTGGCGCCCGCTTGGTCTCGATCGGCATGGCTTACGTCACGGGCTCCTCGCGAGGTGCCCTTGCCTCGATCTCTCCGCCTCCTCGCGAGCCTGCCTGACGAGGCTGCTCCTAAGGAAGCTTCCTATTGTCCGCCCTATGAGGCTTGGCCCCTCGCGAGGGTCTTGAGCTTGAGCTGATGAAGCTGGGCTGCACTGGGCCCCCACCTGAGCCACGCCGCAGGCCGCAGGCAGGCAAGTCTGGGGACCCCCATTCCCAGAACACCGACAGATCGGGCATTATCACATTCTCTTCAGGAATGACTGGATCATTGGCAAGGGGTGTGGCTTCTCTTTCTTCTTCTCTTTCTTCATTGGCCGATGCAGCTAGAATGTCTTCAACAGCTTTTGCTATGGACTCTTGAGCAGCCGCAGAGGGGATGGCGTCAGGGGACACTTGACGTGCTACTGAGCCAGTTTGTTGCACTTCTTCTTCTGGAATGCTCTACACGGAGACCGGTGGCCTGAGGCCTTTGCGAAGCCTGCGAAATGCTGGTGATGCCTTTGGAGATGGAGTGGTCTCCATGTAGTTGTCATCATCAAGCACCAAAGAGGTGACTTGAGCAGGTGGAGTACGGAGTGTTTCATCATGTACTGGGTTGTCTTGTTGTTGGCGCTCAGCCCATGAGTCATCTTTAGCAATTGGCGTCAATGGACGACCAATGCTAATAAGTTCACTGCTCGTCGGAGCAGGCGATAATACCGGCTGGGGCTCGAGCTGAGGAAGGACTTCATCATCATGCACATTGTCTTCATGACCAATGTCTTCAGCTGCGGTGGGGTCAACAGCTGGAACTTCTTCATTTTCTGGAACCTCTGTAGAAGCAGGCTCATGGACTACATGGCAGAGCTCGCGATTGGTAGAGGAAGGTAAGGAAACAGAAATGCGTTCGATGATGACGGGCTCTGGGACAGCAGCACGCTCTTTTCTTGACGACTTAGATCCCTTTGTCTTCAACTTTTTCTTGGAGGGAGCATCATCAAATGTATCCTTGAGCTTCCTCTTCCTATCTTCGGCTTCATCTTGCCTTCTCTTCTTGAGTTCTAAAGCAGCAGAGGGGACCTTTGGCTTCGAGCCAGTCATGCTGGCAGGGAAGATAATGCTTGGTTGTCCCTGCCTTGGAGCATCAGGATTAGCTTCTGCAGGCTTCTTGCTTTTCTGGGTAGCCATTCTGGGGTCGATTCCAGGACGCCCAAGAGCCTTTCTCTTTTCAGCTTCATTGTGTGCTTGCACACATTTGTGTGCATAATGCTTCATGCGCTCTCTTGAGCCTTTGTCTTCTTCACGCTTCTTGTGGAATTCATCCTTGAGATCATGCAACGTCTTCTTGAAAATTTGCACATCAGCCACACTGAGCTTGTCCATGTGCTTCATGAAATGCGCCTTCTCATGATCAATCTTGTTCTTGAGCTCGACGATTTTCTGAGCTAAGGCCAATTCATTGGCAATGGCTCCGTGAAATGTGATGTTGATGTCCACTGGCAGCTGTAGGTCCTCAATACTTATGCTTTGGTCGTCAAACCATTCATCGATGAAGTTGTTCAATATATCAACATCAAAGAGGGGCATATCACTAAATATCTCCTCCTCTTGCTTGCTCTTGATCAGCATCTCTAGAGCATCGTCACCAAGATCTTCATCACTTGACGGATCAATTGTGTCATCCTCATTGCGCAGAACGGCAGCAGGAGTGAGAGCCTACCCAGAAACATTCTTGGGAATTGGCTTCTTGGTCCTTTTGGATACGCGAGACAGATCTTTTGATTGCACACTGGCTTCAGGAGGTGCAGTTTTCAGTGGCTTCTTTGTCGAAGCTTTTGGAGCAGCAGCAGCAGAGGGCTTTGAAGCTTTAGACTTTTTCTTCTGCTTCGGTGGTGAGGGAGCATCTTCAGAGTCTACATCTTCAGCAGATTGCTCCACTTTGGCCCTCTAGGCGGCAATGTGGGACAGAAGCCCATCGAAGTTGGTGAAGGGGACAATTATGTTCTCGTTGGCTTCATGTGTACAATCTGTCCTTGGTGCAGATGGACCAGGGTTGGTGTCGAGGTCAAATTCCTTCTTGTTCTTGACAGATGAATCCTTTGCAAACTGAAAGTTGTGCTTGAAGAGATTGTCGTCACGACACCATAGAAGAGATGATGGATCGGCATTCTTAGGATAAGGTCCTTGGACCATGCAAGGATAGAACTTCTGAGCAATAGCTTCAGCTTTTGTCTTTGGTACCAAATTCTTGTAAATACAATCGCCCCATGGGCGCTTGATGGCATTCTTCTCAGCATATTCAGGTGTCACGAAGTTGTACTTGTACCATTGCTCAGCCCAATATCTTCGGATCCATTGGATCATGTTCTTGCGATGTGTATAGCTCTCTTCAGGGTCAGATTTGTAGAGCTCATAGAGATCTGGGGGCAGGTCCAGTGCAGTATTGCCACGGTGTTGCCTGCCACCTTTCCATGGAGATTTCTCAAAACCCATAATATTCAGACATATAGGCTTCAAAATAGTGAAAGGCTTCCATCTTCTTTTCAAACAAGAGCTGGCTTCAGGAGATTCAATGTGATGATGTAAGAATTCTTCAAATGAATGCAGACTATGAGAACCAAGGGATTCTTCCACGGACATGTACCTGTGATAGCATTAGAGACGCGAGGGAAGCGGAAGAGGTCATATGCATTCTTAGAAGATTTTGAAGATAAATCAGTTAGAAGACATTGACCTCACAGTGCGAAGACATTCACTTATTAAAGGAAGTTGGTTCTAGATTTGTACTGATCCAAGAATAAGTACAAGTGAGGAATCTAACTAGTTATGAAGCATAAGTGAACATACTTTGCAATATATGAGATTTAAAAAGAGACAGATCTAGATTTGAAATGTAAAAACCACTTTTGGTTGAAGTGGACGAATTTGATAGATCAAAAAGACCGTAAAAAGTGAGATTTATTTACCACAAACAAACTGCTAGACGAGGCAGATGGGAGGTCGAGCAGTCCAATCTTCCGCGCCCTAACTTGGCAGCGGCAGAGAAGACGAGGTCCGCGGCCGGCGTGAGGACGGCATCGAAGAGGTCACGGCAGCTAAGCGCTTCTTCTTCAGGGTCGACACGAGCTAGCGGTGGCGCTAGGGTTTGAGCAAGATGGCGAGGTGGAAGAGGAGATATTGACCGTGAGGGGGCAAGTATTTATAAGGAGGAGGAGGGCGGCGCAGCACAATTACGCAGGTGCCCCTAGCGGTTCATATCTAAAGGACATGTGGCATGCATGCAGCTTATCAGGAGTTGAATCATGTTCCCACGCACACCTGGATTGTCGGGTGGTCGTTCCGGCTTCTCCGGTTTTCAGGCAAAGGATAAGACTTTAAAAGCAGTTTTAAAAATGTGTGTGTATCTTCTACTGACAAGGACACAGTCAAGATATCCGAAAGGTGTCAATAGAATGCATATGACTAGACAGAAAGAATTTGAGGGAGTAGCACAGATGGGATTAGGGTCCGATCACATTCACTTAGGTCAGAAAAATAGCAACGTGAAGACATAGCTGTGTGTGTGTGTTTGTGTGTGTGTGTGTGTGTGTGTTCTGTCCTCTATAGCATTCACTTATAGCTATGTCTTCACGTTGTAAAGATATAGATTTTGAAGATAAATCAATGCTGAAGACAATCCAAATGCAAAGATAATGCAATCATCACGCCAAATGAAAAACTTCAAGAAAGTGTGGTGGTGGCGTTACCCACCGTATAGGAAGTATTAAACCCAGACACGGCGCACAATTATCGTGGCGCTCCAAAGTCAAATTCCACATTAATGTATTCACACTCAGAGGGTGTCTTCATTGATTAAAGAAATATGTTACTTTGTGTGTTGCACATCTAAGTCATGAACTTCCATAAGCGTTAGGATGTGTCTCCATTCACTGGACATTTGAGGGTTCTAAGATATTTAGCTCACATCGTAGCTTGCAAAACCTCTTCTCATCCAAGGGCTTTGTGAAGATATCTACCAGTTGCTCTTCAGTGTTGACGTGAATGATATCAATGCCTTCCTTGATGACATGATCTCTAAGAAAGTGATGACGAATCTCAATGTGCTTTGTCTTTGAGTGCTAAACTGGATTCTTGGCAATCTTGATGGCGCTTTCATTGTCGTAGAAGAGTGGCACATTCTTCATGTTGATGCCGTAGTCCTTGAGAGTTTGCTTGATCCAGAGAAGATGAGCACAGCAAGATCTAGCAGCAATGTATTCAGATTCGGCAATGGAGAGGGATACGCAGTTCTGCTTCTTTGAAGACCAACAAACAAGAGATCATCCAATAAAGTGACATGTGCCAGATGTAGACTTGCAATCAACCTTGTCACCAGTATAATCATCATCAGAGTATCCAACTAGATCAAATGATGAGCCCTTTGGATACCACAATCCTAGAGTTGGGGTGTGAGCCAAATATCGAAGAATTTGCTTCACAGCAAGGTGATGTGATTCCTTTGGTGCTGCTTGGAATCGGGTACACATGCAAAACTCTAAGCATAATAGCAGGCCTAGATGCACATAAGTATAGCAAAGAACCAATCATGGAGCGGTATACCTTTTGATCGAACTCTTTACCATTGTCGTCAGGGCCAAGATGACTTTTGGTTGGCATTGGCATTGTGTACCCTTTGCAGCCTTGCATTCCAAACTTTTCTAGGCAATCATTGAGGTATTTTTCTTACGATATGAAGATGCCATTGCGCTGTTGATAGATTTTAAGAACAAGGAAGAATTCAGCTCTCCCATCATGGACATCTGATATTTCTCTTGCATCATGTATCCAAACTCATCATTGTATCTCTTATCCGTGCAGCCGAAGATGATGTCATGCACATATATTTGACACACAAACAGTTCACCATCATATGTCTTCGTGAAGAAAGTGGGATCTAGAGAACCCGGTTTGAAGCCTTTGCTCTTCAGGAATTCTTTGAGTGTGTCATACCAAGCGCGAGGTGCTTGTTTGAGGCCATACAGTGCCTTGTTGAGCTTGTACACCATATTAGGATACTTAGGATCTTCAAAACCAGGCGGTTGGGCGACATACACTTCTTCTTTGATTTTGCCGTTCAGAAAGGCACTCTTCACATCCATTTAGTACAGAAGAATGTTGTGATGGTTAGCATAGGCCAACAGTATGCGAATGGCTTCAAGCCTAGCCGCAGGATCAAAGGTTTCATCAAAGTCGATTCCTTCCACTTGTGTGTAACCTTGAGCAATGAGGCGAGCCTTGTTTCTGACAAATTGTCCAAGTTCATCTTGCTTGTTATGATAGATCCATTTCATGCCAATGATGTTGTGCTTGCGAGGATCAGAACATTTGACAAGCTCCCAGAAACTATTCAGCTCAAATTGTTGAAGCTCTTCTTGACTAGCTTGAATCCATTCAGGTTCTGTGAAGGCTTCTTCGACTTTTTTGGGTTTAGATATAGAGACGAAAGAAAAGTGACCGCAGAAGTTTGCTAGTTGTGTAGCTCTTGATGGAGTGAGAGGACTAGGAGCATTGATGCTACAATAATCCTATCAATCTAGACTTCATTGGCAACTTGAGGATGAGCTGGACGAAGATTTTGATCAGACTGACTATCGTCTTCACCTTCAGCATTGGCTTCAGACTGAACACTGTCTTCATGTTGATTAGGTGCAGAAATGATGATCTCATCCTCAGCCTGTTCCATGGTGGGTATGATTTCTCCAGTACCCATCAGCCTGATAGCTTCACCTGGTGTAGCTTCATCTAGCACATTTGGCAGCTGCTCTCTTTGCGAGCCCTTAGTTTCTTCAAACCGCACATCTAAAGTTTCAACCACTTTGTAGTGAAAGAGGTTGAAGACACTCTAGGTGTGCGAGTCTGTCGAATTTAGGGATTCGGCAACCCTTGAGAGGTTCGAACTCTGGGGTGCATGCGGAGATCTCAACCTGCCCAGCCTGCCTACTCGCGATCCTCCCTAGCCTAGCGCGTCAAGCTCGAGAGACACAAAGACGCAGAGATTTATACTGGTTTGGGCCACCATTGTGGTGTAATACCCTAATCCAGTGTGGTGTTGTGGATTGCCTCGAGGGGCTATCGATGAACTAGTATAGTGGATGAACAAGCCTGAGGAGGTGAGGTGTTCTTGAGGTGGTGTGGTTTTCTACTTGCTCTAGTCTCGGTTCTTCGTCCCCCTCTCTATGGTGCTGGCTAAGTCCTATATATAGTGGCCTTGGTCCTCTTCCCAAATATGAGCGGGAAGGGATTCCACAATGGCGGGATTTGAAAGGGGACATGTAGTATAGTCTATCCTGACAAAAGTAGTCTTCGCGTGCGAAAAGCCTATGGTCGTGACGCTGCGGTGGGCTCGGTGATGACCTCCGTCCTGCCGTCCTGGCGGTCTTTGTCTTGTTGCACCAGAATGGAAACCTTTGGCTGATTCCTCGGGACTCCGCGCATGTGGCTTGCCTCCCTTGCACCAAAGAGGAAACCTGCGCTCTGGAGCCTGCCTGTCCTTGGTCATCATGGCTCACGTCAGCTCAGCCTCATGAGGTAGCTGCATAAAACTCTCCGCCCCTCAGGATCCCTCCTGAGGAGGCCACTTCCTTCAGGGGTCTTGGCGTCGTCCGCCTCGCGAGGGTCTTGCTGCGTTGGTGTTGAAGCTGGGCCATGCCAGGCCATCGATGAAGCCACGCGGTGGGCCAGAGGTAGGCAGGAGTGGATACACCCAAGTCGAGGACGCCGACAGTAGCCCCCCGGCCCAAGGCATGCTCGGACTTGGCATCCAGGCGAAGCCAAAGGGCAAGTGCTGAGCACCGCGGGCCCTAACCGCCTGCGGCCTTGATGGCGCATGGCACTTGATTGGACATGGGCGGCTCTGTTTCCCCATGCTGCCTCAGCAACTGCTCTTGTCTGACAAAAGGGGGTGCCGCCTGCCGCCAGGCTTTCATTGCTCCTTCTTCGTCTTGCTCCAGATCCCCTTCTCCCCACGGCAGAAGATCTCACCAGATCTTCCGATTCGCCACCAAATCTTCTGCCTGATGGCCGCCGAAAAAGCCATGGCTTCCTCCTCGGCTGCCGGCTCCGCCTAGTACGAGCCAGGGTTGATGGCGCCCTACGTGACCGGGGAGAAGCTCCAGACAACGCTCCTCCTGATAGCGAGCGACGACAATGAGTGGAAGAAGACCGCGCTTCGGGTCGCCACCGCTGCCCCGGAGCCCGCGGGAAGCAACTTTTTCCCCTTCTTCATGCACAACGTCTTCTCCGGGAAGGTACCTTCATACTCCCTCTTCTTCTTCGCCACCCTTCACCACTATAGTCTCCAAGTGCTCCACATCCATGCCAACTCCATCCTCCTTCTGTCCCTCTTCGCCTTCTATTGTGAGGCGTTCATGGGTCTGCTGCCCTCTGTTGTCTTGTTCCACAATTTCTTCTATCTTCGCAAGACGGGCGACAATCCAGTCGGGTGCATCGGTTTCTTCACGGCGCGGGGTGGTAATGCAATCTCCTGCGCTGGGAAGAAGGTGGAGGATGCCATGAAGAGGTGGGTGTTAATGGACTCCAAGAGCTCCCAGAGCTCGCTTAATCTGCTTACCGCATTCCCCGTCTTCGATAAGTGGTAGAAATCTGAGAAGATCACTGACCCTTCCCTGACGTCGTTCGTGAGGAAGATGGATAAGGAGTTGAAGAATGCCAAGCTGACGGGGGCCATGCACATCAGGGAGTTCCTGAATCAGCACGTCGCGCCACCCCCATCCCTTGTGGAAGCTTGGTGGTGATGACGACAAGATCCGCCTATGCCGAGATCCCCTTCCCGAGGAGGAGCTGAACAAGGTGCTGCTCTACCTGACGGGGAAGGACCTGAGCGAACCTCCTGAGGACTGGCTTCCGCTATATTGTCATGATGATGCATAGGAGGTTGTCGCGGCCATGCCTGTCTTCGACGAGCTCGGGTTCATGCGGCTGGGGTCTTCCTTGCCGCCTACTACCTTGGTGCACCTGTCTTCCGACGGCCAATCCTCTGAGGCCACCGAGGATGAGGTTGTGGACGAATCCTCTGCCCCGGAGCGGAGGGAGCTCCTGCGCGACCTTCCTGGTGATGATGATGATGACGAGCCCGCGGTGGTGGAGGTGCCGCTCCCTCCAGGAGTCACCACAAGATCTGGAGTGGCCTCCTTGAAGCAGCCCAAGCAAGCGGTCGTGAAGAAAAGCAGGTTTGCGCTGATCCCTTCGGGCAGCAGCCCACCTTCGTCGACGCCGTCCCGGGCGGCGCCAACCGCAAGCTCTCCTTCCCCCAAGAGCTCAGCACCAGCTGCTCCGCCCCAGTGTCCGCTACTGAGCAAGAAGAGGCGCTATGCCTTTGTTGACCAGTAAGTTTCTCCCTTAACCTTACTTGTCGGTTCTTGAAGTGGTATTGACCGTATTCTCCTGTCGTTAGGCAGCAGCCGTCGAAGAAGCAGAAGGAGGGTACGGAGGTTGCCATGGCTGCGAGCGATGAAGCGGTTGCCGCAGCTTAGGTGACAAAGAGTGCCGCTGCCCACGCAGCCCCAGAGGTGACGTCATATCCGGAGGACGTGGATGCCCATCCTCAGGAGGTGCCGGTGCCCCCGGTAGGCCTGACTCCTCCGGCACCCAACCTTGTCGTGGCTGCTGAGGTCAATCAGCCTCCAGAGCCCCCGGTCCTTCCTGAGGCTGAGGTTTCTTCTGCCCTGGCGCCGAGGTCGTCTCCTCCCTTGCCCAGCGTGGCCGAGGCATGGTGTTCCTCGTCCCTCCGGGACCCTGGAAGAGGCAAGGGCGGCGTTGGACCTCCTCCAGTGTGAGCTTTAGGGACCGGATCATCGCTCGGTGCAGGGACACCTGGGGCTGATCTCTAGTTGGATCAAGGCTGATGCGTCTGTCCGTGCGGCCTGGGGCTCTGCGGAGGAGACCCAGAAGGCGCTTGGGGTGGCCGCCACGGCACGCGACCTAGCATGGAACGAGACCATAGAAGCTGAGAACCGGTGCCGCGTGGCGGAGGCTGATCTGAAGGCTCTCCAGGACCAGCAGGCTGCCCAGGCCAGCCAGCTCCAGGACCATGAGGAGAAGCTGAAGGCCCAGGAAGCTGTCGTCGCCAGCCAAGACGCCGAGGTGAAGAAGACGGCCTTAGAGCAAGCTGGAGTGCGCGACTGCCTAACGAAGCTGAAGGAGGAGGTGGAGGCAGCCCAAGCGGCCCTGACCGAGGCCAAAAAGGTGGCCTCCATGGAGCGTGACACCCTCTCTCTCCTAAGGCACGCGTCCACAAGGCCCAAAAGGTGCTCTTTGGAGATGATCCCTCGGGAAGGGCGGTGGTGATGACCCCGAGGGAGAGCCCTGCTGCTCTTCTTCCTGAAATCGTGGCGGTGCTCGAAGATGTTGTCGACAGGTTCACATCTTTGGTGGAAAGCGAGGTGCGCTCACTTTCTTCCTTGGCTCTCACGTGTGTCTTCAGCCATCTTTATCTCCAGGACATCAGCTTCAACCTCTCCTCCTTCCTCACTCTGGTGGACGCTGACTCCCAAGATGTTGCTGCTGCCGCCGTGAAGAGTTCCGTGAATGCCATGCTGAGCAAGTAGCTGGTCATTGGTCCTCCGACTGAAGCAGGTGGAATGGGCGACGCGCCCGGTGATGAGGCTCTGCTGGCAGGCAGCGGTGACGTCCAAGTCTGAGCAGGAGGCCTGGAGATTCTGCTTTTGCTTGTTTATCCTGCATCATGCGACATGCCTCGGGAGGCATTTAAAAACTATCTGTTTGGAACAATATGTCTTGTAATAACTAGATTATGCTCCTTCATCTTTTCCATTTGCTTTGTTGTTCTACGTTGGCAGAGCCCGGCCCCACGCATACCTCAGCCATCGTTGGGTCGTCCGGATTGCCAGGATGAGCCCAAGAGGTGAGGGGCTACGTGACCAGTTAGGCTCCTGAGTCGCGATGCTCAGGAGTCCTCCTTGACGTGCGAACAACTTAGGAAAAGATGTAGGGGCAAGCCTCGGTGTTCTACCTCGGGAAGGCCCGGCCCCGCGCATGCCTCGGCCGTCGTTGAGTCGTCCAGATCACCAGGACGAGCCCAAGAGGTGAGGGGCTACGTGACCAGTTAGGCTCCTGTGTCGCGATGCTCAGGAGTCCCCCTTGACGTGTGAATGGCTTGAAAAAAGAGGGGTGACAGCCAGGTCTTGGCATTCTACGTTGGCAGGGCCCGGCCCCGTGCATGCCTGAGCCGTTGTTGGATTGTCCGGATCACCAGGACGAGCCCAAGAGGTGAGGGGCTACGTGACCAGTTAGCCTCCAGAGTCGTGATGCTCAGGAGTCCCCCTTGATGTGCGAACAGACCATCCTACCTTTTCCTCACAAAGCTCTCTCTTGGGAGGTGAAAGTGCTAGTTATCGACTAGAGGGGGGTGAATAGGCGATTTTTATCAAAATCTTCAAAACGTGGAAGTTTCGAAGACAAACAATAGAAATGTCCTAATTGATATGCAGCGGAAGATAAACTACAACAAGCAAACCATAGTCAAGTATGCAATAATGTGAAAGTACAAAGACTAATAGCAGCTTGGTAGTAAGGATCAGGATGGAAGATAGTATGAAGCCAATCAACAATAGCAGTCAAGCAATGAAGTCAAACAGATATGACAAACAGGCAATGACTTCACGAAGACAAACTTAAGGTAAAGGGAGTTAGAGGATAGAACTAGTCACTTGTTGAAGACACAGGATTTGTTGGACCAGTCCCAGTTGCTGTGAAAACTGTACATCTGGTTAGGGAGGCTAAGATTCAACTCAGAAGACCACGTCTTCACCTTATTCCCCTTGATCTAAGGACACACAGTCCTCGCCCAATCACTCTGGTAAGTCTTCAAGGTAGACTTCCGAACCTTCATAGACTTCGTTCACCGGTGATCCACAATGACTCTTGGATGCTCAGAACGCGACGCCTAACCGGCTGGAGGATACACAATCCTCAAGTGTAATAAGTCTTCAGGTCACACAGACAGAAATACTTCAGTGATGCCTAACACTCTTTGGCTCTCGGTGTTTGGGCTTTGTCCTCGCAAGGATTTCTCTCTCTCAAAGGCTTCGAGGTGGGTTGCTCTCAAACGACAAAAGCCGTAAACTAACTCTGAGCAGCCACCAATTTATGGTGTAGGGCGTGGGCTATTTATAGCCACAAGGCAACTCGACCTGATATGTCCGAAATGACCCTGGGTCACTAAGGAACTGACACGTGTTCCAACGGTCAGATTTTAAACACACACGGCAACTTTACTTGGGCTACAAGCAAGGCTGACTCATCCAGCTCTGGATAAGATTTGCTCTCATTGTCTTCGCACGAAGACATAGGATTTGGGTTGAGCATCACTTCAGCCAATCTGACTTTGTTCACTTGGACCCCACTTAATAGTACGGTGGTTTCTATGACTCAACAAAGAAGAAAAGGAAACAACAAAACAACACAGTCTTCGCGCTCCATAGTCTTCGCGCTCCATAGTCTTCACTCATTGTCTTCTCGTGTCATAGTCTTCAATGTGAATATCTTCACATACCACCATTGTCGTCAATGTCTTCATACATTTTTAGGGGTCATCTCCGGTAGGTAAACCAAATCAATGAGGGACACTACCTGCGTTATCCTGCAATTCTCACAAACGCATTAGTCCCTCAACCGACTTTGTCGTCAATACTCCAAAACCAACTAGGGGTGGCACTAGATGCACTTACAGGAGGGGTGCACGAAGACCAGGCCCATGAGGCCTGGCGAGGTGGGGTACGCCAGGCGTGACCTGAGCGTAGCCCTCGTGCCCAGCCCCCTCACGCTACCTTCCCAAGGGAGAGCAGCGCGGTGAGGCTAGTCACTGAGCCCGGAGGCTCCTTGAGGTTAATGTGGTCGTGAGGCCACCCCCAGTTGTTTATCACCAGCGCAAAGCATAGCGCTTCTGCTCCTGCATGCGCATAGCCGCTCCTCGGCAGTGTCAACGGCCAGCGCAAGCATGGTGCTTCTGCTGGTGTGTGGGAGGAGGCTCCCTTTGAGGAGAGCCCACGGGGCGTGTACAGCCCCACCCTGACACGTGGCTTGCACGGCAGGGCTGGAGGAGGTGTATAGGGGCACCCGTGAGCCAGCGCGGAACTCACGAGGCCCTACCTCAAGGTGGGTTGCGCCTGGTCTTGATTAGGGATGCTTGGATTGGTCCTGCGAGATGGTTAGGCAGCATGCGCCGAATGAGTTTCCCGAGGTTATTGCATGAGAAGGCCAGACACGAACGACCCCAGGAGGTGACGTGAACGGGACCGGCCCGCCAGATAGAGCGCAGCCACTGGATTTATCGACAATGCAGGGACGGACCCTAGCACAGATGCCACGCCCAGTCTTCTCATGCAAAGGTCCTCAAGAAAAACAACCGGCGCGCGGTTCCCGTGGCCACGGGGGCACCAGGTCGCGCGCCCTCACTCGTCCACCCATGATTAGCTCATGCGAGAACAAGGAACCAAGAGCCACGGGAGGTGACGTACACGGGGCTGGCCCGTGAGCCACAGCTCAGCTACTTGTATTTAGCAACGCTGCAGGGACGGACACGAACACAGACGCCGTGCCAGTCCTTAATCAAGAGGCGATTGCGGGAGGGCTTGCAAGTGCGCAAGATGTTTTTAGCAACGAAGCATCGATCAGGCAGTCAATAATTCAAAAGTAGTTTGCGAAGGATTGTAACTTGCTATGATAAAATGCAAAAGAGGATACATGCCGTAGGGACAGACCCACACGGCCTGGGGATGATGCAGCCTGAGGGGCGCCCCCAAACTGAACGAACTAGAGAGATGTCACCTGGTACCGTTGCTGAAGAGTTGTTGAAGTAGCCAAAAAACGCACGCCGTAGAAGCCGTTCCTCATGAGCCGCTCCAGTGCCGAGCCTCGGGAGGCTCAAACGGACCGGAAGGCTCCTGAAGGTGCTCCTCCATCTCCACCAGGAGCGCCTGGTGCCTGGCTTCGCAGGCCGCCTGTGCGTCCCTCATGCAGCGCTGGAACACCTCAACCGCGCCCGCCAGGCCGAAAGGCATGCGGACGTAGTTGTGAGGCGGACCCTCGCATTGGCGACACGAGAAGGCCACATGAGCTGCCGATACGAGGCCCTGTTGAGCCCGGGGATGTCGATGCAAACACAGAACTCCTTACACTCGCCAGGGCAGTGAGCTGCACCGTGCGGCAGGCGACGATCGCCTTGCAGAACCCTTCCTTCCTGAATCACCTCGATTGCCTCGCTGATGAACTCCTGAACGCCTGGTGCCTCACGCCTGCCACCTTCTCCTGGGAAGCGTGCTCTGAAGAGCGCCTCCACATGGTGCCCGAGCTCCACTCTCGTGGCATGGGCTAGGTCTGAGGCCCTCCAGAGGAGAGCCCCCGAGCCCATCCTGAGAGGGGTGCCGGACGCGCCTCCCTATGTGATGGGTGAAGGTGCCGTGTCTGGAGACGCGAGGCTCAGCGCTTTGTCCTCGAGTGATGCTTCCTCATGAGACCCCTGGCTCAGCTGCAACTTCTTCGTCTTGGGGGCGATCTCAGGAGGGAGGGCGCCATCTTTCCTTCTGAGTTCTCGACTACTGCAGCCTTGAAAGTGCGCTCGAGGGAGCACACTGCATCCTTCTCTTGGTAGGCGACCGTGATAATGTCGCCGCTCCCTGACATCTTGAGGACGTTATAGCCGTGGTGTGTGGCTTCCATGAACTTGGCCAGTGCTGGGTACCCTAGGATAGCGTTGTAGGGCAGGCGAATGTCGGCAACGTCTAAGTCGATGAGCTCGGTGCGGTAGTTGTTGCGCTCGCCGAAGGTGACAGGGAGGTGAACTTGCCCGATCGGGTGTGTTGATCCATCGGTCACTCCTGAGAATGGCTTGGGGGGTGCAGCTGGTAGTATGGCACCTGGAGTCTGTCAAACGTCTAAATGGACAGAATGTTGAGCCCTGTTCCGCCATCGATGAGGGTCTTGGTGACGGTCACGTTCCTGATAACGGGGGAGTAGAGCACGGTGAGTGCGCCTACGGTGGACGCACACTTGAGCCGGTCTGAGGAGTCGAAGGTGCTGGCGCATGTGGACCACTTGAGGGGGCAAATCACTTCGGGCTTCGGGAGCGCTGCATTCACCTCGCGCACAAACTGCTTGAAGACGCGGTGGGAAGCCGGGGCCTACGAGCCACCCAAGATACAGGCAATGGCCCGAGGCTCCTAGAAGCCCCCAGCCTCCTCGTCCTGGTGATCTTCGTTCCTTCTTGGCGGTGGAGGTAGAGGAGGCAAAGCTGCATTACCCTGGGGGTGGTCCTCATGAGGCTTCTCCCTCCAATTGCCTTCCCGAGGCTCGTCCTGCTAGCGGTCCTCATGAGGCTGGTCGCACCACTCCTGACGGCGGTCGCGTTGATCCCAGCGACCTCCGCCTCAGCCACCTCCGCGACCGTAGCCCCGATCATTGCACTCAGAGCGTCGACCGAGGCGCCCGTCACGGAGAGCCCTGAGCTCCTGGCAGTCGCTGGTGTTGTGGTTGTAGACGTTGTGGAAGGCACAGAACGGCCGCTTGCCCTTGGACGACTCGGGGTGGTCGCAGCCACGCTTGGTTTCCGGCTCGGCCGCAAGCACGGCTGGCCCCTTGCGCTTCGTGTCCTTGGCCTTGGTCTTCTTGTCCTCTGGATCAACATCAGGGAGATCGAGGAGGGAGAGGCGTCCCTCCTTAGCCCTTGCACACTTGTTCGCCATGTTAAACATCTCCAGAGTGGTGCAGACATCCTTGTGGATAGCTAGCTCCTCCTTCATCTTGACATCGCGGACGCCATTGGTGAACACGGAGATGATGGCCTCGTTAGACACCTTGGGAATCTTGAGGCGGACATTGTTGAAGTGCTGGATATACTTATGCAGGGTCTCTCCAGGCTTCTACTTGACGCGGCGCAGGTCGCCCGTGGCCGACGGACGGTCGTGAGTGCCCTGGAAGTTGGCGATGAAGCGGCTGCGCATCTCCTCCTAGAAAGAAACTGACCCCTTGGTCAGCTTCAGGAGCCAAAAACGCGCGCCATCCTTGATGGCCATTGGGAACTAGTTTTCCATTATCTTCTCGTCACCGTTGGCCGCCTCGATGCTCAGCTCGTAGAGCTGTAGGAACTCGGTGGGGTCTGTGGTGCCATCGTAGCGTGGAGGCAGGTCAGGCTTGAACTTGCTCGGCCAGACGATGTTGCGGAGCTCTGCAGTGAATGCACGGCATCCTGCCATGGCCACCGGAGGTCATTGAGGGGGTGGAACGTAGTCCTGGTGCACGCACACCGCCACCTCCTGTGGCGGCTCGTGAGCCTGGTGCTGGGGTGCTGGAAGCATGCGTGCTTCTCCTTGGGGACACTGCACCACCTGGCAGCTCACGCCGTCCCGAGCCGGCGCCGGGCATTACGGGTCGCGTCGTGGAGCCATACGCCTTCGCGCCATGATGGTGCCCCGGGACGAAGGCGGAGGAGCCCCGTGCGCGACGTCACCCACTACAGGTGGTTGCTGAGGCAGCGAGCGAGCCAGCCCGTTGGAGCCCCCGTGCGTGATGCTGATGAGCTCAGCGATCCTCCCGAGCCACTCCTCATAGAGATAAACCATGGGACGGTAGCGAAGGAGCTCCCGCGCCGTGAGCAGAGCGGCCTGCGTGTCCACCTTACCGCGGCGCGCGTGGGAGGACGAAGCTGCTGGGGTCAGTGACGGAGTAGTGTGCGGCCGTCGCGGCACGCTGACGGCTGCAGCAATGAAGCTTGCTGCTCGTGGCCGGCAGGGCCCATGGCGGTGTTAGCCACCGGAGAAGGAGCATGGCGGGCACAACCGTCACCCGCCGGAGCCATCTGAGCGACACGGGCGGTGACCACAGCCCAACGCTCGGCGCGAGCCCTGCGCACGTCGGCCATGGAGATGTCGGAGCGGAGACGGATCGAATGACGGAAGAGAAGATCCGACGCACCCCTACATGGCGCGCCAAATGTCAGATTTAGGGATCCGGCAACCCTTGAGAGGTTCAAACTCTGGGGTGCGTGCAGAGATCTCAACCTGCCCATCCTGCCTACTCGCGATCCTCCCTATCCTAATGCGTCGAGCTCGAGAGACACAAAGACACAAAGATTTATACTGGTTCAGGCCACCATTGTGGTGTAATACCCTAAACCAGTGTGGTGTGGTGGATTGGCTCGAGGAGCTATGGATGAACTAGTACAGTGGATGAACAAGCCTTGGGAGGTGAGGTGTTCTTGAGCTGGTGTGGTGTTCTACTTGCTCTAGTCTCTGTTCTTGGGCCCCCTCTCTATGGTGGTGGCTAAGTCCTATATATAGCGGCCTTGGTCCTCTTCCCAAATATGAGCGCGAAGGGATTCCACAATGGCGGGATTTGAAAGGGGACAGGTAGTACAGTCTATCCTGACAAAAGTAGTCTTCGCTTACGAAAAGCCTCTGGTCGTGACGCTATGGTGGGCTTGGCGATGACCTCTGTCCTGGCGGTCTTGGTCTTGTTGCACCAGAATGGAAACCTTTGGCTGATTCCTTGGGACTCCACGCCTGTAGCTTGCCTCCCTTGCACCGAAGAGGAAACATGCACTCTGCGCCCGTCTGGCGCCCACCTGGCCTTGGTCGTCATGGCTCACGTCAGCTGAGCCTCATGAGGTAGCTGCATAGAACTCTCCGCCCCTCAGGAGCCCTCCTGTGGAGGCCACTTCCTTCAGGGGTCTTGGCATCGTCCGCCTCACGAGGCTTGGCCCCTCGTGAGGGTCTTGCTGCGTTGGTGTTGAAGCTGGGATGTACCAGACCGTCGATGAAGCCAGGGGGTGGTCCACAGGCAGGCAGGACTGGATACCCCCATGTCCAGGACGCCGACAGAGTCCTTTCTGTAACCAAGCATAAAACATTCATGTGCTTTCGGTGCAAATTTAGACGTGTGATGTGGATCCATGATCCAGAACCTAGCACCAAAGACTTTGAAGTAACTGACGTTTGGCTTCTTACCAGTCAAAAGTTCATTAGATGTTTTCTTGAAGAACTTATGAAGATATACTCTGTTGATGATGTGGCATACAGTATCAATGGCTTCGGGCCAGAATTTTCATGGAGTCTTGTATCCATCTAGCATTCAATGATAGTTCTGTTCTTGCGCTCCATGATGCCATTCTACTAAGGTGTGTAAGGAGCAGAGAACTCATGTGTGATACCCAAAGTATCAAGATAAGTGTCGAGTCCAACATTCTTGAACTCAGTGCCATTGTCACTCCGGATGTGCTTGATCTTGATGCCTTAATTCGTCATGGCCCGATTTGTGAAGCGTCTGAAGACATCCTGCACTTCAGTCTTATAGAGAATTATGTGTACCCAGGAGTATCTCGAGTAATCATCAACAATAACGAAGCCATAGAGATGTGTAGTAGTAATAAGGGTAGAGTAGTGAGTAGGGCCAAATAGGTCCATGTGAAGCGGCATGAAGGGACGTGAGGTAGTCATGATTGTCTTCGAGGGATGCTTGGCTCTAGTCATCTTTCCAGCTTCACAGGCACCACAGATGATCCTTCTTGAATTTGACGACCTTGATGCCAATGATGTGCTTCTTTGCAAGAGTGTACAGGTTCCTCATGCCTGCATGTCCTAGGTGTTGATGCCATAGCCAGCATTCTGAAGCCTTTGCTAGAAGACATACGACAAGCTGTGGTCCTGCTGAGAAATCTACCATATAGAGATCACCTCTTCGATAGCCTTCAAAGACTAGAGATTTGTCAGATTCCATTAGCACAAGACAATGATATTTCCCAAATATCACAATCATGTTTAGATCATTGAGCATTGACACAAACATTAAGTTGTATCCAAGGGATTCAACAAGCATCACTTTGTCCATGTGCTGATCCTTTGAGATAGCAACTCTACCAAGACCCAATACCTTGCTTTTACCAGTGTCACTGAATGTGATGTGACTCTTAGTATATGGACTTAGGGTTGAATCCACAAGAAGACTTCGATCACCAGTCATGTGGTTGGTACAGCTGCTTTGCATGATCCATTCAGTGGCTTCTGGAGTTGTACCCTATAGTGCAGTTAGCGGGATAGGCTTCACCAAGAGTATTGTGAAGCAGAAACATGTAGCGAACAAGCGTATTATCGAAGTTTAGATTCTGGTTAGCCATGATAGGATGCTCGTCAAGGAACCCTGGGACAAAATACATGATAAGACCATTGGGGCATTTTATCTTGCGTCCCACAAGATGTTTTAGGTCTCCATCATTGGCGTCAGAAGATTTTGCTTTTCGGCTGGAGACCTTTCCCTGCAAGAGAAGTTAATTCCTCTTAACCACCCACATATTCAGGGGTGGCTTAGAAGCAATGAGCCTAAGTGCAGCATCTAAGAACTTTGGCTTGGGAGCCCTAGCAAATAGCTTCGCAGGAGGAGAATAGTACTCATATGAATATGCAGAAAGTTCTTAGTTTTGTGAACATAGCGGTTAGAGGAAACACGCTCATATTCATGAGTCTCATAACGGTTCTCCTACAAAACATTGGCGTTTGGGTGACCATGAGTGGTCCTCTGTCTGTATGAGCCTTTGGGCCATATGACGCCTTTGGTCAGGGGTTTGTCTTCTTCCCAGGTGGTGTCATGATGACATTCATGGGAAGCTTCTCAAGACAGCTTTTGGGCACCCAGATCTTCTTCTGGGGTGACCGTTCCTGCTGTTAGTACAAATGTACCTGGTAAACACTTCACCATTCTGATTCTTAAGCAGTTTATAATTGTCACCAAAGGATTCATCAATGAAAATTGGGTTAGCATAAGTGAATCCAGATAAAGTGGATTGGTCCACTGAAGGATCCTTAGCAGCAACCCAGGTGGTTTTGGGGTACTGCTCAGGCGTCCAATATGAACCATCAATGTTAATTTTCCTCTCGAACCCAACACCCTCTTTCCTAGGGTTTCGGTTCAGAACCTGTTTCTTGAGAACATCACACAAGGTCTGATGCCCTTTGAGGCTTTTGTACATGCTAGTATCAAGCAATATCTTCAACCTAGCATTCTCATCGGCAATAGTAGTGGCATCCTCAGTAGTGGGGTTAGTTACCACATCAGCCGTTGAAGATACTGCAACATCAGAAGTAGTAGAACAACCAGCAACAGAGACAACATTATCACGCTCAAGACACTTTAAGCATGATGGAACAAATTCTACCTGAGCAGAACTGGTTTGTTGGGCGAGTAGTGAATCGTTCTCTTTTTGAAGATCTTCATGAGACACTCTCAGTTTCTCAAGGTCCTGCTTCCTTTGAAGATAATCGTAGGAAAGCTTCTCATGAGAGGCCGAGAGATTTTCATGACGACTTTCAAGTACTTCATACTTAATGCGAAGACTTTTAATATCTTCAATTAAGGACTGAGTTCGATTCATTTCCGCGTCCAACAGGTCATCGCATTTGTCTAACAGCTTTTGAATATGTTTCATAGTAGTTTGTTGCTCAGTTGCAATTTTAGCAAGTGTCTTATAGCTAGATATGGATTCGTGTGACGTTACCATGGCACCACGTGCCATGAAGCAATAGGTTGGATCAGATGGCTCGGGTTCGAAAGTCATCGTTTTAAGAGACTCCTTGAATTCGCAGAACCCGGGTCTTGACGGGTTTGACGACCCTCATAGACATCAGAAATCCGGTCTCAGATAAGCTTCCCATTGCAGAGATGCATGATGCGCCTGAACTCGTCATTGGACATACAGGAGCATATGATATCCTTAGCCGTGATATCCAGTTGAGTGTACTTTCGAATGTCGTCAGCATGCACCATCTTGCATAGATTGGTGAGACCAATCTCCATGACGGTCCACAGCTCACTGTTCATTGCAAGGAGGCGCTTCCCCATCATTGCCTTCCATTTGGGATAATCATGACCATCAAAAATAGGAAACGCAGAGGAGACCTTGATTATGCATGCAATCGACATAGCTAAAACTCTAGGTGGTTAAACCGAATCACACAAAACAAGGGAGTACCTTGCTCTGATACTAATTGAAAGTGCTAGTTATCGACAAGAGGGGGGTAAATAGGCGATTTTTATGAAAGTCTTCAAAACACAGTTGCTTTGAAGACAAACAAATAAGCTAAACCTATATAGTAAGCAGCGGAATGAAGACTACACTAGGCAAGCAATAGTCAAGCATACAACACAGTGAAAGCGTGAAGACTAATTGCAACTAGGTAGACTGGATCAGAACAGAAGATAGTACGAAACCAAACAGATATAAGTCTTCACTCAATGAAGTCAAATGAATCAGGCTGGCAAGCAATGACTTCACGAAAATAAACTGAAAAGTAAGGAGAGTTGGGATAGAACCAGTTGCTTGGTGAAGATAAGGTTTTGGTAGACCAGTTCCAGTTGATGTGACAACTGTAGGTCTGGTTAGGGAGGCTGAGATTGAACTCAGAAGACCATCTCTTCACCTTATTCCCCTTGAGCTAAGGACACCCAGTCCTCCCTCAATCACTCTGGTAAGTCTTCAAGGTAGACTTCCAAACCATCACAGACTTTGTTCACCGACAATCCACAATGACTCTTGGACGCTCAGAATGCGACGCCTAACCGGCTGGAGGATTCACAGTCCTCAAGTGTAACAAGTCTTCAGATCATGCAGACAGAAAGACTTCAGTGATGCCTAACATTCTTTGGCTCTAGGTATTTTGGGCTTAGTCCTCGCAAGGATCTCTCTCTCAAATGCTTCGGAGGTGGGTTTCTCTCAAACGACAAAAGCCATGTACTAACTCTGAGCAGCCACCAATTTATGGTGTAGGGCGTGGGCTATTTATAGCCAGGAGGCAACCCGACCTGATATGTCCGAAATGACCATGTGTCACTAAGGAATCGACACGTGTCCAATGGTGGGATTTCAAACGCATGCGGCAGCTTGGCTTGGACTACAAGCAAAGCTGACTCATCCAGCTCGGGATAAGGTTTGCTCCCATTGTCTTCGCTCGAAGACATAGGATTTGGTTGAGCATCACTTCAGTCACTCTGACTTTGTTCACTTGGACCCCACTTAACAGTATGGTGGTTCCTATGACTCAATAAAGAAGAATGGAAACTACAAAACAGCTATGTCTTCGCACTCCATAGTCTTCAAGTGAATATCTTCACACGTCATAATCTTTGTCGTGAATGTTTTCACGAACCACCATTGTCTTCAATGTCTTCACACATTTTTATGGGTCATCTCTGGTAGGTAAACCTAATCAATGAGGGACTACTACCTGTGTTATCCTGCAATTCCCACAAATACATTAGTCCCTCAACCAAATTTGTTGTCAATACTCCAAAACCAACTAGTAGTGGCACTAGATGCACTTACAGCTAGGGCGTCAGTGGCGCGGGGGACGAGGCCCAGGCGTCCTGTAGCGGGACGTGGGAGTGGGGGTGCTTGCGAGCTTGGTCAGAGCTCGTGCAGTGTGGGACGGCGTGGGGGCATGGCGAACGGAGGGGAGTATGGGGTAGCGGAGGAGGGGCTCACCATGGAGCAGTTGGCGTGCTCGGAGAGGCCGAAAGCACGCCGAAAGGGCAAATCAACGGCTAGGTGGTGGCGGCGGAGCATGGAGAAGAGGTTGAAGATGTCGGCCACGTGGCTCCCCAGACTAATATGGCGCCCGGGGCGGATGACGTCGAGTGTGGTGGACCTCCAGGATGTGCTCCCGCACACCGGAGGGGCCGGTGGACACATCAACGACGGAGAGGCAATGGTCACCGCGGGCCTTCCAAGCTCGAATCCGAGCATGTCGGATTCAGGGCTCCGCAGACCCAAGAAAAGGTTTGAACTCTGGGGTGTGTGCAAAGAACTCAACCCCTTCAGCAACCAGTTCATCGCCCCCACGGCTTAGCTCGGTGAACAAGGAAGAAGATGGACAGAGAAGTTTACTCAGGTTCAGGCCACCTTGCGGTGTAAAACCCTACTCCTGCTTTCTGGTGGATTTTCCTCACGAGGGGCTGAGGATGAACTAGTACAAGGGAAGAACAACCTCGCGAGGTCTGCTCTAGTGTGTGTGAGAGTTGAAGGGATCCGACCTCCTCTATGGTGGTGGCTAGCATGTACTTATAGTGGCCTTGGTCCTCTTCCCCCAAAACGTAGGAGGGAAGGGGTCCCACAGTGGCCAATTCAAACGGGGACAAGTAGTACATCTTATCCTGGCAAAAGGTCATTATTTCCTGCAAAGCTCCTGGTCGTGATGCTGGGGATGGCTCGGCGATGACATCTGTCCTGCCGTCCTGGCGGTCTTGGTCTTGTTGCATGGGAATGGAAACCTTTGGATGATTCCTCTGGACCCGCGCCAACGCTTGCGTCCTTAGCACCAAAGAGGAAACATGCTCCTCTGCGCCTGCTGGTGCCCGCTTGTCCTTGGTTGTCATGGCTTGCATCACCACAGCCTCATGAGGTTGAGCACCTCCATAGGAATCTCCGCCTCTCAGGAGGCAGCACGGGGAGGCTGCTCCCTCCGGAGGTCTTAGTGTTGTCTGCCTCGCGAGGCTTGGCCCCTTGCAAGCGTCTTGACTTGTTGGTGTAGTAGATGGGACGTACCAGGCTGTCAATGAAGCCACGTTATGGGTTCCAGGCAAGAAAGTCTGGGTACCCTGGTTCCCAGAATGCTGATAGTAGCCCCCAAGCCTAAGGCGCGCTCGGACTTGGCTTCGAGGCGAAGCCAAAGGGCAAGCGCGAAGCATCGCGGGCCAGGCTTACGCGTGGCATTCGATGGGACGTGGGCGTGCCCACTTTCCCACGCCACCTCGACAACTGCCTAACTTTATAACTGCCTGGCATATGCGGCCCAACCATCATTGCCCATTGTGCTCGCCTTCCACTCCCCTGCTTTCCTACGAGCTTGCGCCTCCTTCACTAGATTCCACGCCAGCTTCCATCCACTCTGTCGCCATGGCTCCCAGGTCAAAGAAGGAGAAAACCTATGTGGTCATGGAGCCCTCGCCGGGGCCGAAACCAGTGTTGGACCAGTCCATGGTGATCAACTAGGAGGGGTTGAGCAAGGTCTGCCAGCCCTTGCCGTTGATTCCAACGAGTGGAAGGCGGCGGCGGTCTGGCCCGCCCCCGGGGCCTTAATTGATATGGAGGCCATCGAAATCCCCCTTCATCACCATGCTCTCTTTGCCGGCATGCTGCCCCTCTTCTCAGACTTCTTCAACGCCGTGTTATCGCACTATCAGATCCACGCACTGCATCTAGACCCCGGATCCATCGTTCTCCTCACTGCTTTCACCTTCTTGTGTGAGGCCTCCGTGGGCATCACCCCGTCCGTGGCCTTGCTCCACCATTTCTTCTCGCTCCACTTGGTAGATAGCAGACAATGCTCGGGGTGTGTGTCGCTCCAGGCGGTGACGGCGACAGCTAGCTCCGGCATCAACTTCGCGCTCTGCCTGGATGCGAGGGGGTTCCGGAAGTAGTGGGTGTATGTGGATGCCACCGTGCGCAGCCCCCCTACTCCTCCTCCCATCAGCACCGACGGAGCCAAGCTCCAACTGGGGACACATAGAGCTCGTAGACCGATGGCTTGCACGTATCTTATCCAGGGTGGCCAAGCCGAAGGAGGCATGGGTGACGACGGCAATGGTGATGAGGGAGTTTGCCAGGCGGCGCATCGCTCCGCTGTAGTGCCATACCCGCCCAATGTGGGCCTTTACCGGCCCTGATGACCCCATGAGGCTCCAGGTGCCTTTGCTCCCCTCCAAAACACTGCGTGCAGTGCTCCAACTCCTGATGGACGACCCCACGCCTGCCGCCCTTCCTACTGAGTGATGCCCTTTATACAACTGCCCGAATGGGAGGGCTTTTGCCAAGAAGATGTCGCGCTTCGACGAGTGGGGGTTGCTCCCCGAGGGCCACGAGGGGCCTCGTGACAACCCCCTCTTGGTGATCCCTACGCTTGGAGGCCATGCGACACGCGCTCTTGAGGTGGCCGCATGGGAGCTGGCTCCGTCAAGCGCTCCTGAGATGGCCGCGGGGGAGCGGACTCCGTCAAGCGCTCCTGAGGTAGCCACTGGGTAACAGGCGGCTCCATGTGCTCCTGAGGTGGCCACCGGGGAGTAGCCACCATGCGCTCCTGAGGTGGCTGCCCTCAGCTCCATAGGTGGCGGGGAAAGGGCCCCACCTCAGGACGCATCCGCCGCCACCGTCATGGAGGGATGCGCCCCGGTTCGCGGCACATCCCTTCCCAGTCTTGGGGTACCCCGCAAATGGAAGGGGCTTGGGAACCGCTGCGACCTTATTCCATGGGCCCTGAAAAAGAGGAAATGAATAGTCGTGGATGAGTAAGTACGTTGACTTTTGCATACTGCGTCCTCTTCTGACTTTTGCTCCTCAGGATCCCTTCTGCTGCGGGGGTAAGCCCGTTTAGAGAGCGACCTCCAGAGGCTTCTAGTCCGGTTGCAACCCGGCTGCGCGTGAGGTGGTGTCCATTCAAGAGCCGAGGCTTCCGTTGGAGGGTCGGGGGCCTGTGATAATCCCCAAGTGAAGGGAATCATCGTAGCAATTTCCAAAGGTGGAAGTGATAAGTATGGAGTGTCGATCCCACAAGGAGGTAAAGGTAAGATCAATATTCTCTCAAGTCCCATCTGCCACTGATACAACTCTAAGTACACCGAACGTTTGCTTCCAACTAGAAACGGGAAATAAAACTATGTTGTGGGTATGAAGAGGATAACTTTGCATGATATCGGAGAGCTAAAAAATAAAACTAGGTAATGTTATCATAAAGTTAGAATATATTACTTAAGTATTCTAAGTAGCGAGTGTGGAAGAATGATGGGTCGGTGTGCGAAATTGTCCTAGGCAATTATTAACAAGATCGGTGGTCGTCGTTGCAATTTCATATGAGGGAGAGGCATAAGCTAACATACTTTCTCTTCTTGGATCATATGCACTTATGATTGGAACTCTAGCAAGAATCCGCAACTACTAAAGATCATTAAGGTAAAACCCAACCATAGAATTAACATATCAAGTCACCTGTATCCCATACGCAACAACCCCCTTACTCGAGTTTAAGCTTCTGTCACTCTAGCAACCCACTATAAGTGAATCATGAACGTATTGCAACACCTTACAACAGGAATCCCTCACGTGTGTGCGGCACGGAAGGCACAATAGGACAGAACCAAAATAAAACATACAACTCATACCAATCTAGATCATCAATCAACCCAAAGACAAAGGATATCTACTCAAAACATCACAGGATGGCAACACATCATTGGATAATAATATGTGGCATAAAGCACCATGTTCAAGTAGGGATTACAGCGGGGTGCGGGAGAGTGGACCGCATAAAAGAGATGAGGATGGTGATGTTGATGAAGACGATCACCGCGGTAATGATTCCCATCCCAATGGCACTGTGGCGCCACCGATAGAGAGGAGGAGAGGTCCTCCCCCCTGTGCTTCTTCCTCCATGGCCTCCCCCTGGTTGGGGAGATGTTCCCCCTCTGGTTCTTGGCCTTCATGGCAATGATGGCACCTCCAAGATTCTTCTCCATGGCCTCCGGTGATGATGGCCCCCTCCGGTAGGGTGCCGGAGAGGGCCTAGATTGATTTCTCGTGGCTACAGAGGCTTGCGGCGGCAGAACTTCCAATCTCCCTTCTGTTCTAGGTTTTCTGGATTTATAGGAGGGGTTAGCGTTGGTTTCACGTGAAGGGGGCCCACGGGGAATCCACGAGGCAGGGGGCGCCCTCCACCCTCGTGGTGGCCTCGGGACTCCCCTCCGGTATCTTTTCGTTCTAGTATTTTTTCATATTTTCCAAAAATATTCTCCGTTGATTTTCAGCGCATTACGAGAACTTTTATTTCTGAATACTTCATAAATTATAGATGTGTTGGAGACGTATCAACATCCCCAAGCTTAATTTCAGCTCGTCCTCGAGTAGGTAAATGATAAAAGAAATAATTTATGAAGTGTGAATGCTAGCAAGTGCACAAGTTTGATCAATGATAATTTCAATCACCTTTACTAGCATCATTATTTATCATAGCAATAGCGCAACTCATAAAACTTCTCATGATGAAGTAACAAGCTATTCACATGATAAAGTATAGATCATAAACTTTCTTCAAAACTAACAAACCATGCCCTTAGTCATCAAACAATTGCAATTCATCTTATTTTCAGGAAGGGTCTATGTAAGAGCTTTGATTTAGCAAACTCCACATACTCAACTATCATTTAATCTTTCACAATTGCTAACACTCACGTGATATTTATGGGTTCAAAGTTTTAATCGGACACAGAGAAAGATAGGGGCTTATAGTTTCGCCTCCCAACCTTTTACCTCAAGGGTAATGTCAGCAATAATAATTTATGAAAAACTACATCCAAGTGGATATATATATATATCCAGATCGCTCCAACACAAAGTGCTTGCCAAAGGAAAAAGTGTAAAAAGGAGAGGTGATGATCACCAAGGCTCTTGTATAAGGGTAGAAGATAAAAGTAAAAGATAGGCCCTTCGTAGAGGGAAGAAGAGGTTGTCATGTGCTTTTATGGTTGAATGCACAAAATATTAATGCAAAAGAACGTCACTTCATATTGTCGCTTGTGATAAATAATTTTATTATGCAGTCCGTCGCTTTTATTTCTTCCCTATCACAAGTTCGTATAAAGCTTATTTTCTTCACACTAATAGATCATACATATTTAGAGAGCAATTTTTATTGCTTGCACCGATGACAACTTACTTGAAGGATCATACTCAATCCATAGGTAGGTATGGTGGACTCTCATGGCAAAACTGGTTTAAGGGATGTTTTGAAGCACAAGTAGTACTTCTACTTGGTGCAAAGAATTTGGCTAGCACGAGAGGGAAAGGCAAGCTCAACATGTTGGATGTTCCAAGACAATATAATGTCTATTCGGATATAGGAAACATAACCCATTAAGTTGTCTTCCTTGTCCAACATCAACTTTTTAGCATGTCATATTTTAATGAGTGCTCACAATTACAAAAAATGTCCAAGATAGTATATTTATATGCGAAATCTCTCTTCCTTCAATATTATTTCATGAACTGTTCAAGTGACCAATACTGTGTTTGTTAACTTTCAATAAATTTACCACCTATAGTTATTTTGTGTGAAGTCATTACTCCCCATGGTCTAAGCATATGAAACATATATAAATTCAGATTTATGATATTCAATTCATTTAACCATTTACTCATAGGATATACGTGAAGCACGTGAGTAAATGTCAAACTACACCAAAAAGATATAAGTGAAGGACAATGAGTAGTCAAATAATTAACTAGCCATGTGAGGATTCTCTTTCATTCAAGATTTCAGATCCAATGATTTTATTCAAACAGAAAGTAAAATTGAAACTACGCTCCAAGCAAAACACATATCATATGACGAATAAAAATATAGCTCCGAGTAAGGTATACCGATAGTTTTGAAGCCGAAAAACGGGATGCCTTCCGAGGCATCCCCAAGCTTAGGTGCTTGAGTATTCCTTTAATATTACCTTGGGGTGCCTTGGGCATCCCCAAGCTCAGGGTCTTTCCACTCCTTATTCTCCTCATATCGATATCTCACCAAAAACTTGAAAACTTCAATCACACAAAACTTAACGAAACTTCGTGAGATGGGTTAGTATGATAAAGAGTAAATCATCCACTTTGGTACTGTCAAAGACAAGATTAATAATTGTTCTCACACAATGTCTATTGCACCATATCATTTCTACAATTTATATTGAGAAATATAAGCCAAAGAAACTAGAAAACAAGCAAACTATACTAAAAATGGAATCTGCCAGAAACAGAACAGTTTGTAATGATATGAACATCAACCATACTTCTGCTACTCCAAAATTCCAGCTAAATTACCAAAACATGAGAAATTTGTGTACCAATCCATTCGAAAAAGAATCAAATCAAAATCACGTTTCTATGAATTAACAAAACTAATTTACTGGGCGTGAAAGTTTCTGATTTTCAACAGGATCAACACAACTATGTAAGCTATCCCAAAGGTCTTACTTGGCACTTTATTGAAACAAAAGCTATAAAACATGATTACTACAGTAGCTTAATCATGTGAACACACAAAAACACTAAGGGTAAATATTGGGTTGTCTCCCAACAAACGCATTTCTTTAATGCCTTTTAGCTAGGCATGATGATTTCAATGATGATCACATAAAAGATAAGAATTGAAACATAAAGAGAGCATCATGAAGAATATGACTAGAACATTTAATTCTAACCCAGTTCCTATGCCTAGGTATTTTGTGAGCACACAACTTATGGGAACAAGAATCAACTAGCATCGGAAGGCAAAACAAGTATAACTTCAAAACTTTAAGCACATAGAGAGGAAACTTGATATTATTCCAACTCCTACAAGCATATATTCCTCCCTCATAATAATTTTCAGTAGCACATGAATTAGTTTAACAATACAACCATCACATAAAGCATTCTTTTCATGATCTACAAGCATACAAATTTTACTACTCTCCACATAAGCAAAATTCTTCTCAGTTGGAATAGTGGGAGCAAACTCAACAAAATAACTGTCACGTGAGGCACAATCCATTGAAAATTAAAATCATGATAACAAGTTTCATGGTTAACATATTCCCTTATGGCATACATGTCATCACAATAACAATCATAGATTGCAAGTTTGTTCTCATAATCAATTGGAACTTCTTCCAAAATAGTGGAATCATTACTAAGTAAAGTCAAGGCCTCTCGAAATCCACTTTCGATGATAGTATTATTCATACTCCAAAAGATATAAGTGAAGTTCATGGAGCATTATACAATTAATATAGACTAACCAATATCCAAGCTCAAAATATATAAGTGAAGCACACGAAGCATTCTATAAAACAATACTCAAAATATTTAAGTGAAGCACAAAGAGCATTCTATAAGATCATACTCAAAAGATATAAGTGAAGCACATGAAGCATTCTATAAATCAATGAAGAGATATCTCATACTAGCATGGTTCTTAAAGAAAAATAAAAACACAAAGGACACAAATCATGTGAACAAAACAAAAACCGAGGTATGCCGATAATTGTTGAAGAAGAAAGATGGGATGCCAACCGGGGCATCCCCAAGCTTAGATGCTTGAGTATCCTTGAAATATTTACTTAGGGTGCCTTGGGAATCCCCAAGCTTGAACTCTTGCCTCTCTTTATTCTCCTCACATCGGTATCTCCTTGTTCTTTGAACACTTTATCCACACAAAACTTAATAAAAACTTTCTGACATCCGTTAGGTACTGTTGTAAACTCATTCCAATTCCATATTAGCATTATATCTACTGTATTCCAACTTCACCATGGTCATACCCCCCGATACTACCCATAGATTCATCAAAATAAGCGAACATCACATAGAAAACAGAATCTGTCAAAAACAGGACTATGTGTAGTAATCTAGAACTTTCCTATACTTCTGTAACTCTAAAAATTCTAAAAAATATACGACATTTTAAAAAAATTGTATAGAAGTACTGTGCAAAACATTTCAGACCCGTTTGACTTTCCAGTAAAAAAATGTAAATTCACGCGCTACAGCCAAAGTTTCTGTTTTTGCACTGCACATAGTAAACAAGCACTCTAATCATCCTAAAAACAAAGCTTGGCACACTATTTTTATAATACAATGGATATATACAAGGGGATAATTATTTCTGAGAAACTTCCATGAAAAATTCTACATTGTTTCCATGAGCATGAATACAAGTGTTCAAGGTCGACCCTCACTTCACCAATGCATAACTTTCCAATCACTTCTCTTTTTGAAAAGAAACTTTTTAGGCATAAGAGGCAACTAAAAAAATTGTATTTTAATTTTTTAATTTTTTTTGTATGTTTCACCCACAACTAAGCCAAACAAAAAAGGGAAGACAATATCTACTTAGTGAAGAAAGCAAACAAGCATCCACGAAAATATCAACCCCACACTATTGCTCCCCAGCAACGGCGCCAGAAAAGAGCTTCATAATCCCCAAGTGCAGGGAATCATCGTAGCAATTTCCAAATGCAGAAGTGATAAGTATGGAGTGTCGAGCCCACAAGGAGCTAAAGGTAAGATCAATATTCTCTCAAGTCCTATCTGCCACTGATATGACTCTACGTACACCGAACATTTGCTTCCAACTAGAAACGGGAAATAAAACTATGTTGTGGGTATGAAGAGGATAACTTTGCATGATATAGGAGAGCTAAAATATAAAAGTAGGTGTTTTTATCATAAAGTTAGAATATATTACTTAAGAATTATAAATAGCGAGTGTAGAATAATGATGGGTCGGTGTGCGGAATTGTCCTATGCAATTATTAAAAAGATCGGTGGTCGTCATTGCAATTTCGTATGAGGGAGAGGCATAAGCTAACATAATTTCTATTCTTGGATCATATGCACTTACGATTGGAACTCTAGCAAGCATCCACAACTACTAAAGATCATTAATGTAAAACCCAACCATAGAATTAACATATCAAGTCCCCTTTATCCCATACGCAACAACCCCCTTACTCGGGTTTAAGCTTCTGTCACTCTGGCAACCCACTATAAGTGAATCATGAACGTATTGCAACACCCTACTGTGGGAATCCCTCACGTGTGCACGGCACGGAAGGCACAATAGGACAGCACCACAAAAACATACAACTCATACCAATCTAGATCATCAATCAACCCAAAGACAAAGGATATCTACTCAAAACATCATAGGATGGCAACACATCATTGGATCATAATATGTGCCATAAAGCACCATGTTCAAGTAGGGATTACAGCGGGGTGCGGGAGAGTGGACCGCGTAAAAGAGATGTGGATGGTGATGATGATGGTGATGTTGATGAAGACGATCACCACGACGATGATTCCCCTCCCGGTGGCACTCCGGCGCCACCAAGAGAGAGGAGGAGAGGTTCGCCCCCTTGTGCTTCTTCATCCATGGCCTCCCCTGGTTGGGAAGATGTTCCCCCTCTAGTCCTTGGCCTTCATGGCAATGATGGCCAATCCGTGATCCTCCTCCATGGCCTCCGGTGATGATGGCCCCCTCTGGCAGTGTGTCGGAGAGGGCCTAGATTGATTTCTCGTGGCTACAGAGGCTTGATGTGGCGGAACTTCCGATCTCCCTTTTGTTCTGGGGTTTTATGGATTTATCGGAGGGGTTGGCGTTGGTCTCACATCAAGGGGGTCCACGGGGAGTCCACGAGGCAGGGGGCGCGCCCTAGGTGGGGCGCCCTCCACCCTCGTGTTGGCCTCGGGACTCCCCTCCGGTATCTTTTCCTTCCAGTATTTTTTATATTTTCCAAAAATATTCTCCGTTGATTTTCAGCGCATTCTGAGAACTTTTATTTCTGCACAAAAACAACACCATGGTAGTTCTGCTGAAAACAGCATCAGTCCGGGTTAGTTCTAATCAAATCATACCAAAATCATGTAAAAATATTATAAACATGGCATGAATACTTCATAAATTATAGATATTTGGAGACATATCAGCCTGCACTCCCGGCGTCCTTCTTTCGGAGCGACCCCTGGGGCACGGGGGCCATGGCAAGGACCCCTCCACTGGTTCTTGCCGGCGGTTGGGAGATCCGCGCAACGGCTCCGTCTTCAAGCAGCAGGGCTGAACCGCGTCGTGCCCTATCCCAGGCCCAGGGAGCTGCAACCCCCAGCCCCCCGCCGGAGACGGGTGAATCATCTTGCATCCCTCCGACCGACCGGGGCGCGAAGGAAGGGCCCGGTTGGGCGTTGGAGCTCGCCGAGAAGTGACGAGCGCACTAGGTTGTCTTGGGATGGAGCTCGCCGACATTGACGCGTGCCTCAAGGTGGAGGGCCTTCGCCTGGCACGCGAATAGCACCAGCTGAAAGTCGCCATCAACCTTAGCCGTTTGCATCATGAGCACACCCGCGCGGAGGCATAGGAGTCTCTTGCGACTTCGCGGGAGGCTCACGATCTCACCTTGGAGGAGGCCTGAGCCGCAGACCACCGGCATGACGCGGCGGAGACGCGCGAGAATGAGCTTCAAGCCTCTAATGCCCTCCTCGAGCAGCGAGTCCAGGCACGCATGGTGGCGCTTGCAGCTCTGGCAACCGGGCCGCCCACGAGCGCGACGAGGCCCTGTACGCCCGACGACTCGCTGGCGCTAGAGGCGGTGGAGCTAAGCCTGGACCGCGATCCACTGGAGGTGATGGAGCGCCAGGTGGTCACGACCGAGGAGGCCCTTGCCTCTTGGGAGGCGAGGATCCAACGGGAGGTCAAGCAGAAGGTGGTGGAGATTCGTGAGGCCCTTGTCGAGGAATATCACCAAAAGCTAGGGCTCCAGGAAGCTCACTTCAAGCAGCGGCAAGTTGAACTGTAGGGCAAGGCCGATGCCCTCAAGGCGAAGCTGGTTGCGGTAGAGCAGTGTGAGAAGGCCGCCGAGGCGGCCCGGGCCACTGCTGAGGCCGAGCTGTCCTCCCTTCATCAGCAGGTTGCAGGTGTTACATCCCTTGTGGAGAGAGCCTCCGACGAGGTAGGCCACCGTCAAACGCTGGAGCGCGAGTATTCCTTGATGTTCGAGGACCTCATGGTCAGGGACAACCGGGCCCTAAGCACCATCTGCGACGACAGCATTTCCTGCCCGTACGAAGCTGATGATGTTGGCTAGCTCTGCTTCTTCACCCAGGTCATGACCTGCCCCGAAGGCGGGGCCGCGAGGGCGTGCCAGCTTGTCGAAGATAAAATCCATGACGTTCTTGGATGCGCGTTCTCGCGTGTCTTCAGTCACCTTCTTAGCCTCGATCCTGACTTCAACTTCAGCGCCGCGATAGACCCCGTGCGTGGAGTAATCCAGGGCGACCTGGCAAGCAAGGTGGACGACCATGTGGATGAACTAATCACATAATTCATCCTTGCCGATGATGTGGCTGCGCTCATAGCTGAATAGGGCGGAGATGATGGTCATTACGATGACAGCGACGCCGGTGGTAACACGTCTTGCTAGGCTTGTATTTCCGTATTTGCCTGCCAAAATTATAGATATAGCCCCATGGGACGTGAAAGCATTTTTTGGATGGGGCTCCCCTGTAATGCATGAAACAATGATATGCCCTCTAAATTATTTTCGAAAGTATGCTACCGTGAGCTGGAGGGCCCCTGACTAGAGTAGTTAGCATGGCTTAGATTTTGTGTTCACGAACTTGGACAGGTTCTTGCATCGCAGGGACGCGTACCTCCGGACATGGGCCCCCCGAAGCGGTCTTCAGGTGTGCCCCTGCTGGGTGTCGAGCTTCGCAGGAGTGTGGGGGGAGCCCGACGCTGAGTGCCCCTAAGGCCCAAAGTTGGGTGCTCCTGAGGCCATGTGCTGAGTGTCACGCATGGTGCGTGCCTGCTTGCTCGCTTGAGAGCGCTGCGCAAGGATCCAGGCGCCAAAGCTTTGGTGCGGTGTGTGAACGGGTGGACCCACGGTGGTTACATTCTTGGCCTTGCCCACACACGCATGCCACACCCAGCCCCCACTCACAGGGCGCTCGGCGGGAGACAGTAGGCGGGAGTCGTGCCTCCCAAAACACAAATCACAGAAAAAGGAAACACCGCGAATCGAGAAAATTTCCCCTTTTTTCTTTTAACAAGTGCATGAAACTTCGAATTTCATTTCAAAAGTAGCAAATCGAATTACAAAAAGAGAGCGAAAAAGACGGCCACGTCCGGCATCTACACTAGTCTTCTCACCAGCGCGGAGCTCAGTGCTTCCACTGGGCGTGGCAATAGTCAATGGAGGACAGTGTCGACTACCAGGCCGGAGCACGGTGCTTCCACTTGGACGTGGGTGGGAGCCCCCGTGAGGCTCAGGGGCAGTGCTCAGGAGACTCCGGGGCGTGTACAACCCCACTTGTTATTATGTAAGAGTGTCACGAGCGGAGACTTGAGGGGCACTCCTTGCTTCTCGGGTGGGGACCCCACCTCGCGCATACCCCGACCACCGTTGGGGCGTCCGAAAACCAGGGCAGGACCTAGGGGTAAGGGGCTACGCAGGCGGTGGTCGGGTGGCTGTAGGCCCTCAACTGGGGGAAGGGCTCGTCCGTGCCTTCCCCGACGGAGGACCCACTTCAGGATGGCAAGAGCCACCGTAGTGGTGGCGCCCTACGCCTTGCAGTGCGGAGGGAGCTCTAGCGTTGGGCTTCCCCCGCGTGACCCCCCGGCACACACTACCTACCTGAGGCGGGGCCAACGTCCGGAGGTGCGCAACCGTGGCATTCTTTACCTCGATCCAAGGTTAGCGTGACATGTTCCAAATATATTGGTCGTAGCTGGCAACCGTTGCTGTCGAAGGTACTGGCGAAGCGCTCGGTTGGCTCGTATGGGTTCCCGGCTCCATGTGGCCTTGGCGATCCTTACGTCTCGGCCGGCGGAGGCAAGGTGTACAGGCCTTTCCTTTATTCGTACAACGAGCCCACCAACGGCGGCACGGAGGCACTAGGGGCCATTGTCATGCGGCCGAATCCAGTCCCTCTGCTCCGCTGTCCACCATCAGTGATGTCCTACCTTGCTAGCCTGGGGGTGGCTCTTCGCCGCTGCCTTGGTGGAGCCCGCCTAACCCGGTCACACCTTGGGGGAGCGCCCCTTGGGCCAGGGGGGTAGCGCTGTGTGCGGAACCACCCCCGCGGGACCCTCTGGGCTCCCACCAGCTGGACGAGCAGACACAGCAGGGGCAGGCGCGGGTCCCGGAGGTGTCCATGAAGCCGGCAGGATGCGGAAATGCATCGTGCCCTCTCAGGCAGCATCGAGCAACTCGGCAACGTGGGCGAGTAAGGCATCGTGGCTGCCTTCTGCTAACCTGCACCGCAGCAGCTCACGCACCACCTGGAGTGTGGCTCGTGTGTTCGCCTACTCCAGGCGAGTGTGCAGGGACGACGTCGTGGCATAGCAAGAGGACCGTGCGGTGACATGGTTGCGACGCCGCACAGGAGGGTGTGGGAGCGGACGCACCGCCGGTGGTGATCGGCACCAGTATCCGCGCCGGTCACAGGGAGCATAGGGTGATGATGAGCTATGTGGCCGAGGGGCGCCCCCCGGGTTGGGCCAGCAGCCCAACGCACATCGCAATCTCGAGAAGCCTCTGCCATGGGTGCGACGGAACGAGCACGGGGTGTAGATGAAAGAAGGGTTTCGACATGCCCCTACCTTGTGCGCCAAATGTCGAATTCAGGGCTCCGCAGACCCTCGAACTCTGGGCTGTGTGATAAGTGAAGGAAATATGCCCTAGAGGCAATAATAAAGTTTTTATTTATATTTTCTTATATCATGATAAATGTTTATTATTCATGCTAGAATTGCATTAACCGAAAACTTAGTACATGTGTGAACACATAGACAAAACATAGTGTCCCTAGTATGCCTCTACTTGACTCGCTCGTTAATCAAAAATGATTATGTTTCCTAACCATAGACATGTGTTGTCATTTGATGAACGGGATCACATCATTAGGAGAATGACGTGATGGACAAGACCCATCCGTTAGCTTAGCATTATGATTGTTACAGTTTCATTGCTACTGGTTTCTTCAAGACTTATACACGTTCCTCAGACTATGAGATTATGCAACTCCCGAATACCGGAGGAACACCTTGTGTGCTATCAAACGTCACAACATAAATGGGTGATTATAAAGATGCTCTACAGGTGTCTCTGAAGGTGTTTGTTGGGTTGGCATAGATCAAGATTAGGATTTGTCACTCCGTGTTTTGGAGAGGTATCTCTGGGCCCTCTCGGTAATACTCATCATTATAAACCTTGCAAGCATTGTGACTAATGAGTTAGTTGCGGGATGAAGTATTACAGAACGAGTAAAGAGACTTGCCGGTAATGATATTGAACTAGGTATTTTAATCCGTGCGTTTTTAAAAAACACAATCGACCTACGGGCCATGCCCGAGCCGGACTTCCCCGGCCGACCCTTTAAAGGGCGAAACAGCCAGCCCTGCCAGCCCAAGCCGCCGCCGCCCAAACCCTAGCGCCGCCCCACCTCGATCCCCGCACCGCGCCGCCGCTTCCATCTCGTGCCGCCGCCCACTGACATCGCCGGAGCCCCGCCGGAGCTAGCCGTCGGTCTTTTCGCTCAGTTAGGTAAAAACCGTTTGTTTTTTTTTAAACCCCTAGATTGTTTTTTTTTTATTTTAGATCAGTTTTTCTGCGATTAGTTTATTTTGCGAACGCTCTTCGTTAGCTCGTTTTAACAAATGAATTCGTTCTTTTGTCTCTGTTAGCGGACGCTCGTTCGATGGATTTTTCTTTTTCTGTTTTATTTTCGCCAGGGACCTATCCACGATTATTTTTATCGCAGGTTAGCCCCTTATCTTCAAACCCTTGGAACTTTTTAACCGTTTGTCGGAATCCAGTGAAACCAACGCCAAAATCTTTGTCTCGAGCCCCTCTTTCCGTTAATAAACTTGAACAGGATTTTGACAAATTAAAATTTGGTTTCAAGCAGATTTGATTTCAATCTTCTTTTGAGCGTAGTCTGAGTTTCGTAGCTCCGATTCAAGTGATTCTTTTTGCTAATTGAAGCTCTTCAGTTGAGCTTTCAGTTTGGATCTTCTTATTTGAGTTTTACCCGTGAATCTATGCTTGAGTGCTTATGTACGCTATTGTTTGTTTGCGATAGAATTCCCGGAGTGCGAAGCGTGCTACTACGAGTTTCTAGGTTTTGCAGATCGTCAGCAAGGCAAGTAACACTTTGATCATATCCCTTTACTACCCAGTTTTTATGCATTAGTTCCAATCCTCAAACATTGCATGGTTAGGACCTGAATAACATGTGGGTTTGGGAAGTAGATGATGAGGTAGAACCTATTGCCCTTTTATTATCAAACCTTTGGGAGTTACTTCTACGTTATGCTCAGGTTGCTATGCTATGCTCGTAGACGTGGATTGGTTGAGTGTATCCATGACAGATGTGAGAGTTGTTAATTAATGGTTAACTTAAGGTGGCTACTTAAATACACATATGGGTGGATTGGTTGCGGGCACCTGGAGAATCCAGTGTTGTCCTAGGATATCCCGGAGTACCTGTGTGATCATCCGGCGGTTCGCCACCCAGGCTGAAAGGGATCATAAGATTATTCATGCTAGAAACTTTCGTGTGAAGCCACAAGCTATTATGGGCTCTAGCATAGTTGAGTAGGTTGCATGACCTCTTTCAGTGGTGGACCAACAGATGTATGGGAAAGTAGGTGTAACTGTCCATCCAGAGTAAAGAGTTAATGTTTCTGAAAGACTGTGTCTCGGTCATCCATTTCTCAAACACCATGTAGTGCGAGAAATCTAAAGGAGGAGATCGAGTCTTGTGGGGAAAAGTGCGCAAACCTCTGCAGAGTGTACAAACTAATCATGATTAGTCGTGTCCCCGGTTACGGACATCTTGAGTATCTGGTTCTAGGATTATAATGTTGATCTCATCACTCTAAATTAATTTGTTGGGTTAATTGATATATGTTTAATTGTGATTGAGTTGGAGGAACCTTTTCAATGTTTAACAACCACCATGATAGTTAAATAAAATATATTACTTTGTTGTAGGGAAAAATTGGCTTTATGCAAAAACCTTAACCATAGAGCTCTCCACAGGCCATATATGCATGTAGTGATAGCATTTATTCTGTTCATTGCTCTTTTGCGTTACATTGCCAACATATTCCATGTGCTGACCCATTTCAGGCTGCAACATATCATGTTGCAGACTTTTCAGACGAAGAGTAAGGTGCGCTAGGTCGTTGTCATTCACTCAACTATGCCATTGGAGTTGATGGACTCACTTTATCTTCCAAGCCTTCCGATGTTATCTTTTTAGATGGCCTTAAGCCATATTATTGTAATAAGTTCTCTTTTGAGACATTCGATGTAATAAGTGTGTGACTGAAACTCTGTTATAAATCCTCGAGTACTATACGTGTCAGCATTACCGATCCAGGGATAACACTGATGCACAGAGACTTGACCGTTTGAGGTCTGCTCGCTACAACGTTCGATGATGATTTGTATTATGAGTTATGTGATTTGATGACCGAAGTTTGTTCGGAGTCCCGGATGAGATCACGGACATGACGAGGAGTCTCGAAATGGCCGAGAGGTAAAGATCGGTATATTGGAAGGCTATATTCAGACATCGGAATGGTTCCGAGTGATTCGAGTATTTTTGAAGTACCGGAGAGTTACGGGAATTCGCCGGGGGAAGTTAATGGGCCTTATTGGGCTGTAGTGGAGAGAGGGAAGAAGGGCCACGGGGTGGTGCGCACCTCCCCCTGCCCAAACCGAATTGGACAAGGCGTGGGGGCGCGACCGCCCTTTCCTTCTCCTCTCCCTCCTTTCCTTCTTTCCTACTCTGGAAAGGAAAGGGAATCCTACTAGGACTTGTGAGTCCTAGTAGCACTCCCTACACTTGGCGCACCCCTAGGAGGGTCGGCCTCTCTCCCTCCCTTCTTTATGTACGTGGGCAGGGGGCACCCGAAAGACACACAAATTTCTCTTAACTCTATGTGGTGCCCCCCTCCATAGTTACACACCTCGATTATACCATCGTAGTGCTTAGGCGAAGCCCTGCGCCGGTAGCATCATCATCACCGTCGCCACGTTGTCGTGCTGATGGAAATCACCCCCGTCCTCAACTGGATCAAGAGTGCGTGGGACGTCATCGAGCTGAACGTGTGCTGAACACAGAGGTGTCGTACATTCGGTACTTGATCGGTTGGATTGCGAAGAAATTCGACTACATCAACGGCATTATTGAAATGCTACCACTTTCAGTCTACGTGGGTACGTGGACACACTCTCCCCTCTCGTTCCTATGCATCAGCTAGATAGATCTTGTGTGATCGTAGGAATTTATTTTGAAATTACTGCATTCCCCAACAGTGGCATCCAAGCCAGGTCTATGCATAGATGTTATATGCACGAGTAGAACACAAAGAGTTCTGGGCGATAATAGTCATACTGCTTACCACCAATGTCTTACTTTGATTCGGCGGTCCTGTTGGATGAAGCGCCCCGGAGCGATATTACATGACCGTATTCACGAGACTGGTTCTACCGACGTGCTTTTGCAAATAGGTGGTTGGCGGGTGTGTGTTTCTCCAACTTTAGTTGAATCGAGTTTGACTACGACCGGTCCTTGTTGAAGGTTAAAACAGCACACTTGACGAAACATCGTTGTGGTTTTTATGCTTAGGTAAGAACAGTTCTTACTAGAAGCCCGTAGCAGCCATGTAAAACTTGCAACAACAAAGTAGAGGACGTCTAACTTGTTTTTGCAGGACTTGATGTCTTGTGATATGGTCAAGGCATGATGTGATATACATTGTTGTATGAGATGATCATGTTTTGTAACAAAGTTATCGACAACTAGCAGGAGCCATATGGTTGTCGCTTAATTGTATGCAATGCAATCGCCATGTAATTGTTTTACTTTATCACTAAGCAGTAGTGATAGTCGTAATAACAATAGTTGGCGAGACGACAACAATGCTACGATGGAGATCATGGTGTCGCGCCGGTGATGATGGAGATCATGACGATGCTTTGGTGATGGAGATCATGAGCACAAGATAATGATGGCCATATCATGTCACATATTTTGATTGCATGTGATGTTTATCTTTTATGCATCTTATTTTTCTTAGTACGGCGGTAGCATTATAAGATGATCCCTTACTAAAATTTCAAGCTATAAGTGTTCTCCCGGAGTATGGACCGTTGCGACAGTTCTTCGTGCTGAGACACCACGTGATGATCGGGTGTGATAAGCTCTACGTTCACATACAACAGGTGCAAGCCAGTTTTGCACACGCAGAATATTCTGGTTAAACTTGACGAGCCTAGCATATGCAGATATGGCCTCGGAACACTGGAGACCGAAAGGTCGAGCGTGAATCATATAGTAGATATGATCACCACAGTGATGTTCACCATTAAAAACTACTCCATCTCACGTGATGATCAAACATGGTTTAGTTAATTTGCATCACGTGATCATTCAGATAACTATAGGATGTCTATCTAAGTGGGAGTTCTTAAGTAATATGATTAATTGAACTTTAATTTATCATGAACTTAGTCCTGATAGTATTTTGCAAATTATGTTGTAGATCAATAGCTCGCGTTGTAGCTTCCCTATGTTTTTTTATATGTTCCTAGAGAAAACTAAGTTGAAAGATGATAGTAGCAATGATGCGGATTGGGTCTGTGATCTGAGGTTTATCCTCATTGCTGCACAGCAGAATTATGTCCTTGATGCACCGCTAGGTGACAAACCTATTGCAGGAGCACATGCAGACGTTATGAAAATTTGGCTAGCTTAATATGATGACTACTTGATAGTTTTTTGCACCATGTTGTACGGCTTAGAACCAGGACTTCAAAAATGTTTTTGAACACCACGGAGCATATGAGATGTTCCAAGAGCTGAAATTGGTATTTCAGACTCATGCCCATGTCAAGAGGTATGAGACCTCTGACAAGTACTTCGCCTAAAAAGATGGAGGAGAATTGTTGAGCTAGTGACCATGTGCTCAGAATGTTTGGGTACTACAATCGCTTGAATCAAGTGGGAGTTAATCTTCCAGATAAGATAGTGATTGAAAGAGTTCTCTAGTCACCATCACCAAGTTACTGGAACTTCATGATGAACTATAGTATGCAAGGGATGACAAAAACGATTCCCGAGCTCTTCGTGATGCTGAAATCGACGAAGGTAGAAATCAAGACAGAGCATCATGTGTTGATGATTGACAGGACCACTAGTTTCAAGAAAAGGGCAAAGGGAAAGAAAGGAAACTTCTAGTAGAATGGCAAGAAAGTTGTCACTCCCGTGAAGAAGCCCAAAGCTAGACCTAAGCCTGAAACTGAGTGCTTCTACTGCAAAGGAAATGGTCACTGGAAGCGGAACTACCCCAAATACTTGGTGGATAAGAAGGATGGCAAAGTGAACAAAGGTATATTTGATATACAGGTTACTTATGTGTTCCTTACTAGTGTTCATAGTAGCCCCTGGGTATTCTATACTTGTTCGGTTGCTAAGATTAGTAAGTCAAAATAGGAGTTACAGAATAAACAGAGACTAGTTGAGGGTGAAGTGACAATGTGTGTTGGAAGTGGTTCCAAGATTGATATGATCATCATCGCACACTCCCTATACTTTCGAGATTAGTGTTGAACCTAAATAAATGTTATTTGGTGTTTGCATTTAGCATAAATATGATTAGATCATGTTTATTGTGATACGATTATTCATCTAAGACAGAGATTAATTGTTATTCTGTTTACATGAATAAAACCTTCTATGGTCATACACCCAATGTTGATGGTTTATTGAATCTTGATCGTAGTAATACACATATTCATAATATTGATGCCAAAAGATGCAAAGTTGATAATGATAGTGCAACATATTTGTGGCATTGCCGTTTAGGTCATATTGGTGTAAAGCGCATGAAGAAACTCCATGGTGATGGGCTCACTTGATTACGAATCATTTGATACTTGCGAACCGTGCCTTATGGGCAAGATGACTAAAACTCCATTCTCCGAAACAATGGAACAAGATAATGAGTTATTGGAAATAATACATACCGATGTATGTGGTCCAATGAGTGTTGAGGCTCGTGGCAGGTATCGTTATTTTCTGACCTTCATAGATGATTTGAGAAGATATGGGTATATCTAATTAATGAAACACAGGTCTAAAACATTTGAAAAGTTCAAAGAATTTCATAGTGACGTGGATAATCATTGTAACAAGAAAATAAAGTTTCTACGATATGATCGTGGAGGTGAATATTTGAGTTACAAATTTGGCCTTCATTTAAAACAATGTGGAATAGTTTCACAGCTCACGCCACTTGGAACAGCACAGCGTAATGGTGTGTCCGAACATCGTAACCGCACTTTATTATATATGGTGTGATCTATGATGTCTCTTACCGATTTAACACTATCATTTTGGGATTATGCATTACAGACAGCTGCATTCACGTTAAACAGGGCACCATCAAAATCCGTTGAGACGATGCCTGATGAACTATGGTATGGCAAGAAAACAAAGTTGTCATTTCTTAAAGTTTGGGGTTGCGATGCTTATGTGAAAAAGTTTCAACCTGATAAGATCGAACCCAAATCGGAGAAGTGTGTCTTCATAAGATGCCTAAAGGAAACTATGGGGTACACCTTCTATCACAGATCCGAAGGCAAGATATTCGTTGCTAAGAATGATCCTTTCTAAAGAAGGAGTTTCTCTCGAAAGAAGTGAGTGGGAGGAAAGTAGAACTTGATGAGGTAATTGTACCTTCTCCCGAATTGGAAAGTAGTTCATCATAGAAATCAGTTCTAGTGATTCACTACAAAAAAAATTCACTTCCGTGATGATACGTGTTTGTCACAGTAGGTCGCGCTTTTTGTCATGCATGTACATCCATGACGATTTTATGACAGAATCAAGATAGTCATACCTGTGCTGTTGTAGAAGTGTTCCATGACATTACCAAAATTATCATCACGGAAGTGTCCACTTCCATGATGATAAATCACGCGTCATAGAAGTGCTTTCGTCAAGGGTGACCGACACGTGGCATCCATCGTAACGGAATGTCGTTAAGCTATCGGGTCGGGTTTTGGCTCCGATAACCCGTTAACAGCCCCGACCAATGGGGATTTCCCACATGTAAAATCATCATTGGCTGGAGGAAACATGTGTCGGCTCACCGTTGGGATAGATGTCATCCGTTCATTGGACCGAAGTCGCCTATGATACGGCGACACGTGGCACAGCCCAACTGAGGCCCATTCCTGTGAAAAGGCCGGCCCGTTTGACTTGGTCAAAAGGTGGCGGCCTGGCCCATGGAAAGCCTGTTAACGGCATGTTCGCATATAGCCCATTTACAACCCGCTAACCCAGGGCCCGTTACGCCCTATCTGAATTAGGCCCAATAGCGACAACTGGGCCGTCCAATATGATTTAGCCCGTTTTAACTTCCGGCTCAAGTGTGGCCGGTGACTTCTTTCGGCCCATATGAGGACCTTTGTAACTCTTGGCCCAATAACGGCCCGTGGTGAAACTGGCCCGTAATGAACAGTGTATCACTTTATACCCATTAACAGCCCGTTATTCCATTGGGCCGTTTCCAGCCCAAGTTATATTTCGGCCTTCTCAGGGCCCATTGATTCTTGGGCTCATTTACAGCATTCGGTTACATACGGCCCGTTACTGTCATTTTCTGCTTGTGGGCCAAATTCAGCCCGTCGTTACAGTCGGCCCATTTGCGGACCATTAATACGTTGGGCCGTTTTCATGTCAAAAAAACCATTTGGTTGTTTTCATAGAGTTATCAAATACGGCCTATTAATGGCCCGTTATGGTCCACGAATAGTATGGCCCATGATTGGCGAATTGATGATACGCCCCGTAGAAGGCCCATGGATCCTATGGCCCGTATGAGGCCCATGGATAGTATGGCCCGTAGAAGGCCCATGGATCGTACGGCCCGTATAAGACCCATGGACCCTACGGCTCGTAGAAGGCCCATGGCCCCTAAGGCCCATATAGAAGGCCAATGGATCCTACGGCCCGTATAGAAGGCCAATGGATCCTACGGCCGGACGAAGGCCCATGGATCATACGGCCTACAGGAGGCCCATGGTTACAACAGTCCGTGTGTTGACATGATTATTTTGGCCTAGCTACCAAAATAGGCTATTGTGGCCACTAGAAAAACACAGAAAAAGAACTGCAGTGACTACAAGCAAATAACTAAACAAGACAAGAAGGAAATAAATAAGCAAGCAAGTAAGGCTAGCCTATTACCGCTATTACACATATTACATCCACTGGGCATCAAAGTTCGCCACCAGTGCAAATATAGGGAACAAAGCAACATATTACATACACTGGCTGTCAAAATTGGCCACCAGTGCAAATAAATGCGGCAGTGGATGTAAGAGAGGGGAAAGAGAGTGGGAAAGGGAGGAAGCATCCCGTCCGCCGGGGGAACCGTTGGTCACTGATCCGTTGGTCACTGATCCGGCCGCATCCCGTCCGCCGGGGGAAAGAGAGTGCGGTGGCCTCTCTCTCTCTCACCGTTGGTCACTGATCCGGCTGCATCCCGACCGCTGGGGGAAAGGGAGGAAGCGCATCGTTTCTCCGTTTGACGGCACCGAGGCAGCATGTACCAATCTGCGGTACACGTCATTCTCTCTGACCAAGCTCCGGCGCGGCAGGGCCTACCCCACCTGCTCGCAGATTCCCCCCGCCGCCGCTCACCTAGTTACATCCGACGACCTCCGAGTATCCCCTCCAGCCTTGCTCCACTGCCCGTCTTCCCACGTCGCTGCATGTGCATCTTCCATAGTTCTTTGCCCAAAATGTAGCTCGTCCAGCGTACTTTCCATATTGCATTCTCGTCCTCACACCATTTTAGACAAACACAACCGCATTGTTATCTTCCCTTAGGGCAAGGAATATGCTTATTTTTTGTCCTCGCATGTGTCATCAACTATTATTGGCCAGTAATTGTTTCCTTTCTACCTCTTTTTTGCAAATAGGGCTATCCATTTCACCTCGTTGCTATTGTGACCTTTTGGTGAACTGCACAAATCACTTTTTTCTTAAGAGTGTTTTGTGCAGTTGTACTAAAATGTCACATGGGCAACGTCTCTACATTTCAGTGCGACTGCACAAAGGGAGATTAGTTTTGCTCTATCCTCCTCATCCAACTCCGGGCCTAATCTTCTCCAACTAGTTAGTCTTAAGAGAGACTGCAAAGGTGACCGGCTTCTGTTTATGTGTTTATTGTTTCATCAGCAGTCCTCTATTATCGTAATCACACTTAATATCTTTGGAACAGGGACGCTCAGCTCTATTTTGGTGGAACTACACAAAATGATCGGAATGTTGCATGCTCCAGACAGCTACTTTTTTTTCTCAACATGCTTTGTTGATTTAGACAGAGCTGGGGGGACGTTGCTGCCAATGAAAGCATGGATCAATTTTAATTTAACACCTTCTCACAACTCTGTCTTCAGTTGTGATGTAATTATTAGCTGTGATCTGCTAATAATTGACATGCATTAGCAAGGAAGTTGGTTTTTTATTGTTTCCGAAAGAGCATCGATGGCAAGACACGCGAAACAGAAGCTGAAAGCTCACACCATTGTACAATTTCATGTCTTGGTGGAAAATTATTTCTATAGTACGTCAATTATGTAAACAAATGATGGAAGCTTGATAGCATTGCCAGAAGCCTCTTCATCATCCGGGTCCATTTGCCATGCACAAAATTATATTCCTTCATTCCTAAATATTTGTCTTTTTACAAATTTCAAATGGGAATATTTTAGAGTGTAGATTCACTCATTTTGCTTCGTATGTGTACTCCCTCCGTTCCTAAATATTCTATTCGTCTTTCTAGAGATTTCAACAAGTGACTACATACGGAGCAAAATGAGAGAATCTACACTCAAAAATATGTATATACATCCGTATGTGTCAGTCCATTTGAAATCTCTAAAAAGACAAATATTTGAGTTGTCACTCATTGAAATCTCAAGAAAGACAAATATACTCCGGAGTATATTTAAGAACCGAGGGGGTAGTGCATAACCGCATGGGAGACTCAGCCCGGTCGTTGCGCCGCATTAATAGTGAGTAATGAGCAGTCAAATTGTAAGCCCCACCTTTCCCACTGTAAGTTGCTCTGAAGAAGCAACCATCAATACGCTCTTCTTTGAATCCGCTCATAATACTCCATCAGTCACTGTTTATACAGCGCACTTCAGAAAAAAGAAAAATGATCTGTGGGACCAAGGCGACTAGCGATCGGCCTGAAAAATAGCATTGGTAGTTATAGCACGGCGTCTATTACTAGAGGGAATAATGCGTACACACATGCATGCAGTGCTTCCACCCCGGGTACACACATGCATGCACTTACTCCACTCCGTAGTACTCCCTCCGTTCCTAAATGTAGGGTGTATAATTTTTGGCACGAAAATTAAAGAACGCACGTGAAGGCAAAATTTCACAAGTTTTGGGCAAGTTTACGCCTGACTAATTGACATGAGAAAATAGAGGAGCTTGCATGATACAAGGAAATGTAATCGAATCCTAAAAAAATTATCGAAACGAGTGTTGCAACGCAATACACCTTATATTTTGGAATTTTTTTTCAAAAATCTATACACCTTATATCAAGGAATGGAGGGAGTAGTACAGAGTACATGGAGAGAAAATTGTGGACTTGATTGCGGTTACCACGCCCTAATTAATTGAGCATTAAACCAAACGCGTCTAAAGTCTCTCTGGTGGTGGAAATGCATTGAGAGAAATGCATCATAATGAAGCGCGCCCTGTAAACTGTGACGGAGGGAGGAGTAGTATGAAGGTTCAAAACCAAGTATGCGTATGGCCAGTCGGTCAACGCACCTCCTCTTGGCATATCACTGACATGTGGGACAGGAGTGTGAGCAAACCAATCTCAATTGATGGCAAAGAGCCAACCCGCCGTTCCTTGAGAGAGACGAGGGCGAGAACACACAGACGGGTTCGCATGGAGGCCAAGATATATTCGAGCATGGTTGGTTGATCGATATCATTCATTACATGTTGAGCTGCCGTTTTCCGCCCTTCTCCGGAATAAACGTGTACTTTATCAAAGATAAAAAGAAATGAGAGTACAAACGCTCCACCAAGCGGTTCTAGTAGTAGTAGTACTCGTACTACTGCGCTTGGCTCTTCACCTCTTCGTGAAGTCGAACAATGATGGTACTCCGCATGTTGGGTATATGCCTCTGACAATCTGACACCGAATGGACTGATGCATGTCCACCGAGGGTAGGTTGCATTAGTCAAAAGGCGTAAGCAAGCTTCACCTTATCCTGCAAGCTTCTGCTCCTTCTGCGAGTTGACGGGACACACCAAAAAGTAGTGTTAGTCCATACTCCCTCCTTTCTGGTTAATATGGCTTAATCTTTTTTGCGGGTAAATGAGAGAGCTTTATTCATATATAAGCATTCTTAGGACGATCAGCCAAGACACTCGTCACTAGGAAGCGAGGCACCCCACAAAAAAAGAAGTAGAAAGCGAGGTGTTTCATCAAGCCAGCTCTCAGCCACATTCAAAGTGCAGCAAGCACGGTTCGCACGAAGATGCGCCGCAAGGTTTGCTGACCTGTTTACATGCTGAATAACAAAAAAAGAGGAAATATTACCGAGCGCTACTATTTGTAACAGGATATGAGCCAGAATTAAGCGAGAATTGTGGAGAGTGTTCCATGCAATCAACTTCCATTATCACATGCGGGAACCCTCGACGAGAACCAAATGTGTTGAAGATTGCTTTATCACATTTTAAAATTATAATAAGAGTGCAGTATAGTACGTACCTTTATAGACTATATAAGTAGTACTAGTACTAGTACACTTTGCGCTTGGCTGTTCGCCTATTCGGGAAGTCGAACAATAGTAGCACTAGTAGTATAGTGTATGCTTCTGGCAATCTGACACCGAATTAACTATTGCACGTCCACCGCCTGAGCGAGGGAGAACTTGCATTAGTCAAAAGTTTCTCCTTGTCCTGTGAACCACCGCGCGCAAGTAATGCTAGTCCATACTGCCTCCTCTCTGGTTAATATGGATTAATTTCAAATGAGATAAATACACTGTCTGTCACTATATATTTGTAAAAATACATTCAGTGGACTTCATAATACGCTCATTGCTCTCAATATATATATATATATATATATATATATATATATATATATATATTCTGGTGTTTATACGGTCACTAGCTCACCCTGACTGAGTATGTGTGTGCATGCACGTGTAGGTTGAGCACTTAGCGTGACCGTATGTGTTCCGTCATGTGCTCGGACATGCATGCATTAGGGCGTCGCGCACGTTTTTGCGTCCATGTATACGTGTGACTGTTGCATACACGTAGGTGGAGTACGTGTAGAGGCCACTAAGGAGCAGTCAAATCACACAGTAAGTTAGTCGGAAGAAGCAACCATCATTTCACTCTTGAATGACATGTACGCAATATAAAATGGTCGATATAGAGAGAAAAAGAAAACCACTATATATACACTAGCAGGAGCCTAAGCTACAAGCCTGCTTGCTAAGGTTGCTCTCTTCACAAGCATAGAACGACGGGCCTGATCCCGCAGCTGGGGGAAGGGAACAATGTTCTGCGTAGACGCGGTCGACATCGGCGAGGGAGAAAACCCATAGTCGGTGCGTCCCAATCGGGGGTCACCGTAGTATGGGCCGATGTCGCGTCCCAACCGCCCTTCTAGGTACAGCCCCACGTCCCAGGTAGTCCATCTTCCTTTTGGAGCCGGCTTGCTCCACTGCCGTAGCTCCATCTCCATGTCGATCTTTCTCTACTTCTACCGGCTTCTACTTGTGATGAGTTTATGTCTCATGAACTAGTGCCAGTACTATTATTCTAATCACACTTCTTCAATATCTTTGCCATCAGGGATGCTCAGGTCGATTTTAGTGGAACTGCACGAAAGCATCGTATGATCCGAGGGTGCCAGCCGTCTTTCCTTCGACAGGTTCTACCTGGCCAGGGAATTAAATCATGTTTAGGGTTTAGGGTTTAAGTCGTAGTGACCCCATCAGTAGTTTTTCTTTCGTACACGCTCTCACAACTTTTTTCTTTAGTTGTGAAGTAAATATTGGCTATGATCTGTGAATCATTGAGATGCATCAGTATGCGTGTTAGTTTTCCTTTGTATTTGATGGAATGTTGTAACGGGGCAACCTTGGAATAGGAATGAAAATGGAGTGGAAAGTTTCCGTTTTTCAGAGAAAAAATGGAAACGGAGAGAAACCAACGTTTCGTTTTGTTGGATAGCACCATCGAGCAAAACCAACATTTAAATCACGTCTATCGTGTTCGTGTCTCACCCTCCTCCACGGCTCGACCCCACACAGTCGCTCGGCATGCCGCTCACCGCAAACCGAGTATACAATAACTTTCCCGCCTGCTTGTGGATGGATCACGCCATGGAGTACTACTAGCACTACTAGAAGAGATTACGAGTTAGGGGAGGACAGCTAGCTGTAGCACGGACTCCCAAGAACTTTTTACATGCATGTTGTAGCCAGCTATTGCGACCTTTGAACGCGGAGCAGCTGCGTGCACCCGGAAGCGGCACGGACGATGCTCTCTCGGCCGGTGCACCGCTTCAATGCCAGCGCCAGTGAGAGGTCGCGTCCGCTCTGGCCGGGCATGAATGCGGCACTGACCGTTTCGAGCGGGAAGCACACGCGGGTGATGAAGAGGGTTCGGGTTGGTCAGGACCGGCCGTGGCAGCGGTCCGGACGTGCGCAAACAAGAGATGTTGTACGTTAATATTGCTGCATATATAATTAACAACATAAATAATGTGCCAGTTGGACAAATATGATTGGAGATGGAGATGGAAATGGAATTTTACGTAAACACGGATATGCATGTCTATTTCTATGTGTGTGTGCGCGACGACTCTCGCGACCTGGAAGTGGGGGCGTGTTTTTGATCGAGTTTTCTTTCTTGGTACGTTAGAAAATCAGTTTGTCTAATTCACATCTATATGTTATTTAAAGATATCACATCTAAGCTCCCACAAGTATACAATGTAGCAACAAGAAACAAAAAAACTAGGACAAAAAAATAGACCACAAACAGAGTGGACATCAACTTAGACATCTAGATGTGTCCTAGACAGACCCTTAAAAAATTGTCCACCAGTTTTCATTTCTTTTTTTCGGGAACGCGCGTATTCTATTTAAAACCACTGCTATGGAGAGATTTTTTTACTCCATTATAGCCTCTTGTTTGATAGAGTTTCTCGCGTCTCGCTCTCTCACCCTCTGCATATCAAAACAAGATGACAGTGTCCACTCTATCTCTCTCCTCACCGGTGGTCACACATCCGGCCGAATCCCGTCCGCTGCGGGAGGTGAGGAGGTGCAGCATTCATGTTGTCACCGTCGGCGACGAAGGGAGCCGATGCGTGCTACGTCTTGAGCTTGTGTTGGTTTTCCTCGAAGAGGAGAGGGTGATGCGGCAAAGTGTAGCGTAAGTATTTCCCTCAATTTTGAGAACCAAGGTATCAATCCAGTAGGAGGCTCCTCAAAAGTCCCATGCACCTACACAATAAAATTGAGAACTCACAACAAACGCAATAAAGGGGTTGTCAATCCCTTCACGGCCACTTGCGAAAGTGAGATCTAATAAAGATAGTATGATAAGATAAATATATTTTTGGTATTTTATAATATAGATGCAAAAAGTAAAGATGCAAATAAAAGTAGATTGGAAGCAAATATGATAAGAGATAGACCCGGGGGCCATAGGTTTCCCTAGTGGCTTCTCTCAAGATAGCATAAGTATTACAGTGGGTGAACAAATTACTGTTGAGCAATTGACAGAAAAGCGAATAATTATGAGATTACCTAGGCATGATCATGTATATAGGCATCACGTTCGCAACAAGTAGACCGACTCCTGCCTACATCTACTACTACTACTCCACGCATCGACCAACTCCTGCCTGCATCTAGAGTATTAAGTTCATAAGAATAGAGTAACGCCTTAAGCAAGATGACATGATGTAGAGGGATAAACTCAAGCAATATGATATAAACCCCATCTTTTTATCCTCGATGGCAACAATACAATACGTGTCTTGCTGCCCCTGCTGTCACTGGGAAAGGACACCGCAAGATTGAACCCAAAGCTAAGCACTCTCCCATCGCAAGAAAGATCAATCTAGTAGGCCAAACCAAACTGATAATTCGAAGAGACTTGCAAAGATAACTCAATCATACATAAAAGAATTCAGAGAAGATTCAAATATTATTCATAGATAAACTTGATGATAAACCCATAATTCATCGGATCTCGACAAACACACCGCAAAAAGAGTTTACATCGAATAGGTCTCCACAAGAGAGGGGCAGAACATTGTATTGTGATCCAAAAAGAGAGAAGAAGCCATCTAGCTAATAACTATGGACCCATAGGTCTGTGGTAAACTATTCACAACTCATCCGAGGGGCTATGGTGTTGATGTAGAAGCCCTCCGTGGTCAATTCCCCCTCCGGCAGAGCGCCGGCAAAGGCTCCAAGATGGGATCTCACGGATACAGAAGGTTATGGCGGTGAAAATTGTGTTTTGTTGGCTCCCTGGATGTTTTCGGGGTACATAGGCTTATATAGGAGGAAGAAGTACGTTGGTGGCCGCCCGAGGGGATCACGAGACAGGGGGGCGCCCTATAGGGGGGGGCACGCCATCCTATCTCGTGGAGGCCTCGGCTATTTCTTGACTTGCACTCCAAGTCCTCTGGATCATGTTCGTTCCAAAAATCACGCTCCCGAAGGTTTCATTCCGTTTGGACTCCATTTGATATTCCTTTTCTTCGAAATATTCAAATAGGCAAAAAAAACAGCAATACGGGCTGGGCCTCCGGTTAGTAGGTTAGTCCCAAAAATGATATAAATGTGTAAAATAAAGCCCATAAACATCCAAAAGGGGTAATATAATAGCATGGAACAATCAAAAATTATAGATACGTTGGAGACGTATCAAGCATCCCGAAGCTTAATTCCTGCTCGTCCTCGAGTAGGTAAATGATAAAAAGATAATTTTTGATGTGGAATGCTACCTAGCATAATTCTTAATGTAATTTTCTTTATTGTGGCATGAATGTTCAGATCCAAATGATTCAAAATAAAAGTTCATATTGATAAAAGAAATAGTAACACTTCAACCATACTAATCGAAGTAATCATGTCTTCTCAAAATAACATGGCAAAAGAAAGTTCATCCCTACAAAATCATATAGTTAGGCTATGCTTCATTTTCGTCACACAAAGATGTTCCCAACTTCTATGCCCCCAATGACAAGCCAAGCAATTGTTTCATACTTAAATAATCTCAAACTTTTTCAACCTTCATGCAATACATGAGCGTGAGCCATGGATATAGCACTATGGGTGGAATAGAATATGATGATGGGGATTGTGTGGAGAAGACAAAAAAGGAGAAAGTCTCACATTGACGAGGATATTCAACGGGCTATGGAGATGCCCATCAATTGATGTCAACATGAGGAATAGGGATTGCCATGCAATGGATGCACTAGAGCTATAAATAAATGCTCAACAAAAGAAAACTAGTGGGTGTGCATCCAACTTGCTTGCTCATGAAGACCTAGGGCATTTGAGGAAGCCCATCGTAGGAATATACAAGCCAAGTTCTATAATGAAAAATTCCCACTAGTATGAAAAAGACAACTTATGAGACTCACTATATGAAAAACATGGTGCTACTTTGAAGGACAATATATGAGACTCACTACATGAAAAACAAGGTGCTACTTTGAAGCACAAGTGTGGAAAAAGAGATAGTAACATTTCCCTTTTTATTTATTTTCTTTTTTTTTCTTTTTTCTTTTTTTCTTTTCTTTTTGGGCCTTTCTTTTTTTTCTTTGGGCCTTTTTCTTTTTTTTCTTTTTTTTCTTTGGGCAATGCACTAATAATGATGATCATCACACTTCTATTGATTACAACATATGAATTACAACTCGAAACTAGAACAAGATATGACTCTACATGAATGCCTCCGGCGGTGTACCGGGATGGTGCAATGAATCAAGAGTGACATGTATGAAAAATAATGCATGGTGGCTTTTCCACAAATACGATGTCAACTACATGATCATGCAATGGCAATATGACAAAAGTAATGTATGTCATGATGATGAACGGAACGGTGGAAAGTTGCATGGCAATATATCTCAGAATGGCTATGGAAATGCCATAATAGGTAGGTATGGTGGCTGTTTTGAAGAAGATATAAGGAGGTTTATGTGTGATAGAGCGTATCGTATCACGGGGTTTGGATGCACCGGTGAAGTTTGCACCAACTCTCAAGGTGAGAAAGGGCAATGCACGGTACCGAAGAGGCTAGCAATGGTGGAAAGGTAAAAGTGTGTATAATCCATGGACTCAACATTAGTCAAAAGAACTCATATACTTATTGCAAAAATTTAGAAGTCATCAAAAATCAAGTACTACGCGCATGCTCCTAGGGGGATTGATTGGTAGGAGAAGACCATCGCTCGTCCCCGACCGCCACTCATAAGGATGCACAAGCCAGGTACACTTCATGTTTCAAATTTGTTACACAACTTTAACCATACGTGCATGCTACAGGACTTTCTAACTTCAACACAAGCATTCTTTAAATTAATAACCACCCAACTAGCATGACTTTAATATCACTACCTCCGTATCTCAAAACAATTATCAAGTATCAAATTGATCATAGCATCCAATTCACTTCCTATGATAGTTTTTATTATACCCAACTTGGATGCCTACCATTCTAGGACCAATTTTATAACCATAGAAAATACCATGTTGTTCTAAAAGACTCTCAAAAGGATATAAGTGAAGCATGAGAGACTAGCAATTTCGACAAAAATTAAGTCACCACCGTGCTCTAAAAATATAAGTGAAGCACTAGAGCAAAAACTATGAAGCTCAAAAGATATAAGTGAAGCACAAAGAGTATTCTAGCAAATTCTAATCAAGTAGGCTTCTCCCAAAAGGTGTGTACAGAAAGGATGACTGTGGTAAAGTAAAAAAGCAAAGACTAATATAATACACGACGCTCCAAGCAAAACACATATCATGTGGCGAATAAAAATATAGCTCCAAGTAAAGTTACCAATGAACGAAGATGAAAGAGGTGATGCCTTCCCGGGCATCCCCAAGCTTAGGCTTTTTGCTATCCTTGAATATCTTGGGGTGCCTTGGGCATCCCCAAGCTTAGGCTCTTGCCACTCCTTATTCCATAGTCCATAAAAGCTTTACCCAAAACATGAAAACTTCACAACACAAAACTCAACAGGAAATCTTATAAGCCCCGTTAGTGAAAGAAAACAAAACCACCACATAAGGTACTATAATGAAATCATTCTTTATTTATTTTGGTGTTAAACCTACTGTAATCCAACTTCTCTATGGTTTATAAACTAATTTACTAGCCATAGATGCATCGAAATAAGCAAACAACACACGAAAAACAGAATCTGTCAAAAACAGAACAGTCTGTAGCAATCTGTAACTAACGCAAAATTCTGGAACTCTAAAAATCCAACAAAAATAGGAAGTCCTGTACAATTTGTCTATTGATCAGAAGTAAAAAGAATCAATGCAAAAGCACGTTTTTGTGATTTAACAAAACTAAATTCGTGTGCGCAAAGTTTCTGTTTTCAGCAGAATCAGATCAACTATCATCATAGGTTATCCTATAGGTTCTACTTGGCACAAACACTATTTAAAAGATAAAAACACATCTAAACAGAGAGTAGATGCAAGATTTATTACTAAAAAGGAACAAAAACAAAAAACACCAAGAAAATTGGGTTGCCTCCCAACTAGTGCTATCATTTAATGCCCCTAGCTAGGCATAAAAGCGAAGATAGATCTAAGTAGTGCCATCTTTGGCACTAAATTCATCAATACAGCACTTGTGATCTCTAGGGGTTTCTCCCTTTTTAGCAGTGGCTAAACCTTTAGGCAAAAATTCAAGAAGTTCGTTGGTAGCAAAAGGTTCCTTAACGATAGAGAGACAATTGGGATGAACACTTATGGATTTGAGATCCGCGTCTCCCTTACTAGAAGATTCACCCTTATTTTTAGGAACATCAATAAACTTGCAGTTTTAGTAGGGGGCTTTGGAGTGTTTTTCATGGAGGAAAACGTGGAACCTAAGTTTGTAATGATATCCTCAAGTTTACCGATTCTAGCAGAGTCTAGATCTATTTTTTCATTGACTATAGGTTCTTTTTCTTTAAGATTTTTCAAAGTCACTCCAACCCTAGATCCATATTGGATGATGTGATTATGAATCTTTTTATCCAAATTTTCAATCTACTCAACAGTGGCAATTTTATTTTCAATAATTCAAGACGTTGCATAACGTGTTCTAAAGTTAAAATAGTTCCATTGACCAAAAGAGGTGGTGGGCCAAACAAATCTAACATAGCATTATAAGCATCAAACGTATGGCTACTCATGAAATCACCTCCGGTAGCAATATCAAGAACACATCTATTCCAAGGAGTGATGCCTACATAAAAGTTGTGGAGAAGAACGGAAGTAGAAAGCTTCCTAGTAGATTTATATTGGGCATTGCAAATTCTATGCCAAGCATCTTTTAAATTTTCTACCTCCCTTTGCTTAAAATTGAGAATTTCATGTTCGGGAGTGATAATAAGGATAGGAGGACTAGCCATGATGACAAGGTAAACGAACTAACACACGGGCAAACGGAAAAACGCAAGCGAAAGAGAGCGGAGGAGATTGGGAAAGAGAGGGCGAATAAAACGGCAAGGGTGAAGTGGGGGAGAGAAAAATGAGAGGCAAATGGCAAATAATGTAAATGCGAGGGAGATGAGTTTGTGATGGGTAATTGGTGTGTCTTGACTTGAGCGAAGACCTCCCCGGCAAAGGCGCCAGAAATCCTTCTTGCTACGTCTTGAGCTTGCGTTGGTTTTCCTTGAAGAGGAAAGGGTGATGCAGCAATAGTAGCATAAGTATTTCCCTCAGTTTTTGAGAACCAAGGTATCAATCCAGTAGGAGGCTCCTCAAAAGTCCCATGCACCTACACAAAGAAACAAAGAACTCGCAACCAACACAATAAAGGGGTTGTCAATCCCTTCACGGCCACTTGTGAAAGTGAGATCTAATAGAGATAGTATGATAAGATAAATATATTTTTGGTATTTTATAATATAGATGCAAAAAGTAAAGATGCAAATAAAAGTAGATTGGAAGCAAATATGATAAGAGATAGACTCGGGGGCCATAGGTTTCACTAGAGGCTTCTCTCAAGATAGCATAAGTATTACGATGGGTGAACAAATTACTGTCGAGCAAATGATAGAAAAGCGAATAATTATGTGATTATCTAGGCATGATCATGTATATAGGCATCACGTCCGCAACAAGTAGACCGACTCCTGCCTGCATCTACTACTATTACTCCACACATCGATCGACTCCTGCCTGCATCTAGAGTATTAAGTTCATAAGAACAGAGTAACGCCTTAAGCAAGATGACATGATGTAGAGGGATAAACTCAAGCAATATGATATAAACCCCATCTTTTTATCCTTCATGGCAACAATACAATACGTGCCTTGCCGCCCTTGTTGTCACTGGGAAAGGACACCGAAAGATTGAACCCAAAGCTAAGCACTTCTCCCATGGCAAGAAAGATCAATCTAGTAGGCCAAACCAAAATAATAATTCGAAGAGAGTTGCAAAGATAACTCAATCATACATAAAAGAATTCAGAGAAGATTCAAATATTATTCATAGATAAACTTGATCATAAACCCACAATTCATCGGATCTCGACAAACACACCGCAAAAAGGGGTTTACATCGAATAGATCTCCACAAGAGAGGGGGAGAACATTGTACTGAGATCCAAAAAGAGAGAAGAAGCCATCTAGCTAATAACTATGGACCCGTAGGTCTGTGGTAATCTACTCACAACTCATTGGAGGGGCTATGGTGTTGATGTAGAAGCCCTCTATGGTCGATTCCCCCTCCGGCAGAGCGCCGGCGAAGGCTCCAAGATGGGATCTCGCGGATACAGAAGGTTACGGCGGTGGAAATTGTGTTTCGTTGGCTCCCTGGGTGTTTTCAGGGTTGTAGGCTTATATAGGAGGAAGAAGTACGTCGCTGGCCGCCCGAGGGGCCCACGAGACAGGGGGCGCGCCCTATGGGGGGAGCGCCCTCCTATCTCGTGGAGGCCTCGACTGTTTCTTGACTTGCACTCCAAGTCCTCTGGATCACATTCGTTCCAAAAATCACGCTCCCAAAGGTTTCATTCCATTTGTACTCCGTTTGATATTCCTTTTCTTCGAAATACTGAAATAGGCAAAAAAACAGCAATACGGGCTGGGCCTCCGGTTAGTAGGTTAGTCCCAAAAATGATATAAATGTGTAAAATAAAGCCCATAAACATCCAAAAGGGGTAATATAATAGCATGGAACAATCAAAAATTATAAATACGTTGGACACGTATCAGCATGCAGATCTTTGTGAAGACAAAGAATAGTCAAGATCAAATGAGGATAGGAAGGCAACCATCCTCACCAAAGAAACCCACAAGACCCCCAGCAAGATCCTTGCCGGGGACGCCAGCGCGCCACGGCAAGACCCTTGCCGGGCCACCTGACAAGACCCTCGCCAAGCGCGCCAGCAGGGCCACCGCCAGGCCCCCGCCAGCCAAGTTTGCGCTGCCATTCGCATGCACTTGCCAACCCAACCAGCTGGGCAGGCACCTGCGTGGCAACGTCCAGCCCTTCCTGGAGGCTCCACCACCGCGCCACCTCAGCTACGTGCCTGCCTACATGGCGCCGCATGCACCGTTGGCCAGGGCGCATGTCCAAACAAGGATGAGCGGCGACGGACGGGATAGGCCTCGCTCCCGTCCCCGATAAAGTGAAGGGACACCTAAGCCTCGCATTAAAAGCGCTATGTCCTGTAATACTAGCGATAATCTCATAGCGCTGTAGCACTTTCCACCTCCTGTGTGCCACTGTGGTAGCCCCTTTCGCCTATAAAAGGAGGCCCATGGCGCACTGGAGAAGGATTTGGCTCTTTTGAACCTAGCAGCACCCAGAGCTAGTTCATGAGCTCAAGAACACTAAATACATCCACCAAAGCAGGATCGTCAGGTTTTATGCATCTTTGCGGCCCGAACCTGGGTAAATCCCCTTTGTGTTGTCTACTAGTCCCGCTCTTCTCACGATCCCCACGCCCCGCAACCGTAGTAGGGATTCCAGTGATCCCATAGGTGTTGTTTCCCACCGAAAAGTGGTCGTCCAGCGTCCGGTGAATGATGGGTTCTGGCTTTGCTCCTCTTCGGCATCGTCGTCCATGTCGTCGATATCTTCAGAGGCGTAATCGAGCATGTTGGTTAGTCCTCGACAGTGGCTATGAAGTGGGTGGTGGGTGGGACATAAAATTTCCCGCTCTCAACCCCTAGTGTGGGATGGGCGTAGTTTGGCAGTGATTCTTCTGCAATGGCGAGAGATCGCATTAGGTCCAGGGCCTCGTTTAAGAGTGAGGTTTGGACAGGGAAGCAAGAGTCCATGGAGCAGGGCAGGACAGAAGTTCACTGGCCAAGCTCATATGACGTGGATCTCGAGAGTTCGGAGTTAGTGTCCGGAGGCGAGTCCGTCTCCATGAGGACAAAGGGAGCCTCGTGTGACTCCAAGCCTGCTGGTGACGCGATCCCCTCTGGGTCTCCGGTATCAGGCTCTATAGTTGCAGAGAGTCCGGCGGGTTTTAAACTCCCGTCTTCGGACCTGGTGGTGCGCTCTGGATCTAAGGCCAGAGCGGTGATTGGGGCCACGAACCCTTGGAAGATCAAGTCTCCTCGAATGTCAGTGGCATAGTTCAGATCTCCAAAACTGATCAGATCACCAGGGGCATAGCTATCGATCTGCTCCAGATGGCCAATTGAGTTGGTGCGCAGTGCGAAGCCACCTAATACGAAAATTTGGCCGGGGACAAAAGTCTCCCTCAGGGCGGTATTGTTGTAGATGATCGATGGAGCCATCGAGCCTTCTAGTGACGGCACAGTGGAACTCTCAATGAAAGCACCAATGTCGGTGTCAAACCGGCAGATCTCGGGTAGGGGGTCCCAAACTGTGCATCTAAGGATCAAGGGTAACAGGAGGCAGGGGACACGATGTTTACCCAGGTTCGGGCCCTCTTAATGGAGGTAATACCCTACTTCCTGCTTGATTGACTTTGATGAGTATAGGGGTTACAAGAGTTGATCTACCTCGAGATTGTAATGGCTAAACCCTAGATGTCTAGCCTGTATGATTGTTCCCCGTCTACGGACTAAACCCTCTGGTTTATATAGACACCGGAGGGATCTAGGGCTGTACAGAGTCGGTTTACAAAGAAAAGAAGATGCATGATCCGAACACCAAGCTTGCCATCCACGCAAAGGAGAGTCCCATCCGGACACGGGTGAGGGAGTCCTGGATTAAGGGGTCCTTGGACGGCCAGACTACGTAGCATTGGCCGGACTGTTGGGCTATGAAGGTACAAGATAGAAGACTTCGTCCCGTGTCCGGATGGGACTCTCCTTGGCGTGGAAGGCAAGCTTCGCGATTTGGATATGTAGATTCCTTTCTCTGTAACTGACTTTGTACAACCCTAGCCCCTCCAGGTGTCTATATAAACCGCGGGGTTTAGACTTCTAGTGTTAGAGTCACAACAATCATAACCTCATAGGCTAGACTTCTAGGGTTCTAGTCATTACAATCTTGTGGTAGATCAACTCTTGTAATACTCATATTCATCAAGATCAATCAAGTAGGAAGTAGGGTATTACCTCCATAGAGAGGGCCCGAACCTGGGTAAACATCGTGTCTCCCATCTCCTGTTACCATCAGCCTTAGACGCATAGTTCGGGACCCCCTACCTAAGATCTGCCGGTTTTGACACCGACATTGGTGCTTTAATTGAGAGTTTCACTGCGTCGTCACCAAAAGGTTTGATGGTTCCATCAATCATCTACAACAATGCAGTCCACGGGAGATTTTCCTTCCCGGACTGATCTTCGTATTCAGCGGCTTTGCACTACGGGCCAACTCGCTTGGCCATCTAGATTATATCGACAGCTACACCCCTAGCCACCAGGTCAGGTTTGGAAGCTTGAATTATGTGGCCGATATACGCGGAGACTTGATCTTTCACGGATTCGAGCCCATGAAGGCCGCTCCCTGCCACCACGATGAACATGACCTAAATCTGTCATCGGACCGTGCTCAGGATATAGCGTATGTAACTGCTCTGGCCCTAGATCTGGAGCAGACTGCGCCGTCCGAGGACGGGAAGCTCAACCCCGTCGCGGAAGCCGCAGACTCAGCAGCATTAGAGCCACACACAGATTCAACCCTGAGCGGGGCCTGTGTCAATGGAACCTCGGATTCGTCTCCGGCCATAGGTTCCGAACCGCGTGCATCCGCGCCCATCGAACCTGATCAGGCGCTGATCGTTGAGTTCAACTCCGCGAACATCTTCTGGCACTCACGTTTAGGCGATGTGCTAAAGTCATTAAAGGCCATCTCCTTGTCAAGGGCCTCTCAGCCGAACTATATCCAGCTTGAATTGGAAGATGATGACGGAGAATTGCTCTTCCCACCCACCACCCACTTCATAGCCACTATCAAAGACTTAACTGACATGCTCGATTACGACTCCGAAGACATCGACGGTACGGACGATGATGTCGGAGAGGAGCAGGCACAAAAACCACTGCCTACGGGGCGCTGGACGGCCACCTCCTCGTATGAAGTATATATGGTGGATACACCCAAAGAGAACAATGGCTCCTGAAATACAACTGAAGCGCCGATGACAGCGGCGCCGCTCTAAACCATGTCGTGGAAAAAATAGAAATACCGGCACAAAAGAAAATAATACTCCGGAAGATGCCAAAGACAATGAAGACCCCGTTGAGCCAACCTCCGAACAGGACGAACGGGAAGATGGGCGAGCCAGCCCTGAGGAACAAGCCCTTAACAAAGACTCAGAGGACAGTAATTACCTTCCACTCTCCAAGGATGAGGCGGCAACGAAGATTTTATTGTGCATGAGGAGCCCATCGATCAGGAGCGCTTTAAGAGCTGACTAATAGCCACTGCAAGGAGCCTGAAAAAGAAGCAGCAGCAGCTTCAAGATGATCAAGATCTACTCAATGACGGATGGACTAATGTCCTGGCAGCAGAGGAATACGGCCTTGAGCGCCCAACCAAAAGCTACCCGAAGCACAAATTGTTACCCCAATTCGACGACAAGGCGTTGGAGCCCGTCCTACCAGCGAATAATGCGGCTAACCGACCACCACGTGGCCATGACAAACTGGCAACTCGAGCCAAACACCAGCCCACACTACCTCGCAGCAAAAACAAAAGCACAACAGCTTAGGGATACACATATGACCAGCGGCATGACCTGGAAAACAGAGTAGGACAGACCAGATCGATCTATGGATCATGGGGGCGTGCCCCGAGGCACGACGATGCCCATCCGGTCGGACGTGACAAACATAACCACGCCCAAACCGAAGACCGCAAACGAACTCCATCCGAGCTACGTCGTGACTTGGCCCGATACAAAGGCGCCGCACACCCCCTTTGCTTCACTGATGAAGTAATGGAACATGAATTCCCGGAAGGGTTTAAACCCGTGAACATCAAGTCATATGATTCGACAACAGACCCCGCGGTATGGATTGAGGATTTTCTTCTCCATATTCACATGTCCCGCGGTGATGATCTCCACGCCATCAAATACCTCCCACTAAAACTCAAGGGACCAGCTCGGCACTGGTTGAATAGCTTGCCTAAAAACTCCATTGGCAGCTAGGAGGACTTGGAAGATGCCTTCCTCTACAACTTCCAAGGTACATATGTCCGACCTCCAGACACCGACGACTTAAGTCACATAGTTCAACAGCCCGGAGAGTCAGCCAGGAAATTCTGGACTAGGTTCGTAACTAAAAAGAACCAGATCGTCGACTGTCCGGATGCCAAAGCCCTAGCGGCCTTTAAACATGGCATCCGTGACGAATAGCTAGCCCGACACCTCGGTCAAGAAAAGCTGAAGTGCATGGCAACCCTCACGACACTTATGACCCGCTTCTGCACAGGCGAGGATAGTTGGCTAGCCCCTAGCAATAACAATACAAGCTAACATGGCACTTCTGAAGCCAGAAATAGCAACGGCAAGCCCCGGCGCAATAGACAGAAGCGTCGAAACAACGGTGAAAACACTGAAGACACGGCGGTCAACACCGGATTTAGTGGCTCTAAGTCCGGTCAATGGAAGAAGCCATATAAAAGAAACAATCCAGGTCCGTCCAGCTTGGACCGCATACTCGATCGTCCATGCCAGATCCACGGCACTCCGGATAAACCAGCCAATCACACCAACAGAGAATGTTGGGTTTTTAAATAGGCCGGCAAGTTAAATACCAAGAACAAGGAGAAGGGGTCGCAAAGCAAGGACGATGATGAGGAACCCCGGCCACCGAACACAGGGGGACAGAAGAAGTTCTCCCCTCCCCCAAGTTAAAATGGTGAACATGATATACCCTACCCATATCCCCAAGAGGGAGCGCAAGTGCGCGCTCAGGGACAACTACGCGATGGAGCTAGTCGCCCCAAGGTTCAATCCATGGTCGTCCTGCCCGATCACATTTGATCGTAGGGACCATCCGACCAGTATCCGTCATGGCGGTTCAGCCGCACTGGTCCTCGACCCAATCATTGATGGATTCCACCTTACACGAGTCCTCTCGGACGGTGGCAGCAGCCTGAACCTGCTCTATCAGGATACAGTGCGCAAAATGGGTATTGATCCCTCAAGGATCAAGCCCACAAAACCACTTTTAAAGGTGCCATACCAGGTGTAGAGGCCCGTTGTACGGGCTCAATCACACTGGAAGTGGTCTTCGGATCCCCGGACAATTTCCGAAGTGAAGAGTTGATCTTCGATATCATCCCCTTCCGCAGCGGCTATCACGCATTGCTCGGACGAACCGCATTCGCTCTATTCAGTGTGGTACCACACTACGCTTATCTCAAGCTCAAGATGCCCGGACCACGCGATGTCATAGCAGTCAATGGAAACACGGAACGCTCCCTCTATACCGAGCAGCACACCGCTACCCTTGCAGCAGAAGTACAGAGCGGCCTTTTTAGGCAGAACCTTAATTCAGCGGCCAACCTCTCGGACACTGTCAAGCGAGTCCGGACTACTCTGCAGCAGGACAGTCCAGCTCGTCAAGAGCTCGACTAGCAATTCGGCCTCCGTCCAAGTCCCGACCAAATGGCGGCATTCGTACCGCGCGTACATCACTACGCACTCAAAATACCATGGGCATAGACGGAGGCACAGCTAGATCATGGTCCATAATATGTCTTAACCACTTCTGGACCCACATACTTTTACTTTTTCTCTTTATTTTTCAGGTTTCTTTTTCCAGGCCTTTCCTGGTGGCCTGATTGTCGGACCTATCAAGGGTCGGATACACCAAGACGGCAAGAAGCATTGACGTATAAGGGAATTTCCAAATGGTCTCTTTAAACGATCATTATGCCTGTTTCAAGGACCGGCACGCAGCTCTCCTTTGGTTGTGGCATGTTAAATAGCCCTGGTTTGTTTATTGCACTACTTGTACAAATACGCTTTGACGTATTAATCAAACTACAATGGAAAATAGTTTGCGGCCCAATTTCTGCGGCATTAGCCTATTTCTTCATTTTTTATTTTTTGATATTTTTATTAATTGCATCCATACACTCTGGTATGCCTTAATTTGCCAGGGGCTTCATTACGCTCCATAATACAGCAATGAAGTCCAAACACTTTTATAGTATAGTTCGGTAACCCAAACTTTAGCATTATATGCATCGGCTCCGAATCATGTCTTTGGTTAATAATTGGGTTGCCCAGCTCCCGTGCTTACTACCTTACGTTCCGCTACATCGTCTAGGGTAGTAAAGGGAGAACTACTGCCTCAGTAGAGAAAGCCGAAAACTGACTGTCATGATGCGGCGTGAGCCGGTCAGCTATTCGAGAGGTTATAAATCTTTAACGATTTTTTCTGCATTATGCGAGGAATCGGTTTTTTATCCGATCAGGTGTTTAAAGTACCCCAAGTTCGGACTTATGAATACTAGGGGATGCGCCTAAATTTCTTTTGTCAAACTTCTATGGCTAAGTGAGGGTGATAAAGCCACATAGTCTGATTGCCTGGTTCGTTGTGCTAAACACCTCCTTTAAGGACCAAAACTAAGTGGTGCCGGACTAGAGTACCAAGGACCTGGTTGGGCCTGCAGACACCATCTGCGTGTATTCAACCCCTGCAGTATGACAAGGCCAACACATTAGATACTAACTTGAATAAACATGAAGGCAAAAGGTTAAAAAAGAGTAAATGCACTTACTTCTCCCTTTTAGGCTGAATCAACCTCCTCTGGTCGCGGGTCGCCGACACGGACGGTAGCTTAGTACCATCACGCTGCTAGACCTTCTTGCCCCCCTCAACCCGCTCGCTCTCGCTGTAGCTATCCTCAAATAAGGTCTCCTTGACACCATCATCATGGTCGCTAGTCTTCGGAGTCACGTGTGACGAAGACTCTGGGACCCGAGTCTCCTGGGAGGAAGACTGCCGGACCCGAGTCTCCTAGGAGGAAGACACTCGGAACCGAGGCTCAGCGACTAGAGGCTCGTCGACCCGAGGCTCGGCGACCAGAGGCTCGTGGACCAGAGTCCGACACACGTGCAGGTCAGACGGGTACACCTGAGACAGAGCATTTCGGTGGTCCAGAGACTCAGCGGGGGTGGCGGCAAGGAAGGCAGAACAACCTTCCTACCTCTCCCAGCGCCCCGTCCACCTCTACCTGCACCTCTCTTCTTCCCCCGACCTCCTCTCCTGGCCGAATAAGAAGTGCCTGCCAAAGGTCATGGGGGTGTCTGCATGCTATGTACCAGCGCTCTCTGAAAGTTCTGGGGTGCAATAACAACACCCCTCCCGCGTCGACCCAAGCCCACCATCTGTCAACACCTACAATGACAAAGAGTAAATGAAATTAGTACAACATAAACATAATAAAAAAATTAGTGTATCACCATCATGAACATGATAAAAAATTGAATACCTAATAACAGAAATTAATTAATATCGAGGTGTCCGTGTCGAGGTGTCGTGTCGGGATCTCGAGGTGTCATGTAGGGGGTCGGGATGTTGGTGGTGTCGTGTCGGTGTGCGGTGTCGGGGTCGGGGTGCCCCTCGGAAACCCTCGACCATCGGCAACCCTCGGGGTCGGTGTCGTGTCGGGGGTCGGGGTGTCGGTGGTGTTGGTGGTGTCATGTAGAGGGTTGAGGGTCGAGGTGTCGGGGTGTCGTGTCGAGGGTGGAGGGGTGGGGTTGTCGGGGTGTCGGGGTGTCAGGGTCAGGGGGTCGGGGTGTCATGGTCGGGATGGCAAATCCTCGACCCCTTGACCCTCGACACGACACCCTGACACCCCGACCCCTCGACCCTCGACACGACACCCTAACACCTCTTCTTCTTCCTCCTCCTCTTCTTTTACTTCTTTTTTTCATCTTGCTTGTTTATTATTAAAAAACAGAAGAAAAACTACCTAAACTAAATAACCTAAACTAATTAAACCTAAACTAACTAAAATAAAGAACCTAAACTAATTGAACTAAATAACTTAGACCAATTAAACCTAAACTAACTAAAATAGAAAACCTAAACCAATTAAACCTAAACTAACTAAACTAAACAACCTAAACTAACTAAACCTGAACTAATTAAACTAAATAACCTAAACTAATTAAACTAAAAAACCTAAACTAATTAAACCTAAACTAACTAAACTAAAAAACCTAAACTAATTAAGCTAAATAGCCTTAACAAATTAAACCTAAACCTAAACTAAAAAACCTTAACCAATTGAACCTAAACTAACTAAACTAAAAAACAAAAGAAAAAATAGGAAAAAAACAGGAGATGGGGTGGCAGGGGCTCACCGTGGGAGCGGCGACGGGTCGGGAAGGGGGCGGCGACAGGGCATGGTGGCGACGGGGCGGGAAGGGGATGGCGACTGGAAGCACTCCTCGGGGGTGGTCCACCGGCGACTGCGATGGGAAGGTGGC
>NC_041383.1:286592782-286641596 GCF_002162155.2 Triticum dicoccoides | reverse complement strand
ACGGAGAGGTGGTGGGCCGGTGGGGCGACAGGGCGGCGACGGTGCTTGTCAGGCGGAGAGGAGTGGAGAGGAGAAAGAGAGAGGGCGACAGCGGGGCCGCGAGCCGTTAACTTATTTTGAAGCTTTGTCGTTCGTGTCGCCTTTGCCGTCTGCAAGCTGAGGGCAACGGACGCTTTGCCGTCTACTGGCGGACGGCAAAGTGGGGGCCCGTTAAGGCTTAGCAGCCAGTGGGCCAAACACCCTCTTTGCCGTCAGCTAGCGGACAGCAAAGAAGGTTTGTCATAAGCTAGCAGACGGTAAAATGTTGGCTGATGGCAAAGCCTTCCTTTGTCGTCTGCTTTCTGGTGGCTGACGGCAAAGCCATTCTTTGTCGTCTGCTAGCAGACGGCAAAGAGGGGGCTGACAGCAAATCTTCTGATTCCAGTAGTGATATAAATATAATATCTTGGACATCTTCTATGATTGTGAGCCCCATTAATTATTTTCAAACTTGAACAAATTAGTTGAAGTTGGACAAGTAAGACAACTTAATGAGTTACGTTTGGGTATATTTTAATAGAAGTTATATTGTTATGCATCCTCCAACATGTGGTGCTTGCGTTTTTAGAATCTTTTGCTAGCCAAAATTTCTGTACTAAGTAGAGATACTACTTGTGCATCCAAAAACCCTTGAACCAAGTTTCTTCCATGAGTGTCCACCATATCTACCAATATGCGGTATTTACCTCTCATTCCAAGTAAACTTGCATGTGCCAAACTCTAAACCTTCAAATAATAATTGGTTCTGTACGCCCGAATAGCTCATGTAGCGACTAGGGGCTGTCAGTATCTTCCATGCTAGGTGGTTATTCTCACGATGAGTGGACTCCGCTCATCATTCATGAGAAAATGGCTGGTAACCAGGATGCCCAGTTCCATGCTCAAATAAAATCAAATATAATTTCAAACAAAACTCCCCGGGATTGTTGATAGTTGGACGGTACCTGTTGTTTTGGACCAGCCATGGAATGTGCTTGTTGGTGGTTGGGGAATAAAAAACTTTACCATTCTATTTGGGAACCGCCTATAATGTGTCTAGCATGGAAGATAGTGAGAACTCTTGGTTGTTATGTTGACAATCAAATCATACCTCTCAAAATTATTTTCATCTCTATTTTAAAAGCTTTGAGCTCTGGCACCTCTACAAATCCCTGCTTCCCTCTGCGAACGGCCTATCTTTTACTTTTATGCAAGAGTCAGTAGTATTCCTTCTAATTCCAACCTACTCTTTAGTTGGCAAGCATCATGTGGTGGGGAAAGATCCAAGCATAAATGGACATTCAAATATATTTGATAATGAATTATTATTGTTGACAATTATCTATATGATAAATAAGTTTGGAGCCAAAACATTAAGTCTCTATCTTTCTCTGTGTTCAATTGATGCTATTTGCTCTGAAAATATGCTTTGAGTGGTAGCAATCATGGAAGACTATATGATAGTTGAGTATGTGGGATTTCCTAAATCAAAGCTCTTACATAGACCCTTCCTGGAAATAAGACGAATTCCAATTGTTTGATGACTGAGAACATAGTTTGTTAGTTTTCAAGAAAGTTTATGGTCTATGATTTAACATGTGAATAGCTTGTTACTTGATCATGAAAGCTTTATGATATGAGCTACTGTTATGATATATAATGATGGTAGAAGAAGTCATTGAAATTATCTTTGATCAAACTTGTGCACTTGCTAGCATTCCACATCAAGAATTATGTTTCTATCATTTACCTACTTGAGGACGAGCAGGAATTAAGCTTGGGGATGCTTGATACGTCTCCAACCTATCTATAATTTTTTATTGTTCCATGCTATTATATTATCCATCTTGGATGTTTTATATGCTACTTTATATGATTTTTGGGAATAACCTATTAACCTAGAGCTCAGTGTCAGTTTCTGTTTTTTCCTTGTTTTTGAGTTTCACAGCAAAGGAATATCAAATGGAGTCCAAATGATCTGAAAATTTACGGTGATTCTTTATGGACCAGAAGAAGCTCCCGAAGCAAAAGAGTTGGGCATAAGAGCCACGAGGCCTCCACAAGGGTGGAGGGCGCACCCCCCCCCAAGGCGTGACCACCAATCTTGTGGGCTCCTCGTGGACCCCCTGACTTTTCCCCGACGCCAAAAACTCCTATAAATACAAAAAACAGAAAGAAACATAGATCAGAAGTTCCACCGCCGCAAGCCTCTGTAGCCACGAAAAACCTCTCGGGGCCCTGTTCCGGCACCCTGCCGGAGGGGGAAACCATCACCGGTGGCCATCTTCATCATCTCGGCGCTCTCCGTGATGAGGAGGGAGTAGTTCACCCTCGGGGCTGAGGGTATGTACCAGTAGCTATGTGTTTGATCTCTCTCTCTCTCTCTCTCTCTCTCTCTCTCTCTCTCCCTCTCTCTCTTGTTCTTGATTTGGCACGACCTTGATGTACCGTGAGCTTTTCTACAATATTGGATTATATGGTGTTTCTCCCTCTCTACCTTGTGATGGATTTAGTCTTTTCCTTTGAGGTTTTGTTATGTCGGATTGACCCTTTGTATGTGAGAGCACTTGATGTATGTCTTGCAATGGGATATCCTTGGTGACAATGGGATGTTCTATTGATCCACTTGATGTATGTTTTGGTTATCAACTTGTGGATTCCGGTGGTGACATTGGGGTAATCTATGCATAGGGGTTGATGCACGTTTTCGTATTCCTTTCTCCAGTAGAAATCTCGGGATGCTCATGAAGTTATTTGTGTTGGATTGAATATTATGAATCTGAAGTTGTTTGATGCATATCGCATAATTGCCGATGGATGCTTGTGGTGACATTGGAGTATCTAGGTGACATTAGGGTTGATTGATGTGTGTCATATGGTGTTATTTTACTATGAACTCTAGGAATGTTTGTGACACTTATAGGAATAGCTCAATGATTGATCGGAAAGAATAATTTGAGGTGGTTTCGTACCCTACAAGCAATTTCATCTTATGTTCTTCATGATAGGAACTTTGGAGTGATTCTTCACTGCATGTTGAGGGATTGTTATATGATCTAATTATGTTATCATTGTTGAGAGAACTTGCACTAGTGAAAGTATGAACCCTAGGCCTTGTTTTCCAGCATTGCAATACCATGTTCGCTCACTTTTGTTACTTACTACCTTGCTGTTTTTATATTTTCATATTACAAAAACCTATATGTACCATCCATACTACGCTTGTATCACCATCTCTTCGCCGAACTAGTGCACCTATACAATTTACCATTGTACTGGGTGTGTTGGGCACACAAGAGACTCTTTGTTATTTGGTTGCAGGGTTGTTTGAGAGAGAACATCTTCATCCTACGCCTCTCATGGATTGATAAACCTTAGGTCATCCACTTGAGGGAAATTTGCTACTGTCCTACGAAACTCTGCACTTGGAGTCCCAACACGAGTTTAGAAGAAGAAGGTTTCGTAGTAGACATCAACTCACATTAGTCATAAAGAACTCACATACTTATTGCGAAAGTTTATTAGCCCTCAAAGAGAAGTACTACTATGAAAGCCCCTAGGGGTAGATTGGTAGGAAAAGACCATCACTCGTCCCCGACTACCACTCATAAGGAACACAATCAATAATAAATCATGCTCAAATTTCATAGCATAACGAGATACTATATGTGCATACTTCGGGAATCACAAACCTTAACACCAATATTCTTACTAACCACAACCGTTTACTAGTACCTCCCACATATTCCATCTCTATATCGCAAAACTATTGCAAGGAATCAAACATATCATATTCAGTGATCCACAAGTTTTATGTAGGATTTTATGACTAACCATGTGAATGACCGATTCATGTCGACTCTCTAAATAGATATAACTAAAGAAAGAGAGTGTAATTCTTTCTACAAAATACTTGCACCTTCTCTAATAAATATAAGTGAATCAAAAGAGCATTCTACAAATAACGGTTTTTCATGTGAAGAGAAACACGCAATCCAACCTTCAAATGATATAGGTGAAGCACATGAAGCATTCTATAAAGCCATACGCAAAAGATATAAGTGAAGTGCAATGAGAATTCTATAAATCAACCAATGACTATCTGATACTTGCATGGTGCATTTAAAAGAAAAATAAAAATCACATGACACTCCAAGATTTACGCATATCACGTGAACAAAACAAAAACCGAAACATACCGATACTTGTTAAAGAAAGATAGGATGCCTTCCGGGGCATCCCCAAGCTTAGACACTTGAGTCTCCTTGAATATTTAGTTGGGGTGCCTTGGGCATCCTGAAGATTGAACTCTTGCCTCTCCACCTTCTCCTCGTATCGAGACCTCCTCAATCTTCGAACACTTCATCCACACAAAACTTAACAGAAAACTCGGTGAGATTTGTTAGTATAATAATGCAAATCACTACTTTAAGTATTGGTGCAAACCCATTCATATTTTTTGCATTATAGGTATTTTATTATAACTTCTCCATGGCTTATACCACTGATACAATCGATAGTTTCATCAAAACAAGCAAAACAATGCATCAAAAACAGAATCCGTCAAAAACAGGACAATTGGTAGCAATCTGAACTTTGACCATACTTCTGTAACTCCAAAAATTCTGAAACATTAGGAGAAAATAAAAAAAATTGTATAGTAGTATTGTGTAAAAATTTCAGAAACTTTTGAAGTTCCAGTAAAAACTAGAAATTCACGCACTACAGCCAAAGTTTCTGTTTTTGCACCGCACATACCAACAAGCAATCTAATCATCATAAAGGAAAATTTTGGCACATTATTTTTATAATACAATGGATTTGTACAAAGGGTATAATTATTTTTGTTGAAAAGTTTCCGTAATTCAAGATTTGCAAAGTTTCCATGGGCATGAACAAAGTTCAAGGAGCTCCCCCACTTCAATGATGCTCGTCTTTCTTACTTTCACTTTTATTTTTGAAAAGTTTTAAGTTCCCCTCTATATTTTTTTGTTTTTGAACTTCATAAAATTACACAACAGAAGTAAATGACTTCCCAAAACTTCCGGGTTGTCTCCCTGGTAGCGCTTTCTTTAAATCCATTAAGCTAGGAATGAAGTGCTCAAGTAATCGTTCCACCCGGATCCCAAGGTATATCAAAGCCAATTTTAATTAAAAATGATTTATAATTTAGTAGTGAGCACAAAGCAACATATATCATGCAATGACGAAGTCTAACTCTCTTCCTATGCATTGGCATGTCATAAAACAACAATTCATGCACATAAAGTAAAGACCAATACATAGCATAAGCAGTTTCTTGCAATTTTATCGTGTTATAAACATAGAGAGGCAGAGATGTAGTTCCTCTCTCATAATAACTGCAAGTAGGAGCAGCAAGCACATGCATATTATACTCATCAAAATCATCATGTGCAATGGTAAAAGGAAACCCATCAATGTAAACCTTAATAAGAGCAAACTTCTCCAATATAGTGTACATTGGAGAATTCAAAAAGATAATAGGACTATCATGTGTGGGTGCAATAGCAACAATTTCATTCTTAATATAAGGAACTATAGCAAGTTCATCTCCATAAGCATAATTCATATTGTCATCATGGCCACAAGCATAGCAAGCATTAATTTCATCAAAAAGGAATATTTCAAATGAATCAATGGGATCATAGCAATTATCATAGCATTCATCCTTCAGTAAGAATGAAGGGACATTAAACAATGTATGAGTTGAAGAGTTACTATCATTAGAAGGTGGGCACGGGTGATCAATCCGCTCTTCGTCCTTTTATTCTTCGCTCTCCTCATCATCTTTTTCATCCAACGAGCTCAAAGTTTCATCTATTTCTTCTTCTATAGTTTCCTACAAAATATTAGTCTCTTCTTGGACAGCGGAGACTTTCTCAAGAAATACATCAATATCGAAATTGTATTTATAATTCTAGCAATTTAAGTATAGCAAAATTTTCAGGCTTGTAAACAACATCATCATAATCTTTAGACTTTTCAAACAAAGATTCAATTTCATAAGCACCCCTAAAAGCAAACAATTCTTCTATTCGTCCCACATCATAGTAATCATATCTACCATTAGCATAAGAAACCAAGGTTACATTATCGCTAAATTTGCATGGAAAGGGAAGGTATGGAGCCTTCATCCTAGAGCAACAAGTATTATCATATCTCAAGCATAGATCCTGGGCATACCAATGCAACATATGAATTTGATCCCATAAAAGTTTTCCTTTTGAGTCAAGCGATAATCCCTAAAGTATTCATCTTGATCCAACGTTACTCCCATTATCAAGTTGAATAGGGTTTTCTCAGGATAATCAAAGTAGTGTTTAATATTTTTTACATAACAAGCATCGAGGGTTTTAGGAGGTTCCCCATCTCCATGAGTAGCAAGTACAACTAATTTTTTTGGTATTTCGAGTTCCATATCCATATCTAAATATAGAGAATAACTTAGAACAGAATAGTGATAAAGCAAACAAGCACACACGAGAATATTCACCCCACGCTATTGCTCCCTGGCAATGGCGCCAGAAAAAGGTCTTGATGACCCACAAGTATAGGGGGTCAATTGTAGCTTTTTCGATAAATAAGAGTGTCGAACCCAACAAGAAGCTAAAGGTAGAAAAATATTCCCTCAAGTTCTATCGACCACCGATGCAACTCTACGCACACTTGACGTTTGCTTTACCTAGAACAAGAATAAAACTAGAAGTACTTTGCGAGAATAAAACTATGGATAAATTGCAAGGTAATAAAATAGATAGCTTTTGTCACACAAGAAAGTTATTTGTCCCTAGGTGATCGATAACTAGACCGGTGGTCATTATTGGAATTTCATATGAGGGAGAGGCATGAGCTAACATACTTATTCTACTTGGATCATACGCACTTATGATTGGAACTCTAGCAAGCATCTGCAACTACTAAAGATCATTAAGGTAAAACCCAACCATAGCATTAAGTATCAAGTCCTCTTTACTCCCATGCGCAACAACCCACTTACTCGGGTTTGGGCTTCTGTCACTCACGCCACCCACCATAAGAGAATCATGAACGTATTGCAAAACCCTACAGCGGGGATCCCTCACGTTTGCGCTACACAGAGAGCACCATAGGACAGCACCAAAATAAAGTATACAACTCAAACCAATCATGATCATCAATCAACCCATAGGACAAAACAGATCTACTCAAACATCATAGGATAACCACATATCATTGGATAATAATATATTGTGTTGAGCACCATGTTTAAGTAGAGAATTGCAGTCGGAATAGAGAGGTTACACCGCTGCATAGAGGGGGAGAAAGTTGGTGTTGACAGTAGCAAGGTTGTTGATGTAGATCGCCGTCATGATCCTTGCCTCGGCGGCACTCCGGCACCATCGGGAGAGGGGGGAGAGATCACCCCTCCTTATTCTTCTTCATTGGCCTCCCCCTAAATGGGAGGAGGGTTCCCCCTCTGGTCCATGGTCTCGATGGCAGCGGAGAGGCAGGAGCCCCTCCGAGATTGGATCTCCCTCTCTGTTCTCTTCTGTTTCTGGCCCTTCCTTGTTTCTTAAATTCCCGAAGGTCCATAACTCCGATTGCGCTAAAAAATTTACATAATTTTTTTTCATAAATTATATTTCTTGCGCCTCACGTAGAGCCCCAACCAACTTACGGGGTGGCCACAAGGCACCACTGTGCGTCGGGGGGGCACGCGCACCCTGGTGAGTAGTGGAGCCCGTGGGCCTCTGTTTGCGTTGATTCAACCTCCCAAAAATCACATATATTCCAAAATAATTCTTTGTAATTTTTTATTGTGTTTGGACTTCGTTTGATATGGATATTCTGTGAAAAAAAAAACATGCAACAACAGGAACTGGCACTGGACACTAGATCAATAGGTTAGTCCCAAAAGATAATATAAAATGTTGCCAAAAGTGTATATAAGTTGTATAATATTGGCATGGAACAATCAAAAATTATTGATACGACGGAGACGTATCAGGGCGCGGGTCGGGCGTGGTAGCGATGCGGCCAGGGCGTGACCAAAGCGGGCGATGCCAGGGGCGCGACAAGCGGAATGAAGCGGGGCGAGGGCACAGCCGGGTGGAGCAATGGCAAGCAACAGCGGGGGCAGTAGCAAGAAGCAGTGGTGGCAGCCGCAGCAGCGCCTGGGGGCGGCACGAGCGAATCGGGCGCGGCCAGCGTGGGTGGGGCTCGCGGTCAGGGGCGCGCGCTAGTGAAAGTGCTAGTTATCGACTAGAGGGGGGTGAATAGGCAATTTCTATGGAAGTCCTCACAATACGGTGGCTTTGAAGACAAATAAGTAAACTAAACCTATATAGTAAACAGCGGAATGAAGACTACACTAGGCAAGCATTATTCAAGCATACAATACAGTGAAAGCACGAAGACTAACTGCAACTAGGTAGACAGGATCAGAATGGAAGATAGTACTAAATCAAACAGATATAAGTCTTCACTCAATGAAGTCAAATGACTCAGGCAAGCAAGCAATGACTTCATGAAGACAAACTGAAAAGTAAGGAGAATATGGGATAGAACCTGTTGCTTGGTGAAGACAAGGATTTGGTAGACCAGTTCCAGTTGCTGTGACAACTGTACGTCTGGTTAGGGAGGCTGAGATTGAACTCAGAAGACCGTCTCTTCACCTTATTCCCCTTGAGCTAAGGACACCCAGTCCTCGCCAAATCACTCTGGTAAGTCTACAAGGTAGACTTCCAAACCTTCACAGACTTTGTTCACCAGAAATCCACAGTGACCCTTGGATGCTCAGAATGCGACGCCTAACCGGCTGGAGGATTCACATTCCTCAAGTGTAACAAGTCTTCAGACCACGCGGACAAAAGACTTATGGGATGCCTAACACTCTTTGGCTCTGGGTGTTTTGGGCTTAGTCCTCGCAAGGATCTCTCTCTCAAATGCTTCGGAGGTAGGTTGCTCTCAAATGACAAAAGTCGTGTACTAACTCTGAGCAGCCACCAATTTATGGTGTAGGGGGTGGGATATTTATAGCCAGGAGGCAACCTGGCCTGATATGTCCGAAATGACCCAAGGTCACTAAGGAACTAACACGTGTCCAACGGTCGGATTTCAAACACACGCGGCAGCTTGGCTTGTGCTACAAGCAAAGCTGATTTATCCAGCTCTGGATAAGGTTTGCTCTCATTGTCTTCGCTCGAAGACATGGGATTTGGTTGAGCATCACTTCAGTCACTCTGACTTTGTTCACTTGGACCCCACTTAACAGTACGGTGTTTCCTATGACTCAATAAAGAAGAATGGAAACTACGAAATAGCTATGTCTTCGCACTCCATAGTCTTCAAGTGAATATATTCACACATCATAATCTTCGTTGTGAATGTCTTCACGAACCACCATTGTCTTCAATGTCTTCACACATTTTTAGGGGTCATCTCTGGTAGGTAAACTGAATCAATGAGGGACTACGGCCTATGTTATCCTGCAATTCTCACAAACACATTAGTCCCTCAACCATGTTTGTCGTCAATACTCCAAAACCAACTAGGGGTGGCACTAGATGCACTTATAATCTCCCCCTTTTTGGTGATTGATGACAAACTGGTTGAAGTTTTCAACGGGGATAAATGTATGTGAAAGTTCAGTTTTGTGAGCATTGTCTTTATACATTAAAAGAGGCTTCCCCTGAAGATGTGCATATAAGTAGTTTGCTTTTGAATGCAAATGCACATGGCATGTTTTGCTTTGTGGAGGCCATTTTCAAGGTGTGAAGACAATTCATCATGCATATATGGAAGTAATGAAGATAATGATATGCATAATGAAAAATGGACATCTGTAGAATGACTTCATGCGGAATTTATCATCGCATCACAAAGTGGCAGCAAGGGTAGCAGACGACCATCAAGTTTAAGCATTACAACTCAAAAGCCAAATAGTTTCAACACGAGAGTTGTAAGAACTTAGCAAAAATAAATAAATAAAGCAACCACCCATATGGACCCGTTTGAAGACTATCAACTCATATGCTTATCCCCTTTTGCCAGTAATGACCAAAAAGGTTTGAAGACATAGAGTATCTACTCGTTCCCAGTTGGAGTAGAGGATGGATCAGGGCCGATGTTGGAGTTTGTGGTGCAGACGAGCCTGACGCAGCATCATGATGTAGTGAAGTTAATGCTGGTGAAGTGGTGTCGTCTTCTTCATCGATGACTCTCACAACAACAGCTGCAGCCGAAGATGAGTCCTCAGAATCTTCAATTGAAGGTGTGTGACGCCAACTTGCATTTTGAGGATGCCTGGAGTCAAACTTGAAGTTCTTAGTGAAGTCGTCCTCGCGAAGATCATCTTCAGAGCAGAGAAAGGTGAGGCTCTTCCAGGACCGCCTACAGGATTCATGTGCAACAAATGAGTTCTTGGTGGACAAGTTGCGAATTCGATTGACATCAACCAAGAGACTCTGCATCTGACACTTCAGACAGTCATGATGCCTATCCCTCTTTCGATGTAAAGCCACCAGAAGCTCACCGTCATTGAGGACACGAGGATGCTTCTGAGGCCTTTGAGTTATGGTGCTTATGGTGGCTTCAGTATTGGCACGGTGCAGTATGCGCAGGTTGCCAGCCAGAGGATATGCAGGAGTTGCAGCATTGGGCACATGAATTCCTTCAATGGGTTGCGTGAAGCTTTGGAATTCAACATTCTGAAGGCGGAGTGGCTTCTTGGCAGGCTCGGGGTAGATGGCTTCAATAGACATATCAACATCAGGCAGAAAGAAAATATGGTTGTGCACTGAAGGCTGATAGTCAATGGTTGAATGAAGCTTAATCAAGCGCATCACTCATGGAGCATAAAATTTCAGACTAAATAGATCAATCCTAGAAGCCGCAAGTTGTCTGATGAAGAAATCCTGAGTGTTGAATCTGATGTCATTGATGATATAGAATACCAAAGTCTTCATGGCGCCTTCAAGTTTGGCTTCATAAGAATTTCCTTTGATAGGCCATAGGGTACGCCTCAGAATATGGTACACTATGTGTGGCAAGTACTCAAGGTCCTTGACAAAGAACTCCCTTGGGTATTCAGCGTCGTGGGGCAATGGCTTCATCGTGCTAAGCATTTGGCTCATATTTGGCTCTGGCTTCTGAAAGATGCTCTGCAGCTCATTCTAATGAAGCTAACAACCAAGTTCGTATAACTCACCTGGAGTGGGAAGGGAAGTAAGCTCGATGATATCCTGTAACGCCCCGGATTCGATGCGCCAGGTGTCTGCCAGAGATTTGCCGTGGTTGCCATGTCATTCGCTTGCGTGTTGCATTTTGCCATGTCATCCTCTGCATTTCATCCGCATGTTTTTCAAAACTTGCATCCGTTCGAGTTCTCCCGGTTCTCTCCGTTGTCCGTTCCAAGCCCAGACACACTCACACGCGCCCGCGGCACCTCCGAAATATTATTATATAAGTGGCATAAAAATGTTCTCGGAATGGGTTGCAACTTGTCGTGCGGTCTTATTATAGTGTAGACAGACCGCCTCCAAAGTTTCGTCGCATTCAGAGTCCATTTGATAGCCCAACCGTTAAACCTACAACTGCAATATAGCCGGTCTATTCGTCGGACGTTTCGGTTTCCGAAACTGCCGCCGGGCCTCTCTCTCTCTTCTCTCCCGAAAGCTTAGCCCATCTTAACACAGCCCACCAACCTCTCCCAGGCCTGCCTAACCTCCTCCTCGATCGGCTCCGTCGGATCGCGATCGGAGGGCTTCGAAAGCCCCCAATTCCCCCTAACCTAGCCCCTCCTATCTATAAATGGACACCCCCACGTCCATTTTCGGGCTAAACCTACCCCTAGCCTCCTCCCCTAACCTCCCAGCCGATGGCGCCTCGTTTTCCATGCTGATCCAGTGCCCCTCCGCCACTTGTCGTGCCTCGCTCGTCAGCGCCGCCGCAGTCGTCGCCCTCCTCCAACCACGTCGCGCCACTCTTCCCCGCAGCCCCTCCTCCACCGCGGCCCTCCGCAGCCCACGGCCGGCCCGCAGCCAGGCCGAACCGGGCCCCGAGCACCCCAGCAGCCTGATCTGCCGCGCGCCTCCCCATAGCTCCCCCAATCCAGCGGGATCGAGAGGAGCCCGAGCTCCTGGACCCCGCCGCCGACCGCCCGTCGCCGGTGCCCCGCCGCTGGTAAGCCTTGCCGCCGCCCCGCTAGGTCGCGCCGCCCCCATCCGGCCTCCTCCTCTCTCTCTCTCTCTGACCCCGTCTCTCTCTCTCTCTCGCACAGGGTAACCGGCCCCCATCGCCGGAATTAACCGTCGCCATCGCCGAGTTCGTCGTCGACCTCCTCGCCCCCGATCTTCGCCGGATCCGGGATCGCCGACCCCGGATCTCCCCATTCCGGCCACCCCCCTCGCGCCCCGGCCTCCTCCTTGCTGGCTCCGGCGAGCTCCAGCCGGATCGAGCCGCCGCCGCCGCCATGTCCTCGGGAGCGAGCAGCTCCCCGTGCCCGTTGACCGCGCCCCTCCCCGTGGGCCTCGGCCCGACCCGCATCCCCGGCCTGCCTCCACACCGACCGGGCCAAGGCCTGCTAGGTGAAACCCGTAAATCCCACCCCGGTCGCACTTTAGCTATCCAGCGCTCACATATATTTTTTCCTGAAAATGGTTAAGTCCCGAAATATTTTGACATTATCATGCCATGTTCATCGCATCATATCTCCATGCATACTGCTCCGTTTTGTGCGTGTAATATGTCAAATTGTTTGTTTCAACGAGTACTTCAATTCATTCCATTGCATCATGTTCATTTGAGCTCATCTTGATGCCTGAATCATCGTTGTAAGAGTGCTATATGATGTTGTCTGTTGTCTGTTAACAGAACATGCTCATTTGTCATTTTTGCCATGTTTGATGTGTGCATCCTATGAGGTTGATGTCTACATGTGTTTTGAACTATGCCATGTCTTCTTTACAGAGGTGCTTACCATGTATTTTTGTGATCAATGTGGTGACTATCACAAGCATGTAAACTAGGCTTCGTGATGTTGCTTATTTTAGTCCATGTTCTACTGTTATTTTGATGCCATGTAAACATGATGCTACAGAGAGATCCATGTTTATTTTGAGATACTTCAGTAAGGATGTTTTGAACATATGGTTTTCCTCTATCCATTCATGCCCCTGTTTGCAATTATGGAGTAGTCTAGCATGTCATTTTCGTGCTCTACTTTTGCTACAAAATGTTTCCTGGCAGATTGTTTACATGTTATTCAATTTTGCCAAGGTTGTTGTAGTTGATCCTTGCATGCTATGAACTTGTTCTTGACTTGGTTTGTTTCATAAACATGTCTTATTGCTGATGCTATGCTTATCTTGTCATGCAATGACTTGTGGTGAGTGAATCGAGCTTGTTAAGTAGTGTACTTGTTGTTACTGTTTTGCTAGGCTGAATCTGTTATTTCGTGATGCTATGTAAACCTGCTGCTACAAGTCATTCTATGCATAATCTGGAGATGTTCACTAAGGGTGTTTTGTTATACATGTTATGCTCTATCCATCCATGCCCCTTTTTGCATTTATGGCTTGTTGTAGCTTGTTCATATCTTCCTCCAAAGTTGCTAAATAATGTTGCTGGCAGCCTGTTAACATTAAGTTCAGTTGTTGCCATGCTTGGTGTTAGTGATCCATGTACCCTATGAACTTGCTCTTGCCATGCCTAGCTTAATAAACATGTATTCTTACTGTTGGTTGCCTTGCCATGCTATATATTGCTCTATGGTGAGTGGTACAAGCTCACCAACATGCCTAGTTATCGTTGTTCCTGCCATGTATGAATCTATATTATAACTTGCCATGTTTACATGGGTGCCATCATATTTTCTGATCCTTTTTGGCTCATGGTCAGTAAAGGACATTTGATCTATGCATTTAGTAGGTTCATGTCATGCCTTTGTTTGCCATATAAAGTTCCTGTAACATGTTGTTGATAGCTCTAAACATTGCAACCTGATGTTATTTCTGCAAAGTCTGAAACTGTTAGTATTTGCAATCTTGCCATGTGTGTTTGAGCATGTCCTAGTGATTTCTGGAGATAGCTCAGTGTTCATGTTTTGTTATGCTTTACTTGTACATCATGTCCATGTCTTTTGTTTTCATGTTGAGATGCTGTAGCTTATTGTTTTGATGCTTGCAAGATGACCGCTACCCTGGATCTCACTACTATCATTGCTATGCTAGTTGCTTCGTTCTATCGCTATGCTGCGCTACCTATCATTTACTCTTCAAGCCATCCCAAATTGCCGTGAACCTCGAACCTTTGACACCCCTCCTAGCAAACCATTGATTGGCTATGTTACCGCTTTGCTCAGCCCTCTTATAGCGTTACTAGTTGCAGGTGAAGTTGAAGATTGCTCCATGGTGGACAGGATTATATTTGGGATATCACAATATCTCTTATTTGATTAATGCATCTATATACTTGGTAAAGGGTGGGAGACTCGGCCTTATGCCTGGTGTTTTGTTCCACTCTTGCCGCCCTAGTTTCCGTCATACCGGTGTTATGTTCCCGGATTTTGCGTTCCTTACGCGGTTGGGTGATTTATGGGACTCCCTTGACAGTTTTCTTTGAATAAAACTCCTCCAACAAGGCCCAACCTTGGTTTTACCATTTGCCTCACCACCACCTACCTTTTCCCTTGGGATTCGCTCTCTCGAGGGTCATCTTTATTTTAGCCCCCCCCCCCCCCGGGCCAGTGCTTGTCTAAGTGTTGGTCCGAACCGGGCAGACTGCAGGGCCACCTCGGGGCAACTCGACGGTTGGTTTTACTCGTAGGCTGACCTATCCGGTGTTTCCCTGAGAACAAGATATGTGCAACTCCTATCGGGATTGTCGGCGCATCGGGCGGCTTTGCTGGTCTTGTTTTACCATTGTCGAAATGTCTTGTAAACCGGGATTCCGAGTCTGATCGGGTCTTCCTGGGAGAAGGTATATCCTTCGTTGATTGCAAGAGCTTATCATGGGCTAAGTTGGGACACCCCTGCAGGGTAATAATCTTTCGAAAGTCGTGCCTGCGGTTATAGGCAGACGGGAATTTGTTAATGTCCGGATGTAGATAACTTGACACCAGATCCGAATTAAAACGCATCAACCGTGTGTGTAGCCGTGATGGTCTCTTTTCGGCGGAGTCCGGGAAGTGAACACGGTTTCTGGGTTATGTTTGATTTAAGTAGGAGTTCAGGATCACTTCTTGATCATTGCTAGCTTCACGACCGTTCCATTTGCTCTCTTCTCGCTCTTATTTGCGTATGTTAGCCACCATATATGCTTAGTCGTTGCTGCAACCTCACCACTTTACCCCTTCCTTTCCCTTTAAGCTTTGCTAGTCTTGATACCCATGGTAATGGGATTGCTGAGTCCTCGTGGCTCACAAATTACTACAACAACAGTTGCAGGTACAGGTTATGCGATGATCATGACGCGAGAGCGATGTTTGCTTGTTTTGGAGTTCTTCTTCCGCTTCTTCTTCGATTAGGGGACAGGTTCCAGGTCGGCAGCCTGGGCAAGCAGGGTGGATGTCGTTGAGTTTCTGTTTGTGTTTCATCCGTAGTCGGATGTTGATCTTATGTAAGATGTATTGATGTATTCGTGTGGCATTGTATGCCTTATGTATGTATCCCCATCTATTATGTAATATTGATGTAATGATATCCACCTTGCAAAAGCGTTTCAATATGCGATTCTATCCTTGGTGGGACCTTCGAGTCTCTTTAGGATAGTATCGCATATTGGGCATGACAAGTTGGTATCAGAGCCTCGGCCGACCTTAGGAGCCCCCTTGATTGATCATGTAGTTTGGCCGTTGTTGAGTCTAGAAGAAAACTGTTTTCGGAGTCTAGTTATATCGGAGAGTAGGAATTCTTTTTTACTCCTCAGCCCCTTCGTCGCTCTGGTGAGGAATCTTGACGTAGGTGTTTTGAATTACTCCTCTTCCCCTTCAAATTTTTCTTTAGGATCACGCAGTTGGTTTTCCGATCGTTGGCTCTCATCTCTTTTCATCCGGTGCATTTCTCGTCAAGTCGACTCGAGCCGCTTCTTCGTTGCCAAGTTCAATCCTCAGTTCTTTCTCAGCGACGAGGTTTTCCCCGTCCTTAGTTGTCTTCTTTTCCCACCCGCCCACCCCTTCTTCTTCTCGGAATTGGAGTCCGTAATCGAGTATCCATCCTTCTCGTGCGAAGCCTTTGTTTTCTTTCAACCGGTGTTTCTCTTCAAGATATTCGTCGGTTCCCCCTTCTAAGTTGCCTTTGTTTTCCCGCCCTCCCAGCCTCTTCTTCATGGAGCTTGAATCTCTTTCGAGCATCAATTTCATTCGTGCGGAACCTCTTCAGCCTTTCGTAAATTATTTCAACTGGTGAATTATCGCCTCGATGGACATTCTTCATCTCTTCTCCGGTGGACTCAATTCATGTTTTTTTTCAGGTTGATCTTATTATTTTCCCTCGGCTCAAGTGTTTTCCCTGTTCGTTCGCCTCTCGCCATTTAATTATCTCGGAGTTCGGAAGACATCTCAGGAGATTCGTCTGTGTTTGAATTTATTCGAGGTTGTCACCTCATTCAAATATTTCAATTGTTCCGGTGCATCATCTATCTGTTCAACATCCCTCTCCAACGGTGTTTTTCTCTTTAGTGGGCCCTAACCCACAGGTCTTTTCCCAGGATCTTACCTGACTCTTCTAATTTCCCCGGAGTTATTCTCAATTCTTTTCAAGTGTGACGTAAGAATGGATTCCATCAGTCACATGCCTTCTCCAAGATCGCTTTCAAATTTTTTTTCATTGTTGGCTCAACCTCTTCGCTTTTCATTCTCCCGGAGTACCTCAGTATTTTGGTGATGTTTCTCATCGTCATATGAAGATCGAAGAAGAGTTCCTCTTAAATCTTGTCTGTGCTCTCGGAGATTCGTGGTTCTAGCTTCATATCATCCTCTCGAATTATTCCATTTGTCAGATATTCCTTTTCTCAACCATCCGGAGTATTTCACGAGTTGTTTTTCCATCTCGATCATCCGGAGGCCATCTTTTTGGAATATTCCTTCGTTCCAAGTTTTCAGATTCGTCCTCCAATTATTCTATATCCGTGCCCCTTCGTTCATCTCAATATTATCCCGATGCTTCGTTCAAGTGTTCTTTAATCAGCTCATGATCTCTTTGTTCTTTTGCATCAAAATCCCCTCTAGCATATTGGTTCCTCTAATTCTTCCCGGTGATTCATTCCCTTTCATCAGCCATTTCTCTAATTCTTATGGTGGTTCATTCAAGATTCTTTTTCTTTGATTATCATATTAATCCATTCGTTCTTTCGAATCCTACCGGTGGTTCATGAAGACTTTCTCAAGTTTTGTGCCACATTCCTCTTAATTCTTTTTCAACAAGAATAAGTAGTATGCAAAATTCATTTGTCATCAATTTAATTTGATGAAGGATAAGAATACAATAAATCTTATTCTTATTTCATCCAAGCGAGTAATCCTTTCCTTCGGAGTTGTTCTTGTTGAATAAATTCTAGTTCCAAGTGTTTTTCATCTTTTCTTTCCCGGAGTTCAAAGTTTCCTTGGCCATCTAGTCGGAACCTCCATCGGAATCATCGCAAGGCTCATCTTATTCTTTCGTCCTTCATTTTATCTCGTCATCCTTTTGTTACCGGAGTTCTTCACATTGGTTGTTCATGATTTAATTCATTCTTCATGAGTTCATCAAGATTCTTATCGAAGGAGCTCAAGTATCTTTCCTTCTTGCCTTTCGAAGTGCAATTAATTCTCCGTATTCTTTTGAAGTGGAGTTTTGCATTTCTTCATTCTTCTAAGTTATTCAATCTTTTCCGTTTGTGGATGGTTATCACCTCATAATCTTGAGATGTTATCTATAAGACCGCAACAAGCTTATTCTTTCGTTGTTGATTTTCTCAACAACTCCGTTCAATCCTTCCTTCTAAGTTCTTTTCATTCAATTCTTTCAATTCTTCCGGAGGTATTGCTTTGTTCTTCTCGTCAAGTGTCATTCCATCTTGTGAAGTTCATGTTCTATTCCTCCATGTTTCAGCCGGAGTGCTGCCTAAATCCTTTCAGTCTTATTCATTTCTTATCTCGTTCTAACCGGAGTGGTTTCATAGTCTATCTGATTCCTTGAGCTTTTGATTCTCGTCATTCTCGTCGCTCCTCTCTTCTTCTCGAGTGCTCTCGATTCATTGCTTCTTCTCTTGAGTTCTTGTTTCACCTCATCCAGTTTCCCTTCCGTCTCGGTCCTAAGATCTCGGGACGAGATCTCTTGTTAGTGGAGGAGTGTTGTAACGCCCCGGATTCGATGCGCCAGGTGTCTGCCAGAGATTCACCGTGGTTGCCATGTCATTCGCTTGTGTGTTGCATTTTGCCATGTCATCCTCTGCATTTCATCCGCATGTTTTTCAAAACTTGCATCCGTTCGGGTTCTCCCGGTTCTCTCCGTTGTCCGTTCCGAGCCCAGACACACTCACACGCGCCCGCGGCACCTCCGAAATATTATTTTATAAGTGGCATAAAAATGTTCTCGGAATGGGTTGCAACTTGTCGTGCGGTCTTATTATAGTGTAGACAGACCGCCTCCCAAGTTTCGTCGCATTCGGAGTCCATTTGATAGCCCAACCGTTAAACCTACAACTGCAATATAGCCGGTCTATTCGTCGGACATTTTGGTCTCCGAAACTGCCGCCGGGCCTCTCTCTCTTCTCTCCTGAAAGCTTAGCCCATCTTAACACAGCCCACCAACCTCTCCCGGGCCTGCCTAACCTCCCCCTCGATCGGATCCGTTGGATCGCGATCGGAGGGCTTCGAAAGCCCCCAATTGCCCCTAACCTAGCCCCTCCTATCTATAAATGGACACCCCCACGTCCATTTTCGGGCTAAACCTACCCCTAGCCTCCTCCCCTAACCTCCCAGCCGCCGGCGCCTCATTTTCCGCGCCGATCCAGTGCCCCGCTGCCGCTTGTCGCGCCCCGCTCGTTAGCGCCGCCGCAGTTGTCGCCCTCCTCCAACCGCGTCGCGCCACGCGTCCCCGCAGCCCTCCTCCACCGCGGCCCACGGCCGGCCCACGGCCGGGCCGAACCGGGCCCCGGGCGCCCCAGCAGCTCGATCCGCCGCGCGCCTCCCCGCAGCTCCCCCGATCCAGCGGGATCGAGAGGAGCCCGAGCTCCTGGACCCCGCCGCCGACCTCCCGTCGCCGGTGCCCTGCCACTGGTAAGCCTTGCCGCCGCCCCGCCAAGTCGCGCCGCCCCCGTCCGGCCTCCTCCTCTCTCTCTCTCTCTAACCCCGTCTCTCTCTCTCTCGCATAGGGTAACCGGCCCCCATCGCCCGAGTTAACCGTCGCCGTCGCCGAGTTCGTCGCCAACCTCCTCGCCCCCGATCTTCACCGGATCCGGGATCCCCGACCTCGGATCTCCCCATTCCGGCCACCCCCCTCGCGCCCCAGCCTCCTCCTCGCTGGCTCCGGCGAGCTCCAGCCGGATCGAGCCGCCGCCGCTGCCATGTCCTCGGGAGCGAGCAGCTCCCCGTGCCCATTGACCGCGCCCCTCCGCGTGGGCCTCGGCCCGACCCGCGTCCCCGGCCTGCCCCGGCCTGCCTCCACACCGACCGGGCCAAGGCCTGCTAGGTGAAACCCGTAAATCCCGCCCCGGTCGCACTTTAGCTATCCAGCGCTCACATTTATTTTTTCCTGAAAACGGTTGTCCCGAAATATTTTGACATTATCATGCCATGTTCATCGCATCATATCTCCATGCATACTGCTCCGTTTACGCGTGTAATATGCCAAATTGTTTGTTTCAACAAGTACTTCATTTCATTCCATTGCATCATGTTCATTTGAGCTCATCTTGATGCTTGAATCATCATTGTAAGAGTGCTATATGATGTTGTCTGTTGTCTGTTAATAGAACATGCTCATTTGTCATTTTTGCCATGTTTGATGTGTGCATCCTATGAGGTTGATGTCTACATGTGTTTTGAACTATGCCATATCTTCTTTACAGAGGTGCTTACCATGTATTTTTGTGATCAATGTGGTAACTAGCACAAGCATGTAAACTAGGCTTCGTGATGTTGCTTATTTTAGTCCCTATTCTGCTATTATTTTGATGCCATGTAAACATGATGCTACAGAGAGATCCATGTTTATTTTGAGATACTTCAGTATGGATGTTTTGAACATATGGTTTTCCTCTATCCATTCATGCCCCTTTTTGCAATTATGGAGTAGTCTAGCATGTTATTTTCGTGCTCTACTTTTGCTACAAAATGTTTCCTGGCAGATTGTTTACATGTTATTCAATTTTGCCAAGGTTGTTGTAGTTGATCCTTGCATGCTATGAACTTGTTCTTGACTTGGTTTGTTTCATAAACATGTCTTATTGCTGATGCTATGCTTATCTTGTCATGCAATGACTTGTGGTGAGTGAATCGAGCTTGTTAAGTAGTGTACTTGTTGTTACTGTTTTGCTAGGTTAAATCTGTTATTTCGTGATGCTATGTAAACCTGCTGCTACAAGTCATTCTATGCATAATCTGTAGATGTTCACTAAGGGCGTTTTGTTCTGCATGTTATGCTCTATCCATCCATGCCCCTGTTTGCATTTATGGCTTGTTTTAGCTTGTTCATATCTTGCTCCAAAGTTGCTAAATAATGTTGCTGTCAGCCTGTTAACATTAAGTTCAGTTGTTGCCATGCTTGTTGTTAGTGATCCATGTACCCTATGAACTTGCTCTTGTCATGCCTAGCTTCATAAACATGTATTCTTACTGTTGGTTGCCTTGCCATGCTATATATTGCTCTGTGGTGAGTGGTACAAGCTCACCAACATGCCTAGTTATCATTGTTCCTGCCATGTATGAATCTGTATTATAACTTGCCATGTTTACATGGGTGCCATCATATTTTCTGATCCTTTTTGGCTCATGGTCAGTAAAGGACATTTGATCTATGCATTTAGTAGGTTCATGCCATGCCTTTGTTTGCCATGTTAAGTTCCTGTAACATGTTGTTGATATCTCTAAACATTGCAACCTGATGTTATTTCTGCAAAGTCTGAAACTGTTAGTATTTGCAATCTTGCCATGTGTGTTTGAGCATGTCCTAGTGATTTCTGGAGATAGCTCAGTGTTCATGTTTTGTTATGCTTTACTTGTACATCATGCCCATGTCTTTTGTTTTCATGTTGAGATGTTGTAGCTTATTGTTTTGATGCTTGCAAGATGACCGCTACCCTGGATCTCACTACTATCATTGCTATGCTAGTTGCTTCGTTCTATCGCTATGTTGTGCTACCTATCATTTACTCTTCAAGCCATCCCAAATTGCCGTGAACCTCGAACCTCTGACACCCCTCCTAGCAAACCATTGATTGGCTATGTTACCACTTTGCTCAGCCCTCTTACAGCGTTGCTAGTTGCAGGTGAAGTTGAAGATTGCTCCATGGTGGACAGGATTATGTTTGGGATATCACAATATCTCTTATTTGATTAATGCATCTATATACTTGGTAAAGGGTGGAAGACTCGGCCTTATGCCTGGTGTTTTGTTCCACTCTTGTCGCCCTAGTTTCCGTCATACCGGTGTTATGTTCCCGAATTTTGCGTTCCTTACGCGGTTGGGTGATTTATGGGACCCCCTTGATAGTTCGCTTTGAATAAAACTCCTCCAGCAAGGCCCAACCTTGGTTTTACCATTTGCCTCACCACCACCTACCTTTTCCCTTGGGAGTAGCTCTCTCGAGGGTCATCTTTATTTTAGCCCCCCCCCCGGGCCAGTGCTTGTCTAAGTGTTGGTCCGAACCGGGCAGACTGCGGGGCCACCTCGGGGCAACTCGAGGGTTGGTTTTACTCGTAGGCTGACCTATCCGGTGTTGCCCTGAGAACGAGATATGTGCAGCTCCTATCGGGATTGTCGGCGCATCGGGCGGCTTTGCTGGTCTTGTTTTACCATTGTCGAAATGTCTTGTAAACCGGGATCCCGAGTCTGATCGGGTCTTCCTGGGAGAAGGTATATCCTTCGTTGATCGCGAGAGCTTATCATGGGCTAAGTTGGGACACCCCTGCAGGGTAATAATCTTTCAAAAGTCGTGCCTGTGGTTATAGGCAGATGGGAATTTGTTAATGTCCGGTTGTAGATAACTTGACACCAGATCCGAATTAAAATGCATCAACCGTGTGTGTAGCCGTGATGGTCTCTTTTCGGCAGAGTCCGGGAAGTGAACACGGTTTCTGGGTTATGTTTGACGTAAGTAGGAGTTCAGGATCACTTCTTGATCATTGCTAGCTTCACAACCGTTCCATTTGCTCTCTTCTCGCTCTTATTTGCGTATGTTAGCCACCATATATGCTTAGTTGCTGCTGCAACCTCACCACTTTACCCCTTCATTTCCCTTTAAGCTTTGCTAGTCTTAATACCCATGGTAATGGGATTGCTGAGTCCTTGTGGCTCACAGATTACTACAACAACAGTTGCAGGTACAGGTTATGCGATGATCATGACGCGAGAGCGATGTTTGCTTGTTTTGGAGTTCTTCTTCCGCTTCTTCTTCGATTAGGGGATAGGTTCCAGGTTGGCAGCCTGGGCTAGCAGGGTGGATGTCGTTGAGTTTCTGTTTGTGTTTCATCCGTAGTCGGATGTTGATCTTATGTAAGATGTATTGATGTATTCGTGTGGCATTGTATGCCTTATGTATGTATCCCCATCTATTATGTAATATTGATGTAATGATATCCACCTTGAAAAAGCATTTCAATATGCGGTTCTATCCTTGGAGGGACCTTCGAGTCTCTTTAGGATAGTATCGCATATTGGGCGTGACATATGCTGAGCTTTGGCTTCGTGATGTACATCACCTGTCATCCACACAAGGACCCAAGTCTACGGATCCCTGTTGTAGCCTCGAATGTGTAGAGTGGCATAGAACTGCAGCAGAAGCTCTTCGTTCCAGTGTTACTTGTTAGTTACAAAGGCCAAAAGACCAACATCCCAAAAGCAGCGAGGGCCTCTTCAAAACATGGCAGCCCAGCCATAGCATCACAATCCATACGTTTGTGCAGAAAAATTTGTTCTTGGTTGTACAGGATACAAGATAAATAGCTTCGCTGCTGATGGCTCCAAAATCTATGAGAGGTGATCTTGGGTTTCGTGTATGGGTTCTTGGCGCTGTCGAAGAAACTATTGTGCTCTCTGAAACTGAGCATGCTGAATGAGCCATGTGTTCTGATAGCGCTTGGAAGCCTTGGCAGACGTGGCTTTGGCTTCTGAACTTGAGGCTTCTGCTCCACATGATAATCATACTGTGGCTCGGGAGCAGTAGGTGGAACAATAATTGGCCATTTGATTGTGACAAGATGACCTCCATGATTGAATCCCTTTTACATTGTATGAGGCCTTGGGGGAGGAACAGCGTCATCTGAGGTGATTGGTGTCATAGTGGCTTCAGCATTCACATTTGCTTCAGGCTCCACATTGTCTTCAGCCGGGACTGAGTCATGGGCTTCAGTGCTGTTGTTGGTGGCAGCCTCAGTGTTTTCAACCTCCATCTGTTCAACGACTAGAAGATCGGGCATTATCACATTCTCTTCAGGAATGACTGGATCATTCGCAGGGGGTGTGGCTTCTCTTTCTTCTTCTCTTTCTTCATCGGCTGATGCAGCTAGAATGTCTTCAGCAGCTTTTGCTACAGACTCTTGAGCAGCCGCAGAGGGGATGGCGTCAGGGGACACTTGACGTGCTACTGAGCCAGTTTGTTGCACTTCTTCTTCTGGAATGCTCGATATGGAGACCGGTGGCCTGACGCCTTTGCGAAGCCTGTGAAATGCTAGCGACGCCTTTGGAGATGGAGTGGTCTCCATGTAGTTGTCATCACCAAGCACCGAAGAGGTGACTTGAGCAGGTGGAGTATGGAGTGTTTCATCATGTACTGGGGTGTCTTGTTGTTGGCACTCAGCCCATGAGTCATCTTGAGCACTTGGCATCAATGGACGACCAATGCTAATAAGTTCACTGCTCGCCGGAGCAGGTGATAATACCGGCTGGGGCTCGAGCTGAGGAAGGACTTCATCATCATGCACATTGTCTTCATGACCAATGTCTTCAGCTGCGTTGGGGTCAACAGCTGGAACTTCTTCATTTTCTGGAGCCTCTGTTGAAGCAGGCTCATGGACTACGTGGCAGCGCTCGCAATTGGCAGAGGCAGGTAAGGCAACAGAAATGGGTTCGACGATGAGGGGCTCTGGAACAGCAGCACGCTCTTTTCTTGACGACTTAGATCCCTTTGTCTTCAACTTTTTCTTAGAGGGAGCATCATCAGATGTATCCTTGAGCTTCCTCTTCCTATCTTCGGCTTTAGCTTGCCTTCTCTTCTTGAGTTCTGAAGCAGCAGAAGGGGCCTTTGGCTTCGAGCCAGTCATGCTGGCAGGGAAGATAATGCTTGGTTGTCCCTGCCTTGGAGCATCAGGATTAGCTTCTGCAGGCTTCTTGCTTTCCTGGGCAGCCATTCTGGGGTCGATTCCAGGACGCCCAAGAGCCTTTCTCTTTTCATCTTCATTGTGTGCTTGCACACATTTGTGTGCATAATGCTTCATGTGCTCTCTTGAGCCTTTGGCTTCTTCACGCTTCTTGTGGAATTCAGCCTTGAGATCATGCAACATCTTCTTGAAAATTTGCACATCAGCCACGTTGAGCTTGTCGATGTGCTTCTTGAAATGCGCCTTCTCATGATCAATCTTGTTCTTGAGCTCGACGATTTTCTGAGCTAAGGCCAATTCATTGGCAATGGCTCCGTGAAATGTGATGTTGATGTCCACTGGCAGCTGCAGGTCCTCAATACCGATGCTCTGGTCGTCAAACCATTCATCGATGAAGTTGTTCAATATATCAACATCAAAGAGGGGCAGATCACTAAAGATCTCCGCCTCTTGCTTGCTCTTGATCAACATCTCTAGAGCGTCGTCACCAAGATCTTCATCACTTGACGGATCAATGGTGCCATCCTCATTGCGCAGAACGGCAGCAGGAGTGAGAGCCTGCCCAGAAACCTTCTTGGGAATTGGCTTCTTGGTCCTTTTGGATACGCGAGACAGATCTTTTGATTGCACACTGGCTTCAGGAGGTGCAGTTTTCAGTGGCTTCTTTGTCGAAGCTTTTGGAGCAGCAGCAGTAGAGGGCTTTGAAGCTTTAGACTTTTTCTTCTGCTCCGGTGGTGAGGGAGCATCTTCAGAGTCTACATCTTCAGCAGATTGCTCTACTTTGGCCCTCTAGGCAGCAATGTGGGATAGAAGCCCATCAAAGTTGGTAAAGGGGGTAATTATGTTCTCGTTGGCTTCATGTGTACAATCTGTCCTTGGTGCAGATGGACCAGGGTTGAAGTCGAGGCCAAATTCCTTCTTGTTCTTGACAGATGAATCCTTTGCAAACTGAAAGTTGTGCTTGAAGACATTGTCGTCACGACACCATAGAAGAGACGATGGATCGGCATTCTTAGGATGAGGTCCTCGGACCATGCAAGGATAGAACTCCTGAGCAATAGCTTCAGCTTTTGTCTTCGGTACCAAATTCTTGTAAAGACAATCACCCCATGGGCGCTTGATGGCATTCTTCTCAGCATATTCAGGTGTCACAAAGTTGTACTTGTACCATTGCTCAGCCCAATATCTTCGGATCCATTGGATCATGTTCTTGCGATGTGTAGAGCTTTCTTCAGGGTCAGATTTGTAGAGCTCGTAGAGATCTGGGGGCAGGTCCAGTGTAGTATTGCCACGGTGTTGCCTGCCACCTTTCCATGCAGATTTCTCAAAAGACATAATATTCAGACAGATAGGCTTCAAAACAGTGAAAGGCTTCCATCTGCTTTAGTCAAACAAGAGCTGGTTCAGGAGATTCAATGTGATGTTGTAAGAATTCTGCAAATGAACGCAGACTATGAGAACCAAGGGATTCTTCCATGGACATGTACCTGTGATAGCATTAGAGACACGAGGGAAGGGTAAGAGGTCATATGCATTCTTAGAAGATTTTGAAGATAAATCAGTTAGAAGACATTGACCTCATAGTGCGAAGACATTCACTTATTGAAGGAAGTTGGTTCCAGATTTGTAATGATCCAAGAATAAGTACAAGTGAGGAATCTAACTAGTTATGAAGCATAAGTGAACATACTTTGAAATATATGAGATTTAAAAAGAGACATATCCAGATTTGAAATGTAAAAACCACTTTTGGTTGAAGTGGATGGATTTGATAGATCAAAAAAAACCATAAAATTGAGATTTATTTACCACAGACGAACTGCTAGACGAGGCAGATGGGAGGCCGAGCAGTCCAATCTTCCGCGCCCTAACTTGGCGGCGGCGGAGAAGACGAGGTCTGCGGCCGGCGTGAGGATGGCATCGAAGAGAGCTATACACATCGCGGCAGCTAAGCGCTTCATCTCCAGCGTCGACACGAGAAAGTGGTGGCACTAGGGTTTGAGCGAGATGGCGACGTGGAAGAGGAGATATTGACCGTGAGGGGGCAAGTATTTATAAGGAGGAGGAGGGCGGCACGGCACAATTATGCAGGTGCCGCTGGCGGTTCACCTCTGAAGGACACGTGGCATGCATGCAACTTATCAGGAGTTGAATCATGTTCCCACGCACGCCTGGATTGTCGGGTGGTCGTTCCGGCTTCTCCGATTTTCAGGCAAAGGATAAGACTTTAAAAGCAGTTTTAAAAATGTGTGCGTGTATCTTCTGCTGACAAGGACACAGTGAAGATATTTGAAAGGTGTCAATAGAATTCATATGACTAGATAGAAAGAATTTGAGGGAGTAGCACAGATTGGATTAGGGTCCGGTCACATTCACTTAGGTCAGAAAAATAGCAACGTGAAGACATAGTTGTGTGTGTGTGTGTCTGTGTGTGTGTGTGTTCTGTCCTGTACAGCATTCACTTATAGCTATGTCTTCACGTTGTGAAGATATAGATTTTGAAGATAAATCAATGCTGAAGACAATCCAAATGCGAAGATAATGCAATCATCACGCCAAATGAAAAACTTCAAGAAAGTGTGGTGGTGGCGTTACCCACCGTATAGGAAGTATTAAACCCAGACATGGCGCATAATTACCATGGCGCTCCAAAGTCAAATTCCACATTAATGTATTCACACTCAGAGAGTGTCTTCATTGATTGAAGAAATATGTTACTTTGTGTGTTGCACATCTAAGTCATCAACTTGCATAAGCGTTAGGATGTGTCTCCATTCACTGGACATTTGAGGATTCTAAGATATTTAGCTCACACCGCGGCTTGCAAAACCTCTTCTCATCCAAGGGCTTTGTGAAGATATCTACCAGTTGCTCTTCAATGTTGACGTGAATGATATCAATGCCTTCCTTGATGACATGATCTCTAAGAAAGTGATGACGAATCTCAATGTGCTTTCTCTTCGAGTGCTAAACTGGATTCTTGGCAATCTTGCTGGCACTTTCATTGTCGTAGAAGAGTGGCACATTCTTCACGTTGATGTCGTAGTCCTTGAGAGTTTTCTTGATCCCGAGAAGATGAGCACAGCAAGATCCAGCAGTAATGTATTCAGATTCAGTAGTGGAGAGGGATACGCAGTTCTCTTCTTTGAAGACCAACAAAAAGAGATCATCCAAGAAAGTGACATGTGCCTGATGTAGACTTGCGATCAACCTTGTCACCAGTATAATTAGCATCAGAGTATCCAACTAGATCAAACAATGAGCCCTTTGGATACCACAATCCTAGAGTTGGGGTGTGAGCCAAATATCGAAGAATTTGCTTCACAGCAAGGTGATGCGATTCCTTTGGTGCTGCTTGGAATCGGGCACACATGCAAAACGATAAGCATAATAGCAGCCCTAGATGCACATAATTATAGCAAAAGAACCAATCATGGAGCGATATACCTTTTGATCGAACTCTTTACCATTGTCGTCAGGGCCAAGGTGACTTTTGGTTGGCATTGGCATCGTGTACCCTTTGCAGTCTTGCATTCCAAACTTTTCCAAGCAATCTTTGAGGTATTTTTCTTACGATATGAAGATGTTCTTGCGCTGTTGACAGATTTGAAGACCAAGGAAGAACTTCAGCTCTCCCATCATGGACATCTGATATTTCTCTTGCATCATGTATCCAAACTCATCATTGTATCTCTTATCCGTGGAGTCGAAGATGATGTCATGCACATATATTTGACACACAAACAGTTCACCATCATATGTCTTCGTGAAGAGAGTAGGATCTAGAGAACCAGGTTTGAAGCCTTTGCTCTTCAGGAATTCTTTGAGTGTGTCATACCAAGCGTGAGGTGCTTGTTTGAGGCCATACAGTGCCTTGTTGAGCTTGTACACCATATCAGGATGCTTAGGATCTTCAAAACCAGGCGGTTGGCCGACATACACTTCTTATTTGATTTTGCCGTTGAGAAAGGCACTCTTCACATCCATTTGGTACAGAAGAATGTTGTGATGGTTAGCATAGGCCAGCAGTACACGAATGGCTTCAAGCCATGCCACAGGAGCAAAGGTTTCATCAAAGTCGATTCCTTCCACTTGTGTGTAACCTTGAGCGATTAGGGGAGCCTTGTTTCTGACAACTTGTCCAAGTTCATCTTTCTTGTTGCGATAGATCCATTTTGTACCAATGATTTTGTGCTTGCGAGGATCAGAACATTTGACAAGCTCCCAGAAATTATTCAGCTCAAACTGTTGAAGCTCTTCCTGCATAGCTTGAATCCATTCAGGTTCCGTGAAGTCTTCTTCGACTTTCTTGGGTTTAGATATAGAGACAAAAGCAAAGTGATTGCAGAATTTTGCTAGTTGTGTAGCTCTTGATGGAGTGAGAGGACCAGGAGCAATGATGCTATCAATAATCTTCTCAATCTAGACTTCATTGGCGACTTGAGGATGAGCTGGACGAAGATTTTGATCAGATTGACTATTGTCTTCACCTTCAGCATTGGCTTCACACTGAGCATTGTCTTCATGTTGATTAGGTGCAGAAATGATGATCTCATCCTCAGCTTGTTCCTCGGTGGGTATGATTTCTCCAGTGCCCATTAGCCTGATAGCTTCACCTGGTGTAGCTTCATCTAGCACATTTGGCAGGTGCTCTCTTTGCCAGCCATTAGTTTCTTCGAACCGCACATCTAAAGTTTTAACCACTTTGTAGTGAAAGAGGTTGAAGACTCTGTAGGTGTGCGAGTCTATCCGATTTAGGGATTCGGCAACCCTTGAGAGGTTCGAACTCTGGGGTGCGTGCGCAGATCTCAACCTGCCTAGCCTGCCTACTCGCGATCCTCCCTAGCCTAGCGCGCCGAGCTCGAGAGACACAAAGACGCAGAGATTTATACTGGTTTGGGACACCATTGTGGTGTAATACCATAATCCAGTGTGGTGTTGTGGATTGCCTCGAGGGGCTATGGATGAACTAGTATAGTGGATGAACAAGCCTCAGGAGGTGAGGTGTTCTTGAGGTGGTATGGTGTTCTACTTGCTCTAGTCTCGGTTCTTCGTCCCCCTCTCTATGGTGGTGGCTAAGTCCTATATATAGTGGCCTTGGTCCTCTTCCCAAATATGAGCGGGAAGGGATTCCATAACGGTGGGATTTGAAAGGGGACAGGTAGTACAGTCTATCCTAACAAAAGTAGTCTTCGCCTGCGAAAAGCCTATGGTTGTGACGCTGTGGTGGGCACGGTGATGACCTCCGTCCTGCCGTCCTGGCGGTCTTGGTCTTGTTGCACCAGAATGGAAACCTTTGGCTGATTCCTCGGGACTCGGCGCATGTGGCTTGCCTCCCTTGCATCAAAGAGGAAACCTGCGCTCTGGCGCCCATCTGGCGCCCGCCTGGCCTTGGTCGTCATGGCTCACGTCAGCTGAGCCTCATGAGGTAGCTGCATAGAACTCTCCGCCCCTCAGGATCCCTCCTGAGGAGGACACTTCCTTCAGGGGTCTTGGCGTCGTCCGCCTCACGAGGCTTGGCCCCTCGCGAGGGTCTTGCTGCGTTGGTGTTGAAGCTGGTCCATACCAGGCCATCGATGAAGCCACGCGGTGGGCCACAGGCAGGCAGGACTGGATACCCCCAACTCCAGGACACCGACAGTAGCCCCCGGGCCCAAGGCGTGCTCGGACTTGGCTTCCAGACGAAGCCAAAGGGCAAGTGCTTAGCACCGCAGGCCCTAACCGCCTGCGGCCTTGATGGCGCGTGGCGATTGATTGGACGTGGGCGGCTCTGTTTCCCCATGTTGCCTCGGCAACTGCTCTCGTTTGACAAAAGGGGGTGCCGCCTGCCACCAGGCTTTCAATGCTCCTTCTTCGTCTTGCTCCAGATCCCCTTCTCCCCACAACAGAAGAGCTCACCAGATCTTCCAATTCTCCACCAAATCTTCTGCCTGATGGCCGCCGAAAAAGCCACGGCTTCCTCCTCGGCTGCCGGCTCTGCCTGGTACGAGCCAGGGTTGATGGCGCCCTACGTGACCGGGGAGAAGCTCCAGACAACGCTCCTCCTGACGGCGAGCGACGACAATGAGTGGAAGAAGACCGCGCTCCGGGTCGCCGCCGCTGCCCCGGAGCCCGCGGGCAACAACTTTTTCCCCTTCTTCGTGCACAGCGTCTTCTCCGGGCTGGTACCTTCGTAATCCCCCTTCTTCTTCGCCATCCTTCACCACTATAGTCTCCAAGAGCTCCACATCCATGCCAACTCCATCCTCCTTCTGTCCCTCTTCGCCTTCTATTGTGAGGCGTTCATGGGGGTGCTGCCCTCTTTTGTCCTGTTCCGCCATTTCTTCTATCTTCGCAAGACCAGTGACAGTCCAGTCGGGTGCATCGGTTTCGTCACGGCGTGTCCCGCGCTGGGAAGAAGGTGGAGGATGTCGTGAAGAGGTGGGTGTTGATGGACTCCAAGAGCTCCCAGAGCTCGCTGAAGCTGCTGGCCGCATTCCCCGTCTCCGATAAGTGGTGGAAATCTAAGAAGATCACTGACCCTTACCTGACGCCGTTTGTGAGAAAGATGGATAAGGAGTTGAAGAACGCCAAGCTGACGGGGGCCATGCACATCAGGGAGTTCCTGAAGTAGCGCGTCGCGCCGCTTCAAGACCGCCCCCGTCCCTTGTGGAAGCTTGGTGGTGATGACGACAAGTTCCACCTATGCCGAGATCCCCTTCCCGAGGAGGAGCTGAACAAGGTGCTGCTCTACCTGACGGGGAAGGACCTGAGCGACCCTCTGGAGGACTGGCTTCCGCTATACTGCCGTGATGATGCAGAGGAGGTTGTCCCGGCCATGCCTGTCTTCGACGAGCTCGGGTTCGTGCGGCTGGGGTCTTCCTTGCCGCCTACTACCTTGGTGCACTTGTCTTCCGACGGCCAATCCTCAGAGGACACCGAGGTTGAGGTTGTGGACGAATCCTCTACCCCGAAGCAGAGGGAGCTCCTGCGCGACCTTCCTGATGATGATGATGATGACGAGCCCGCGGTGGTGGAGGTGCCACGCCCTCCAGGAGTCACCACGAGGTCTGGAGTGGCCTCCTTGAAGCAGCCCAAGCGAGCGGTCATGAAGAAAAGCAGGTATGCATTGATCCCTTCGGGCAGCAGCCCACCTTCGCTGACATCGTCCCAGGCGGCGCCAACCGCAAGCTCTCCTTCCCCCAGGAGCTCGGCACCAGCTGCTCCGCCCCAGTGTCCGCTGCTGAGCATGAAGAGGCCCTATGCCTTTGTTGACCAATAAGTTTCTCCCTTAACCTTACTTGTCGGTTCTTGAAGTGGTACTGAGCGTATTCTCCTGTCATTAAGCAGCAGTCAACGAAGAAGCAGAACGAGGGTACGGAGGTTGCCGTGGCTGCGAGCGATGAAGCGGTTGCCGCAGCTCAGGTGATGAAGAGTGTCGTTGCCCCCGCAGCCCCAGAGGTGATGTCATCTCCGGAGGACGTGGATGCCCATCCTCAAGAGGTGTCGGTGCCCCCGGCAGGCCTGACTCCTCTGGCACCCAGCCTTGCCGCGGCTGTTGAGGTCAACCAGCCTCCAGAGCCCCCGGACCTTCCTGAGGATGAGGTTTTTTCTGCCCTGGCGCCGAGGTCGTCTCCTCCCTTGCCCAGCGTGGCCGAGGCATGGTGTTCCTAGTCCCTCCGGGACCCTGGAAGAGGCAAGGGCGGCGCTGGACTTCCTCCAGGGTGAGCTTCAGGACCCGGATCATCGCTCGGCGTAGGGACGCATGGGGCTGATCTCTAGTTGGCTCAAGGCTGATGCGTCTGTCCGTGCGGCCTGGGGCTCTACGGAGGAGGCCCAGAAGGCGCTTGGGGTGGCCGCCACGGCATGCGACCTAGCATGGAAGGAGGCCACAAAAGCTGTGAACCGGTGCCGCATGGCGGAGGCTGATCTGAAGGCTCTCCAGGACTAGCAGGCTGCCCAGGCCAACCAGCTCCAGGACCATAAGGAGAAGCTGAAGGCCCAAAAAGCTGTCGTCGCCAGCCGAGACGCCGAGGTGAAGAAGACGGCCTTAGAGCAGGCTGGAGAGCGCGACCGCCTGACGAAGCTGAAGGAGGAGGCGGAGGCAGCCCAAGCGGCCTTGACCGAGGCAAAGAAGGTGGCCTCCATGGACTGTGACACCCTCTCTCTCCTGAGGCACGCTTCCACAAGGCCCAGAAGGTGCTCTTTGGAGATGATCCCTTGGGAAGGGCGGTGGTGACGACCCCGAGGGAGAGCCCTGCTGCTCTGCTTCTTGAAATCGTGGCGGTGCTCAAAGATGTTGTCGACGTGTTCACATCTTTGGTGGAAAGCGAGGCGCACTCACTTTCTTCCTCGGCTCTCACGTGTGTCTTCAATCATCTTTATCTCCAGGACACCAGCTTCAACCTCCTCCTTCCTCACTCCGATGGATGCCGACTCCCAAGATGTTGTTGATGCCGCTGTGAGCTTCATGAACGCCATGCTGAGCAAGTACCTGGTCGTTGGTCCTCCGACTGAAGCCGGTGGAACGGGCGACACGCCTGGTGATGAGGCTCTGCTGGCAGGCAGCAGTGACGCCCAAGTCTGAGTAGGTGGCCCAGAGATTCTGCTTTTACTTGTTTATCCTGCATCATGCGACATGCCTTGGGGAGGCGTTTAAAAACTATCTGTTTGGAACAATATGTCTTGTAATAACTAGATTATGCTCCTTCATCTTTTCTGTTTTCTTTGTTGTTCTGCGTCGCCAGAGCCCGGCCCCGCGCATACCTCAGCCATCGTTGGGTCGTCTGTATTGCCAGGACGAGCCCAAGAGGTGAGGGGCTACATGACTAGTTAAGCTCCTGAGTCGCAATGCTCAGGAGTCCTCCTTGACGTGCGAACATCTTAGGAAAAGATGCAGGGGCAAGCCTCGGTGTTCTGCATCGGCAAGGCCCAGCCCCGCACATGCCTTGGTCATTGTTGAGTCGTCTAGATCACCAGGACGAGCCCAAGAGGTGAGGGGCTACGTGACCAGTTAGGCTCCTGAGTCGCAATGCTCAGGAGTCCCCCTTGATGTGTGAATGGCTTGAAAAAAGAGGGGTGACAGCCAGGTCTTGGTGTTCTACGTTGGCAGGGCCCGGCCCGGCGCATGCCTTAGCCGTCGTTGAGTCGTCCGGATCACCAGGACGAGCACAAGAGGTGAGGGGCTACGTGACCAGTTAGGCTCCTGAGTCGCGATGCTCAGGAGTCCCCCTTGACGTGCGAACAGACCATCCTACCTTTTCCTCACCGAGCTCTCGCTTGGGAGGGGTGCGTGAAGACCAGGCCCATGAGGCCTGGCGAGGTGGGGTACGCCAGGCATGACCTGAGCGTAGCCCCCATGCCCAGCCCCTTCGCGCTACCTTCCCAAGGGAGAGTAGTGCAGTGAGGCTAGTCACTGAGCCCGGAGGCTCCCTGAGGTTAATGTGTCCGTGAGGCCACCCCCAGTTATTTATCACCAGCGTGGAGCATAGCGCTTCCGCTCCTGCACAGGCATAGCCGCTCCTCGGCAGTGTCGACGGCCAGCGCAAGCATGGTGCTTCCGCTGGTGCGTCGGAGGGGGCTCCCTCTGAGGAGAGCCCCCGGGGCGTGTACAACCCCGCCCTGACATGTGGCTTGCACGGCAGGGCTGGAGGAGGTGTATATGGGCACCCGTGAGCCAGCGCGGGACTCATAAGGCCCTACCTCAAGGCGGGTTGCGCCTGGTCTTGATTAGGGATGCTTGGATTGGTCCTGCGAGATGGTTAGGCAGCATGCGCCGAATGAGTTTCTTGAGGTTATTGCATGAGAAGGCCAGACACCAATGACCCTAGGAGGTGACGTGAACGGGACCGGCCCGCCAGACAGAGCGCAGCCGCTGGATTTATCGATGATGCAGGGACGAACCCTAGCACAGACGCCATGCCCAGTCTTCTCATGCAAAGATCCTGAAGTAAAACAAACGGCGCGCGGTACCCGTGGCCACGGGGGCACCAGGTCGCGTGCCCTCACTCCTCCACCCATGATTAGCTCATGCGAGAACAAGGCACCAAGAGCCATGGGAGGTGACGTACACGGGGCTGGCCCGTGAGCCAGAGCTCAGCTACTTGGATTTAGCGACGCTGCAAGGACGGACCCGAGCACAGACGTCGTGCCAGTCCTTAATCAAGAGGCGGTCGCGGGAGGGCTTGCAAGGGCGCAGGACGTTCTTAGCAACGAAGCGCTGGTCAGGCAGTCAATAATTCAAAAGTAGTTTGCAAAGGATTGTAACTTGCTATGATAAAATGCAAAAGGGGATACATGCCGTAGGGACAGACCCACACGGCCTGGGGATGATGCAGCCCGAGGGGCGCCCCCAAACTGAACGAACTAGAGAGATGTCACCTGGTACCGTTGCTGAAGAGTTGTTGAAGTAGCCAAAAAACGTGCGCCGCAGAAGCCGTTCCTCATGAGCCGCTCCGGTGCTGAGCCTCGGGAGGCTCAGGCGGATCAGAAGGCTCCTGAAGGGGCTCCTCCATCTCTGCCAGGAGCGCCTGGTGCCTGGCTTTGCAGGCCGCCTGTGCGTCCCTCATGCAGCGCTGGAAAGCCTCAACCGCGCCCGCCAGGCCGAAAGGCATGCGGACGTAGCTGTGAGGCGGACCCTCGCATCGTCCGACACTAGACGGCCACATGAGTTACCGAGAGCGGCCCTGTTGAGCCTGGGGATGTCGATGCAAACGTGGAACTCCTTACACTCGCCAGGGCAGTGAGCTGCACCGTGCGGCAGGCGGCGATCGCCTTGCAGAACCCTTCCTTCCTGAATCTCCTCGATTGCCTCGCTGATGAACTCCTGAACGCCTGGTGCCTCACGCCTGCCGCCTTCTCCTGGGAAGCGTGCTTTGAAGAGCACCACCACATGGTGCCCGAGAGCCACTCTCGTGACATGGGCTAGGTCTGAGGCCCTCCAGAGGAGAGCCCCCGAGCCCAGCCTGAGAGGGGTGTCGGACGCGCCTCCCTATGTGATGGGTGAAGGTGCCGAGTCCGGAGACGCGAGGCTCAACGTTCTGTCCTTGAGTGATGCTCCCTCACGAGACCCTTGGCTCGGCTGCAGCTTCTTCATCTTGGGGGCGACCTCAGGAGGGAGGGCGCCATCTTCGTATTCTGAGTTCTCGACTACTGCAGCCTGGAAAGTGCACTCGAGGGAGCACACTGCATCCTTCTCTTGGCAGGCGACCGTGATGATGTTGCCGCTCCCTGACATCTTGAGGACATTGTAGCCATGGTGTATGGCCGCCATGAACTTGGCCAGTGCTGGGTACCCTAGGATGGTGTTGTAGGGCAAGCGAATGTCGGCAACATCGAAGTTGATGATCTCGGTGCGGTAGTTGTTGTGCTCGCTGAAGGTGACAGGGAGGTGAACTTGCCCGATTGGGTGTGTTGATCCATCGGTCACTCCTGAGAATGGCTTGGTGGGGTGCAGCTGGTAGTATGGCACCTGGAGTCTGTCGAACATCTGAATGGAGAGAATGTTGAGCCCTGCTCCGCCATTGATGAGGGTCTTGGTGACGGTCATGTTGCTGATAACGGGGGAGCAGAGCATGGGGAGTGCGCCTATGGTGTCCGCACACTTGAGCCGGTCTGAGGAGTCGAAGGTGATGGCGCACGTGGACCACTTGAGGGGGCGAATTGCTTCGGGCTTCAGGAGCGCTGCATTCACCTCGCGCGCAAACTGCTTGAAGACACGGTGGGAAGCCGGGTCCTGCGAGCCGCCCAAGATGCAGGCAATGGACCGAGGCTCCTAGAATCCCCCAGCCCCCTCGTCCTGGTGGTGATCTTCGTTCCTTCTTGACTGTGGAGGTAGAGGAGGCAAAGCTGCATTGCCCTGGGGGTGGTCCTCACGAGGCTTCTCCCTCCAATTGCCCTCCCGAGACTGGTCCTGCTAGCGGTCCTCACGGGGCTGGTCATGCCACTCCTGACAGTGGTCGCGTCCATCCCAGCGACCTCCGCCTCGGCCACCTCCGCGACCGTAGCCCCGATCATTGCGCTCAGGGCGTCGACCGAGGCGCCCATCGCGGAGAACCCTGAGCTCCTGGCAGTCGCTGGTGTTGTGGCTGTAGACGTTGTGGAAGGCGCAAAACGGCCGCTTGCCCTTGGACGACTCGGGGTGGTTGCAGCCACGCTTGTTTTCCGGCTCAGCCGCAAGCACGGCTGGCCCCTTGCGCTCTGTGTCCTTGGCCTTGGTCTTCTTGTCCTATGGATCAGCATCAGGGAGATCGAGGAGGGAGAGGCGTCCCTCCTCAGCCCTTGCACACTTTTTTGCCATGTTGAACATCTCCAGAGCGGTGCAGAGGTCCTTGTGGATAGCTAGCTCCTCCTTCATCTTGACATCGCAGATGCCATCGGTGAACACGGAGATGATGGCCTTGTCAGACACCTTGGGAATCTTGAGGCGGACGTTGTTGAAGCGCTGGATATACTTATGCAGGGTCTCTCTAGGCTACTGCTTGACGCGATGCAGGTCGCCCGCGCCCGGCGGACGGTCGCGAGTGCCCTGGGAGTTGGCGATGAAGCGGATGTGCATCTCCTCCTAGGAAGAAACCGACCCCTCGGTCAGGTTCAGGAGCCAAAAATGCGCGCCATCCTTGAGGGCCATCGGGAACTAGTTTTCCATGATCTTCTCGTCGCCGTTGGCCGCCTTGATGCTCAGCTCGTAGAGCTGTAGGAACTCGGCGGTGTCTGCGGTGCCATCATAGCATGGAGGCAGGTCAGGCTTGAACTTGCTCGACCAGACGATGTTGCGGAGCTCTGTAGCGAACGCACGGCATCCTATCGTGGCCACCGGAGGTCGTCGAGTGGGTGGAACGTAGTCCTGGCGCACGTGCACCGCCACCTCATGTGGCGGCTCGCAAGCCTGGTGCTGGGGTGCTGGAAGCACGCGTGCTTCTCCTTGGGGACGCTGCACCACCTGGCAGCTCACGTCGTCCCGAGCCGGCGCCGGGCGCTACGGGTTGCGCCGTGGAGCCATACGCCTTGGCTCGACAATGGCGCCCCGGGCCGGAGGCGGAGGAGGAGCCCCGTGCGCGACATCACCCACTGCAGGTGGTTGCTGAGACAGCGAGCGAGCTGACCTGTCGGAGCCCCCGTGCGCGACGCTGATGAGGTCAGTGATCCTCCCGAGCCACTCCTCGTAGAGATCACCCACGGGACGGTAGCGAAGGAGCTCCCGCGCCGTGAGCAGAGCGGCCTGCGCGTCGACCTGGCCGCGGCGCGCGTGAGAGGACGAAGCTGCTGGGGTCAGTGATGGAGTAGTGGTGCGGCCGTCGCGGCACGCCGATGGGTGCAGCGATGAAGCTTGTTGCTCGTGGCCGGCAAGGCCCGTGGCGGCATTAGACACCGGAGAAGGAGTGTGGCGGGCACAGCCGTCACCCATCGGAGCCTTCTCAGCGACACGGGCGGTGACCACAGCCCGACACTCGGCGCGAGCCCTGCGCGCGTCGGCCATGGAGATGTCGGAGCGGAGACGAATCGAATGACGGAAGAGAGGATCCGATGCACCCCTACCTAGCGTGCCAAATGTCGAATTTAGGGATCCGGCAACCCTTGAGAGGTTTGAACTCTGGGGTGCGTGTGGAGATCTCAAGCTGCCCATCCTGCCTACTCGCGATCCTCGCTAGCCTAACGCGTCGAGCTCGAGAGACACAAAGACACGGAGATTTATACTGGTTCAGGCCACCGTTGTGGTGTAATACCCTAATCCAGTGTGGTGTGGTGGATTGCCTCGAGGGGCTATGGATGAACTAGTACAGTGGATGAACAAGCCTCAGGAGGTGAGGTGTTATTGAGCTGGTGTGGTGTTCTACTTGCTCTAGTCTCGGTTCTTCGGCCCCCTCTCTATGGTGGTGGCTAAGTCCTATATATAGTGGCCTTGGTCCTCTTCCCAAATATGAGCGTGAAGGGATTACACAACGGCGGGATTTGAAAGGGGACAGGTAGTATAGTCTATCCTGACAAAAGTAGTCTTCGCTTACGAAAAGCCTCTGGTCGTGACGCTGTGGTGGGCTCGGTGATGACCTCCGTCCTGGCGGTCTTGGTCTTGTTGCACCAGAATGGAAACCTTTGGCTGATTCCTTGGGACTCCACGCCTGTGGCTTGCCTCCCTTGCACCGAAGAGCAAACATGCGCTCTGCGCCCGTCTGGTGCCCGCCTGGCCTTGGTCGTTATGCCTCACGTCAGCTGAGCCTCATGAGGTAGCTGCATAGAACTCTCCGCCCCTCAGGAGCCCTCCTGTGGAGGCCACTTCCTTCGGGGGTCTTGGCGTCGTCCGCCTCGCAAGGCTTGGCCCCTCGCGAGGGTCTTGCTGCATTGGTGTTGAAGGTGCACCGTACCAGTCCATCGATGAAGCCACGCGGTGGGCCACAGGCAGGTAGGACTGGATACCCCCAAGTCCAGGACGCCAACAGAGTCCTTTCTGTAACCAAGCATAAAACATTCATGTGCTTTCAGTGCGAATTTAGACGTGTGATGTGGATCCATGATCCAGCACCTAGCACCAAAGACTTTGAAGTAACTGACATTTGGCTTCTTACCAGTCAAAAGTTCATAAGATGTTTTCTTGAAGAACTTATGAAGATATACTCTGTTGATGATGTGGCATGCAGTTTCAATGGCTTCGGGCCAGAATTTTCATGGAGTCTTGTATTCATCTAGCAATCAATGATAATTCTGTTCTTGCGCTCCATGATGTCATTCTGCTGAGGTTGTAAGGAGCAGAGAACTCATGTGTGATGCCCAAAGTATCAAGATAAGTGTCGAGGCCAACATTCTTGAACTTAGTGCCATTGTCACTCCGGATGTGCTTGATCTTGATGCCATAATTCGTCGTGGCCTGATTTGCGAAGCCTCTGAAGACATCCGGCACTTCAGTCTTATAGAGAATTATGTGTACCCAGGTGTATCTCGAGTAATCATCAACAATAGCGAAGCCATAGAGATGTGTAGTAGTAATAAGGGTAGAGTAGTGAGTAGGGCCAAATAGGTCATTGTGAAGCAGCGTAAAGGGACGTAAGGTAGTCATGATTTTCTTCGAGGGATGCTTGGCTCTAGTCATCTTTCCAGCTTCACAGGCACCACATAGATGATCCTTCTTGAACTTGACGCCCTTGATGCCAATAATGTGCTTCTTCTTTGCAAGAGTGTACAGGTTCCTCATGCCTGCATGTCCTAGCCGTCGATGCCATAGCCAGCATTCTGAAGCCTTTGCTAGAAGACATACGGCAAGCTGTGGTCCTGCTGAGAAATCTACCATATAGATATCACCTCTTTGATAGCCTTCAAAGACTAGAGATTTGTCAGATTCCATTAGCACAAGACAATGATATTTCCCAAATATCATAATCATGTTTAGATCACTGAGCATTGACACAGACATTAAGTTGTATCCAAGGGATTCAACAAGCATCACTTTGTCCATGTGTTGATCCTTTGAGATCGCAACTCTACCAAGACCCAATACCTTGCTTTTACCAGTGTCACCGAATGTGATGTGACTCTTAGTAGATGGACTTAGGGTTGAATCCACAAGAAGACTTCGATCACCAGTCATGTGGTTGGTACAGCCGCTTTCCATGATCCATTCAGTGGCTTTTGGAGTTGTACCCTATAGTGCAGTTAGCGGGATAGGCTTCACCAAGAGTATTGTGAAGCAGAAACATGTAGCGAACAAGCATATTATCAAAGTTTAGATTCTGGTTAGGCATGATAGGATGCTCGTCAAGGAACCCTGGGACAAAATACATGATAAGACCATTGGGGCATTTTATCTTGCGTCCCACAAGATGTTTTAGGTCTCCAGCATTAGCGTCAGAAGATTTTGCTTTTCGGCTGGAGACCTTTCCCTGCAAGAGAAGTTAATTCTTCTTAACCACCCACATCTTCAGGGGTCGCTTAGAAGCAATGAGCCTAAGTGCAGCATCTGAGAACTTTGGCTTGGGAGCCCTAGCAAATAGCTTCGCATGAGGAGAATAGTACTCCTATGAATATGCAGAAAGTTCTTAGTTTTGTGAACATAGCGGTTAGAGGAAACAGGCTCATATTCATGAGTCTCATAACGGTTCTCCTACAAAACATTGGCGTTTGGGTGACCATGAGTGGTCCTCTGTCTGTATGAGCCTTTGGGCCATATGACGCCTTTGGTCAGGGGTTTGTCTTCTTCCCAGATGGTGTCATGATGACATTCACGGGAAGCTTCTCAAGACAGCCTTTGGGCACCCGGATCTTCTTCTGGGGTGACCGTTCCTACTGTTAGTACCAATGTACTTGGCAAACACCATTCTGATTCTTAAACAGTTATAATTGGCATCAAAGGATTCATCAATGAAAATTGGTTTAGCATAAGTGAAGCCAGATAAAGTGGATGGGTCCACTGAAGGATCCTTAGCAGCAACCCAGGTGGTTTTGGGGTACTGCTCAGGCGTCCAATATGAACCATCAACGTTAATTTTCCTCTCGAACCCAACACCCTCTTTCCTAGGGTTTCGGTTCAGAATCTGTTTCTTGAGAACATCGCACAAGGTCTGATGCCCTTTGAGGCTTTTGTACATGCTAGTCTCAAGCAATGTCTTCAACCTAGCATTCTCATCGGCAATAGTAGTGGCATCCTCAGTAGTGGGGTTAGTTACCACATCAGCAGTTGAAGATACTGCAACATCAGAAGTAGTAGAACATCCAGCAACAGAGACAGCATTATCACGCTCAAGACACTTTAAGCATGATGGAACAAATTCTACCTGAGCGGAACTGGTTTGTTGGGCGAGTAGTGAATCGTTCTATTTTTGAAGATCTTCATGAGACACTCTCAGATTCTCAAGATCCTGCTTCCTTTCAAGATAATCGTAGGAAAGCTTCTCATGAGAAGCTGAGAGAGTTTCATGACGACTTTCAAGTTCTTCATACTTAACGCGAAGACTTTTAATATCTTCAATTAAGGACTGAGTTCGATTCATTTCCGCATCCAACAGGTCATCACATTTGTCTAGTGGCTTTTGAATATGTTCCATAGCAGTTTGTTGCTCAGTTGCAATTTTAGCAAGTGTCTTATAGCTAGATATGGGTTCGCGTGACGTTACCTTGGCACCAGGTGCCATGAAGCAGTAGGTTGGATCAGATGGCTCGGGTTCGAAAGTCATCGTTTTAAGAGACTCCTTGAATTCGCAGAACCCGGGTCTTGACGGGTTTGATGACCCTCATAGACATCAGAAATCCGGTCCCAGATAAGCTTCGCATTGCAGAGATGCATGATGCGCCAGAACTCGTCATTGGACATACAGGAGCATATGATATCCTTAGCCGTGATATCCAGTTGACTGTACTTTCGAATGTCGTCAGCATGCACCATCTTGCATAGATCGGTGAGACCAATCTCCATGACGGTCCACAGCTCACTGTTCATTGCAAGGAGGCGCTTCTCCATCATTGCATCCATTTGGGATAATCATGACCATCAAAAATAGGAAACGCAGCGGAGACCTTGATTATGCCTGCAGTCGACATAGCTAAAACTCTAGATGGTTAAACCGAATCACATAGAACAAGGGAGTACCTTGCTCTGATACTAATTGAAAGTTCTAGTTATCGACTAGAGGGGGGTAAATAGGCAATTTTTATGAAAGTCTTCAAAACACAGTTGCTTTGAAGACAAACAAATAAACTAAACCTATATATTAAGCAGCGGAATGAAGACTACACTAGGCAAGCATTAGTCAAGCATACAATACAGTGAAAGCATGAAGACTAATTGCAACTAGGTAGACAGGATCAGAACGAAAGATAGTACGAAACCAAACAGATATAAGTCTTCACTCAATGAAGTCAAATGAATCAGGCGGGCAAGCAATGACTTCATGAAAATAAACTGAAAAGTAAGGAGAGTTGGGATAGAACCCGTTGCTTGGTGAAGATAAGGTTTTGGTAGACCAGTTCCAGTTGATGTGACAATTGTACGTCTGGTTAGGGAGGCTGAGATTGAACTCAGAAGACCATCTCTTCACCTTATTCCCCTTGAGCTAAGGACACCCAGTGCTCACCCAATCACTCTGGTAAGTCTTCAAGGTAGACTTCCAAACCTTCACAGACTTCGTTCACCGACAATCCACAATGACTCTTGGGTGCTCAGAATGCGATGCCTAACCGGCTGGAGGATTCACAGTCCTCAAGTGTAACAGTCTTCAGATTAGGCAGACAGAAAGACTTTAGTGATGCCTAACACTCCTTGGCTCTAGGTGTTTTGGGCTTAGTCCTCACAAGGATCTCTCTCTCAAATGCTTCGGAGGTGGGTTGCTCTCAAACGACAAAAGCCATGTACTAACTCTGAGCAGCCACCAATTTATGGTGTAGGGGGTGGGCTATTTATAACCATGAGGCAACCCGACCTGATATGTCCGAAATGACCCTGTGTTACTCAGGAATCGACATGTGTCCAACGGTGGGATTTCAAACACACGTGGCAGCTTGGCTTGGGCTACAAGCAAAGCTGACTCATCCCTCGGGATAAGGTTTGCTCCCATTGTCTTTGCTCGAAGACATAGGATTTGGTTGAGCATCACTTCAATCACTCTGACTTTGTTCACTTGGACCCCACTTAACTGTATGGTGGTTCCTATGACTCAATAAAGAAGAATGGAAACTACGAAACAGCTATGTCTTCGCACTCCATAGTCTTCAAGTGAATATCTTCACACGTCATAATCTTCATCGTGAATGTCTTCACGAACCACCATTGTCTTCAATGTCTTCACACATTTTTATGGGTCATCTCTGGTAGGTAAACCGAATCAATGAGGGACTACTACCTGTGTTATCCTGCAATTCTCACAAACACATTAGTCCCTCAACCAAGTTTGTCGTCAATGCTCCAAAACCAGCTAGGGGTGGCACTAGATGCACTTACAGCTGGGGCGTCAGCGGCGTGGGGGGCGAGGCCCGGGCATCCTGCCGCGGGACGTGGGAGTGGGGGTGCTTGCGAGCTTGGTCAGAGCTCGTGCGGCATGGCACGGCATGGGGGCATGGCGAATGGAGGGGAGTAGGGGGTAGCAGAGGAGGGGCTCACCATGGAGCGGTTGGCGTGCTCGGAGAGGCCGAAAGCACACCGAAAGGGCAAATAGACGGCTAGGTGGTGGCGGCCGAGCGTGGAGAAGACGGCGAAGGTGTCGGGCACGTGGCTCCCCAGACTAATATGGCGCCCGGGGCGGATGACATCAAGGGTGGTGGACCTCCAGGATGTGCTCCCGCACGTCGGAGGGGCCGGTGGACACGTCAACGGCGAAGAGGCAATGGTCACCCCGGGCCTTCCGATCTCGAATCCGAGCATGTCAGATTCAGCGCTCCACAGACCCAAGAAAAGGTTTGAACTCTGGGGTGTGTGCGAAGAACTCAACCCCTTCAGCCAACCAGTTCATCGCCCCCACGTCTAACTCGGTGAACAAGGAAGAAGATGGACAAAGCAGTTTACCTAGGTTTGGGCCACCTTGCAGTGTAAAACCCTACTCCTGCTTTGTGGTGGATTTGCCTCACGAGGGGCTGAGGATCAACTAGTACAAGGGAGGAACAACCTCGTGAGGTCTGCTCTAGTGTGTGTGTGTGAGTTGAAGGGATCTGACCTCCTCTATGGTGGTGGCTAGCCTGTACTTATAGTGGCCTTGGTCCTCTTCCGCCAAAACGTAGGAGGGAAGGGATCCCACAGTGGCCAATTCGAATGGGGACAAGTAGTACATCTTATCCTGGCAAAAGGTCGTCATTTCCTGCAAAGCTCATGGTCGTGACGCTGCGGATGGCTCGGCGATGACATCTATCCTGCCGTCCTGGTTGTCTTGGTCTTGTTGCATGGGAATGGAAACCTTTGGTTGATTCCTCGGGACTCCGCGCCTACGCTTGCCTCCTTAGCACCAAAGAGGAAACATGCTCCTCTTCGCCTGCTGGTGCCTGCCTGGCCTTGGTCGTCATGGCTTGCATCACCGCAGCCTCATGAGGTTGAGCACCTGCATAGGAATCTCCGCTCCTCAGGAGGCAGCCCGGGGAGACCGCTCCCTCCGGAGGTCTTAGCGTTGTCCGCCTCACGAGGCTTGGCCCCTTGCAAGTGTCTTGATTTGTTTGTGTAGTAGATGGGCCGTACCAGGCTGTCAATGAAGCCACACCGTGGGTTCCAGGCAAGAAAGTCTGTGTACCCTGGTTCCCAGAACGCTGATAGTAGCCCCCGAGCACAAGGCGCGCTCGGACTTGGCTTCGAGGCGAAGCCAAAGGGCAAGGGCGAAGCGCCGTGGGCCAGGCTGACGTGTGGCATTCGATGGGACGTGGGCGTGCCCACTTCCCCACACCACCGCGACAACTGCCTGACTTGATAACTGCCTGGCATATGCGGCCCAACCATCATTACCCGCTGTGCTCGCCTTCCGCTCCCTTGGTTTCCCGCGAGCTTGCGCCTCCTTCACCAGATTCCACGCCAGCTTCCATCCACTCTGCCACCATGGCTCCCGGGTCAAAGAAGGAGAAAGCCCGTGTGGTCATGGAGCCCTCTCCGAGGCTGGAACCAGTGCTGGATCAGTCCACGATGATCAACCAGGAGGGGTTGAGCAAGGTCTGGCCAGCCCTTGCCGCCGATTCCAACGAGTGGAAGGCGACGGCGGTCTGGCCCGCCCCCGAGGCCTTAATTGATATGGAGGCCACCGAAATCCCCCTTCATCGCCATGCTCTCTTCGCCGGCATGCTGCCCCTCTTCTCAGACTTCTTCAACGCCATGTTATCGCACTATCAGATCCACGCGTTGCATCTGGACCCCGGATCCATTGTTCTCCTCTCCGCTTTCACCTTCTTGTGCGAGGCCTCCGTGTGCATCACCCCGTCTGTGGCCTTGCTCCACCATTTCTTCTCGCTCCACTTGGTAGACGGCGGACAACGCTCGGGGTGTGTCGCTCCAGGCGGTGACGGCGACAGCTAGCTCTGGCATCAACTTCATGCTCCGCCCGGATGCGAGGGGGTTCCGGAAGTAGTGGGTGTATGTGGACGACATCGTGCGCAGCCCCCTACTCTTCCTCCCATCGGCACCGGCGGAGCCAACCTCCGACTGGGGACATGTAGAGCTCGTAGACCAATGGCTTGCGCGTATCTTATCCAGGCTAGCCAAGCTGAAGGAGGCATGGGTGACGACGGAAATGGTGGTGAGGGAGTTTGCACGGCGGTGCATCGCTCCGCTCCAGTGCCATACCCGCCCAATGTGGGCCTTTACCGGCCCTGATGACCCCATGAGGCTCCAGGTGCCTTTGCTCCCCTCCAAAACGCTGCGTGCAGTGCTCCAACTCCTGAAGGACAACCCCACGCCTGCTGCCCTCCCTACTGAGTGATGCCCTTTGTACAATTGCTCGAACGGGAGGGCTTTTGCCAAGAAGATGTCGCGCTTCGACGAGTGGGGGTTGCTCCCCGAGGGCCACGAGGGACCTCGTGACAACCCCCTCTTGGTGATCCCTACGCTTGGAGGCCCTGCGACACACACTCTTGAGGTGGCCGCGCGGGAGCGGGCTCCGTCAAGTGCTCCTGAGGTGGCCGCAGGGGAGCAGACTCCGTCAAGCGCTCCTGAGGTAGCCACTGGGAAATAGGTGGCTCCATGTGCTCCTGAGGTGGCCACCTGGGAGCAGCCACCATGCGCTCCCGAGGTGGCTGCCCTCAGCTCCACAGGCGGTGGGGAAGGGGCCCCACCTCCGGACACAGCCGCCGCCACCGTCATGGACGGCTGCGCCCCGGTTCGCGGCGCATTCCTTCCCGGTCTTGGGTACCCCGCAAATGGAAGGGGCTTGGGAACCGCTGTGACCTCATCCCACGGGCCTTGAAAAAGAGGAAATGAATAGCTGTGGATGAGTAAGTACCTTGACTTTTTCATATTGCGTCCTCTTCTGACTTTTGCGCCTCAGGATCCCTTCTGCTGCGGGGGTAAGCTTGTCTAGAGAGCGACCTCCGGAGGCTTCTAGTCCGGTTGCGACCCTGTCCCCCTTGAGCCGGGCGGCTGCGCGTGAGGTGGTGTCTGTTCAAGAGTCGAGGCCGCCGCTGGAGGGTCGTGGGCCTATGATAATCCCCAAGTGAAGGGAATCATCGTAGCAATTTCCAAAGGTGGAAGTGATAAGTATGGAGTGTTGATCCCACAAGGAGGTAAAGGTAAGATCAATATTCTCTCAAGTCCCATCTACCACTGAGATGACTCTAAGTACACCGAACGTTTGCTTCCAACTAGAAACGGGAAATAAAACTATGTTGTGGGTATGAAGAGGATAACTTTTCATGATATCGAAGAGCTAAAATATAAAAGTAGGTGTTGTTATCATAAAGTTAGAAGATATTACTTAAGTATTCTAAATAGCGAGTGTAGAATAATGATGGGTCGGTGTGCGGAATTGTCCTAGGCAATTATTAACAAGATCGGTGGTCATCATTGCAATTTCATATGAGGGAGAGGCATAAACTAACATACTTTCTCTTCTTGGATCATATGCACTTATGATTGGAACTCTAGCAAGAATCCGCAACTACTAAAGATCATTAAGGTAAAACCCAACCATAGAATTAACATATCAAGTCACCTTTATCCCATACGCAACAACCCCCTTACTCGGGTTTAAGCTTTTGTCATTCTAGCAACCCACTATAAGCAAATCATGAACGTATTGCAACACCTTACAACGGGAATCCCTCACGTGTGCGCGGCACGAAAGGCACAATAGGACAGAACCAAAATAAAACATACAACTCATACCAATCTAGATCATCAATCAACCCGAAGACAAAGGATATCTACTCAAAACATCACAGGATGGCAACACATCATTGGATCATAATATGTGTCATAAAGCACCATGTTCAAGTAGGGATTACAGCAGGGTGCGGGAGAGTGGACCGCATAAAAGAGATGAGGCTGGTGATGTTGATGAAGACGATCACCGCGGTGATGATTCCCCTCCTGACGGCACTGTGGCGCCACCGAGAGAGAGGAGAAGAGGTCCTCCCCCTTGTGCTTCTTCCTCCATGGCTTCCCCCTGGTTGGGGAGATGTTCCCCCTCTGGTTCTTTGCCTTCATGGCGATGATGGTACCTCCGAGATCCTCCTCCATGGACTCCGGTGATGATGGCCCCCTCCGGCAGGGTGCCGGAGAGGGCCTAGATTGATTTCTCGTGGCTACAGAGGCTTGCGGCGGCGGAACTTCTGATCTCCCTTCTGTTCTGTGTTTTCTGGATTTATATGAGGGGTTAGCGTTGGTTTCACGTCAAGCGGGCCCACGGGGAGTCCACGAGGCAGGGGGCGCTCTCCACCCTCGTGGTGGCCTCGGGACTCCCCTCCGGTATCTTTTCGTTCTAGTACTTTTTATATTTTCCAAAAATATTCTCCGTTGATTTTCAGCGCATTCCGAGAACTTTTATTTCTGCACAAAAACAACACCACGGTAGTTCTGCTGAAAACAGCATCAGTCCGGGTTAGTTCTAATCAAATCATACCAAAATCATGTAAAAATATTATAAACATGGCATGAATGCTTCATAAATTATAGATGCGTTGGAGACGTATCAGCATCCCCAAGCTTAATTTCAGCTCGTCCTCGAGTAGGTAAATGATAAAAGAAATAATTTATGAAGTTTGAATGCTAGCAAGTGCACAAGTTTGATCAATGATAATTTCAATCACCTTTACTAGCATCATTATTTATCATAGCAGTAGCGCAACTCATAGAACTTCTCATGATCAAGTAACAAGCTATTCACATGATAAAGTATAGATCATAAACTTTCGTGAAAACTAACAAACCATGTTCTTAGTCATCAAACAATTGCAATTCATCTTATTTTCAGGAAGGGTCTATGTAAGAGCTTTGATTTAGCAAACTCCACATACTCAACTATCATTTAATCTTTCACAATTGCTAACACTCACGTGATATTTATGGGTTCAAAGTTTTAATCAGACACAGAGAAAGATAGGGGCTTATAGTTTTGCCTCCCAACCTTTTAACTCAAGGGTAATGTCAACAATAATAATTTATGAAAAACTACATCCAAGTGGATATATATATCCGGATCGCTCCAATACAAAGTGCTTGCCAAAGGAAAAAGTGTAAAAAGGAGAGGTGATGATCACCAAGACTCTTGTATAAGGGTAGAAGATAATAGTAAAAGATAGGCCCTTCGCAGAGGGAAGCAGAGGTTGTCATGCGCTTTTATGGTTGAATGCACAAAATATTAATGCAAAAGAACGTCACTTTATATTGCCGCTTGTGATAAAGACTTTTATTATGCAGTC
>NC_041383.1:286551226-286592618 GCF_002162155.2 Triticum dicoccoides | reverse complement strand
GTCACTTTTATTTCTTCCCTATCACAAGTTCGTATAAATCTTATTTTCTTCACACTAATAGATCATACATATTTAGAGAGCAATTTTTATTGCTTGCACCGATGACAACTTACTTGAAGGATCTTACTCAATCCATAGGTAGGTATGGTGGACTCTCATGGCAAAACTGGTTTAAGGGATGTTTGGAAGCACAAGTAGTATTTCTACTTGGTGCAAAGAATTTTGCTAGCATGAGAGGGAAAGGCAAGCTCAACATGTTGGATGATCCAAGACAATATAACGTCTATTCGGATATAGGAAAACATAACCCATTAAGTTGTCTTACTTGTCCAACATCAACTTTTTAGTATGTCATATTTTAATGAGTGCTCACAATTACAAAAGATGTCCAAGATAGTATATTTATATGTGAAATCTCTCTTCCTTCAATATTCTTTCATGAATTGTTCAAGTGACCAATACTGCGTTTGTTAACTTTCAATAAATTTACCACCTATACTTATCATGTGTGAAGTCATTACTCCCCATGGTCTAAGCATATGAAACATATATAAATTCAGATTTATGATATTCAATTCATTCAACCATTTACTCATAGGATATACGTGAAGCACGTGAGTAAATGTCAAACTACACCAAAAAGATATAAGTGAAGGACAATGAGTAGTCAAATAATTAACTAGCCATGTGAGGATTCTCTTTCATTCAAGATTTCAGATCCAATGATTTTATTCAAACAGCAAGTAAAATTGAAACTACGCTCCAAGCAAAACACATATCATGTGACGAATAAAAATATAGCTCCGAGTAAGGTATACCAATAGTTTTGAAGACGAAAAAGGGGATGCCTTACTAGGAATCCCCAAGATTAGGTGCTTGAGTATTCCTTTAATATTACCTTGGGGTGCCTTGGGCATCCCCAAGCTTAGGGTCTTTCCACTCCTTATTCTCCTCATATCGGTATCTCACCCAAAACTTGAAAACTTCAATCATACAAAACTTAACGGAACTTCGTGAGATGGGTTAGTTTGATAAAGAGTAAATCATCCACTTTGGTACTATCAAAGACAAGATTAATAGTTGTTCTCACACAATTCCTACTGCACCATATCATTTCTACAATTTATATTGAGAAATATAAGCCACAGAAACTAGAAAACAAGCAAACTATACTAAAAACAGAATCTGCCAGAAACAGAACAGTTTGTAATGATCTGAACAAAAACCATACTTATGGTACTCCAAAATTCCATCCAAATTACCAAAACCTGAGAAATTTGTGTACAAATACATTCCAAAAAGAATCGGATCAAAATCGCGTTTCTGTGAATTAACAAAACTAATTTACTGGGCGCGCTGATTTTCAACAAGATCAACACAACTATGTAAGCTATCCCAAAGGTCTTACTTGGCACTTTATTGAAACAAAAGCTATAAAACATGATTACTATAGTAGCTTAATAATGTGAACACACAAGAACACTAAGGGTAAATATTGGGTTGTCTCCCAACAAACGCTTTTCTTTAATGCCTTTTAGCTAGGCATGATGATTTCAATGATGCTCACATAAAAGATAAGAATTGAAACATAAAGAGAGCATCATGAAGAATATGACTAGAATATTTAATTCTAACCCAGTTCCTATGCCTAGGTATTTTGTGAGCACACAACTTATGGGAACAAGAATCAACTAGCATCGGAAGGCAAAACAAGTATAACTTCAAAACTTTAAGCACATAGAGAGGAAACTTGATATTATTGCAACTCCTACAAGCATATATTCCTCCCTCATAATAATTTTCAGTAGCACATGAATGAGTTTAACAATACAACCATCACATAAAGAATTCTTTTCATGATCTACAAGCATACGAATTTTACTACTCTCCACATAAGCAAAATTCTTCTCAGTCGGAATAGTGGGAGCAAACTCAACAAAATAATTGTCATGTGAGGCACAATCCAATTAAAAATTAAAATCATGATAACAAGTTTCATGGTTAACATATTCCCTTATAGCATACATCTCATCACAATAACAATCATAAATAGCAACTTTGTTCTCGTAATCAATTGGAACTTCTTCTGAAATAGTGGAATCATTACTAAGTAAAGTCAAGACCTCTCCAAATCCACTTTCGATGATAGTATGATTCATACTCCAAAAGATATAAGTGAAGTTCATGTAGCATTATACAATTAATATAGACTAACCAATATCCAAGCTCAAAATATATAAGTGAAGCACACGAAGCATTCTATAAAACAATACTCAAAAGATTTAAGTGAAGCACACAGAGCATTCTATAAGATCATACTCAAAAGATATAAGTGAAGCACATGAAGCATTCTATAAATCAATGAAGAGATATCTCATACTATCATGGTTCTTAAAGAAAAAGAAAAACACAAAGGACACAAATCATGTGAACAAAACAAAAACCGATGTATGCCGATAATTGTTGAAGAAGAAAGATGGGATGCCAACCGGGGCATCCCCAAGCTTAGATGCTTGAGTATCCTTGAAATATTTACTTCGGGTGCCTTGGGCATCCCCAAGCTTGAACTCTTGCCTCTCTTTATTCTCCTCACATCGGTAACTCCTCGTTCTTTGAACACTTCATCCACACAAAACTTAATAAAAACTTTCTGAGATCCGTTAGTATAATAAAGCAAACCACTACATTTAGGTACTGTTGTAAACTCATTCCAATTTCATATTAGCATTATATCTACTGTATTCCAACTTCACCATGGTCATACCCGATGATACTACCCATAGATTCATCAAAATAAGCGAACATCACATAGAAAACAGAATCTGTCAAAAATAGGACAGTGTGTAGTAATCTGGAAATTTCCTATACTTCTGTAACTCTAAAAATTCTAAAAAATATACGACATTTTAAAAAAAATGTATAGAAGTACTGTGCAAAAAGTTTCAGTCCCGTTTGACTTTCCAGTAAAAAATGTAAATTCACGTGCTACAGCCAAAGTTTCTATTTTTGCACTGCACATAGTAAACAAGCACTCTAATCATCCTAAAAACAAAGCTTGGCACACTATTTTTATAATACAATGGATATATACAAGGGGATAATTATTTCTGAGAAACTTCCATGAAAAATTCTACATTATTTCCATGAGCATGAATACAAGTGTTCAAGGTCGACCCTGACTTCTCCAATGCATAACTTTCCAATCACTTCTCTTTTTGAAAAGAAACTTTTTAGGCATAAGAGGCAAGTAAAAAAATTGTATTTTCATTTTTTTATTTTTTTGTATGTTTCACCCACAAGTAAGCCAAACAAAAAAGGGAAGACAAAATCTACTTAGTGAAGAAAGCAAACAAGCATCCACGAAAATATCAACCCCACGCTATTGCTCCCCGGAAATGGCGCCAGAAAAGAGCTTCATAATCCCCAAGTGAAGGGAATCATCGTAGCAATTTCCAAATGCGGAAGTGATAAGTATGGAGTGTCGAGCCCACAAGGAGCTAAAGGTAAGATCAATATTCTCTCAAGTCCTATCTGCCACAGATACGACTCTACGTACGTCGAACATTTGCTTCCAACTAGAAACGGGAAATAAAACTATGTTGTGGGTATGAAGAGGATAACTTTGCATGATATAGGAGAGCTAAAATATAAAAGTAGGTGTTTTTATCATAAAGTTAGAATATATTACTTAAGCATTCTAAATAGCGAGTGTAGAATAATGATGGGTCGGTGTGCGGAATTGTCCTAGGCAATTATTAACAAGATCGGTGGTCGTCATTGCAATTTCGTATGAGGGAGAGGCATAAGCTAACATAATTTCTCTTCTTGGATCACATGCACTTACGATTGGAACTCTAGCAAGCATCCACAACTACTAAAGATCATTAGGGTAAAACCCAACCATAGAATTAACATATCAAGTCCCCTTTATCCCATACGCAACAACCCCCTTACTCGGGTTTAAGCTTCTGTCACTCTAGCAACCCACTATAAGCGAATCATGAACATATTGCAACACCCTACAGCGGGAATCCCTCACGTGTGCATGGCACGGAAGGAACAATAGGACAGCACCACAAAAACATACAACTCATACCAATCTAGATCATCAATCAACCCAAAGACAAAGGATATCTACTCAAAACATCATAGGATGGAAACACATCATTGGATCATAATATGTTCCATAAAGCACCATTTTCAAGTAGGGATTACAGCGGGGTGCGGGAGAGTGGACCACGTAAAAGTGACGGGATGGTGATGATGATGGTGACGTTGATGAAGACGATCACCACGGCGATGATTCCCCTCCCGATGGCACTCCAGTGCCACAAAGAGAGAGGAGGACAGGTTCTCCCCCTTGTGCTTCTTCCTCCATGGCCTCCCCCTGGTTCGGGAGATGTTCCCCCTCTAGTCCTTGGCCTTCATGGCGATGATGGCCCCTCCGAGATCCTCCTCCATGGCCTCCGGTGATGATGGCCCCCTCTGGCAGTGTGCCGGAGAGGGCCTAGATTGATTTCTCGTGGCTACAGAGGCTTGCGGCAGCGGAACTTCCGATCTCCCTTTTGTTCTGGGGTTTTCTCGATTTATAGGAGGGGTTGGCATTGGTTTCACATCAAGGGGGTCCACAGGGAGTCCATGAGGCAAGAAGCGTGCCCTAGGGGGGCGCCCTCCACCCTCATGGTGGCCTCGGGACTCCCCTCCGATATCTTTTCATTCCATTATTTTTTATATTTTCCAAAAATATTCTCCATTGATTTTCAGCGCATTCCAAGAACTTTTATTTCTGCACAAAAACAACACCATGGTAGTTCTGCTGAAAACAGCGTCAGTAAGGGTTAGTTCTAATCAAATCATACCAAAATCATGTAAAAATATTATAAACATGGCATGAATACTTCATAAATTATAGATATTTGGAGACATATCAGCCTGCACTCCCGGCGTCATTCTTCCGGAGCGACCCCTGGGGCACGGGGGCCATGGCGAGGGCCCCTCCACTGGTTCTTGCCGGCGGTTGGGAGATCCGCATGATGGCTCCATCTTCAAGCAACAGGGCTGGACCGCGTCGTGCCCTATCCCAGGCCTAGGGAGCTGCAACCCCCAGCCCCCCGCCGGAGACGGGTAAATCCTCTCGCGTCCCTCCGGCCGACCGGGGCGCGAAGGAAGGGCCTGGCTGGGCGCTAGAGCTTGCACGCGGGCGCAGTGTCGTCCGTCATGACCTTCTCCGGGAAGTGATGAGCGCACTAGGTTGTCTTGGGACGGAGCTCGCCGACGTCGACGCGCGCCTCAAGATGGAGGGCCTTCGCCTGGCACGTGAATAGCACCAGCTGAAAGTCGCCATCAACCTTAGCCATTTGCATCATGAGCACACCCGCGCGGAGGCAGAGGAGTCTCTTGCGGCTTCATGGGAGGCTCGCGATCGCACCTTGGAGGAGGCCCAAGCCGCAGACCGCCGGCGTGACGCGGCGGAGGCGCGCGAGAATGAGCTTCAAGCCTCTAACGCCCTCCTCGAGCAGCGAGTCCAGGCGCGCATGGTGGCGCTTGCAGCTCCGGCAACCGGGCCGCCCACGAGCGTGACAAGGCCCTGTACGCCCAATGACTCGCTGGCACTGGAGGCGGTGGAGCTAAGCGTGGAGCGCGAGCGACTGGAGGTGATGGAGTGCCAGGTGGTCACGACCGAGGAGGCCCTTGCCTCTTGGGAGGCGAGGATCCAACGGGAGGTCAAGCAGAAGGTGGCGGAGATCCGCGAGGCCCTTGTCGAGGAATATCGCCAAAAGCTAGGTCTCCAGGAAGCTCACTTCAAGCAGTGGCAAGTTGAACTGTAGGGCAAGGCTGATGCCCTCAAGGCAAAGCTGGTTGCGGCAAAGCGGTGTGAGAAGGCCGCCGAGGTGGCCTGGGCCACTTCTGAGGCTGAGATGTCCTCCCTTCATCAGGAGGTTGCAGGTGTTACGTCCCTCGTGGAGAGAGCCTCGGACGAGGCAGGCCACCGTCAAACGCTGGAGCGCGAGCATTCCTTGATTTTTGAGGACCTCAAGGTCAGGGCCAACCGGGCCCTAAGCATCATGTTCGACGATAGCATTTCCCGCCCGTACAAAGCTGATGATGTTGGCTACCTCTGCTTCTTCACCAGGTCGTGACCTGCCCCGAAAGCAGGGTCGTGAGGGCGTGCCAGCTCGTCGAAGATAAAATCCATGACCTTCTTGGACGCGCGTTCTCGCGTGTCTTCAGTCACCTTCTTAGCCTCGATCCCGACCTCAACTTCAGCGTCGCGATAGCCCCCGTGCCTGGAGTAATCCAGGGCAACCTGGCAAGCAGGGTGGACGGCCAAGTGGATGAACTGATCACGGAACTCGTCCTTTTCAATGATGTGGATGTGCTCACAGCCGAAGAGGGCGGAGCTGATGGTGATGATGATGATAGCGACGCCGGTGGTAGCACATCTCACTAGGCTTGTATTTCCCTGTTTGCCTGCCAAAATTATAGATATAGCCCCATGGGACGTGAAAGCATTTTTTGGAGGGGGCTCCCCTGTAATGCATGAAACAATGATATGCCCTCTAAATTATTTTCGAAAGTATGCCGCCGTGAGCCGAAGGGCCCCTGACTAGAGTAGTTAGCATGGCTTAGATTTTTGTGTTCACGGCCTTGGACAGGTTCTTGCATCGCAGGGACGCATACCTCCTGACATGGGCCCCCTGAAGCGGTCTTCAGGTGTGCCCCTGCTGGGCGTCGAGCTTCGCGGGAGTGTGGGGGGCACCCGATGCTGAGTGCCCCTAAGGCCCAAAGCTGGGTGCTCCTGAGGCCACGAGCTGAGTGCCATGCATGGTGCGTGCCTGCTGGCTCACTTGAGAGCGCCCTACGAGGATCCAGGCACCAAAGCTTTGGTGCGGTGTGTGAACGGGCGGACCCACGGCGGTTACATTCTTGGCCCTGAGGGGGCCCTGATGCCGCTTGGTCTTGCCCAGACACGCACGCCACTCCCAGCCCCCGCTCGCAGGGCGCTCGGCAGGAGACAGTAGGCAGGAGTCGTGCCTCCCAAAACACAAATCACATAAAAAGGAAACACCACGAATCGAGAAAGTTCCCCCCTTTTTCTTTTAACAAGTGCATGAAACTTCGGATTTCATTTCAAAAGTAGCAAATCAAATTACAAAAAGCGAGCAAAAAAGATGGCTGCGTCCGGCATCTACACTAGTCTTCTCACCAGCGCGGAGCTCAGTGCTTCCACTGGGCATGGCAATAGTCATTGGAGGACAGTGTCGACTACCAGGGCGGAGCATGGTGCTTCCACTTGGACGTGGGTGGGAGCCCCCGTAAGGCTCAGGGGTAGCGCTCAGGAGACTCCGGGGCATGTACAGTCTCACTCATTATTATGTAAGAGTGTCACGAGCGGAGACTTGAGGGGCACTTCTTGCTTCTCGGGTGGGGACCCCGCCTCACGCATACCCCGACCACTGTTGGGGCATCCAAAAACCAGGGCAGGACCAAGGGGTAAGGGGCTACGTAGAAGGTGGTCGGGTGGCTGCAGGCCCTCGACCGGGGGAAGGGCTCGCCAGCGGAGGACCCACTTCAGGACGGCACGCGCCACCGTAGTGGTGGCGCCCTGCGCCTTGCGGTGCGGGGGGAGCTCTAGCGTCGGGCTTCCCTCGCATGACCCCCCGGCGTGCCCTGCCTGCCTGAGGCGGGGCCAACGTCTGGAGGTGCGCGACCGTGGCATGGTTTACCTCGATCCAAGGTTAGCGCAACATGTTCCAAATATATTGGTCGTAGCTGGCGACCGTTGCTGTCGAAGGTACTGGCGAAGTGCTGGGTTGGCTCGTAGGGGGTCCCGGCTCCATGTTGCCTTGGCGATCCTTACGTCTCGGCTGGCGGGGGAAAGGTGTATAGGCCTTTCCTTTATTCGTACAACGAGCCCACCAACGGCGGCACGGAGGCACTAGGGGCCATCATCATGAGGTCGGCCCCCAGTCCCTCTGCTCTGATGTCCACCATCAGTGATGTCCTACCTTGCTAGCCTGGGGGAGGCTCTTCGCCGCTGCCTTGGTGGAGCCTGCCTAACCCAGTCACACCCCGGGGGCGCGCCCCTTGGGCCAGGGGGGCAGCGCCGCCTGCGGAACCACCCCCGCGGGGCCCTCTGGGCTCCCACCAGGTGGACGAGCAAACAAATAAACTAAACCTATATAGTAAGCAGCGGAATGAAGACTACACTAGGCAAGCATTAGTCAAGCATACAATACAGTGAAAGCATGAAGACTAATTGCAACTAGGTAGACAGGATCAGAACGGAAGATAGTACGAAACCAAACAGATATAAGTCTTCACTCAATGAAGTCAAATGAATCAGGCGGGCAAGCAATGACTTCATGAAAATAAACTGAAAAGGAAGGAGAGTTGGGATAGAACCAGTTGCTTGGTGAAGATAAGGTTTTGGTAGACCAGTTCCAGTTGATGTGACAATTGTACGTCTGGTTAGGGAGGCTGAGATTGAACTCAGAAGACCATCTCTTCACCTTATTCCCCTTGAGCTAAGGACACCCAGTGCTCACCCAATCACTCTGGTAAGTCTTCAAGGTAGACTTCCAAACCTTCACAGACTTCGTTCACCGACAATCCACAATGACTCTTGGATGCTCAGAATGCGATGCCTAACCGGCTGGAGGATTCACAGTCCTCAAGTGTAACAGTCTTCAGATTAGGCAGACAGAAAGACTTTAGTGATGCCTAACACTCCTTGGCTCTAGGTGTTTTGGGCTTAGTCCTCACAAGGATCTCTCTCTCAAATGCTTCGGAGGTGGGTTGCTCTCAAACGACAAAAGCCATGTACTAACTCTGAGCAGCCACCAATTTATGGTGTAGGGGGTGGGCTATTTATAACCATGAGGCAACCCGACCTGATATGTCCGAAATGACCCTGTGTTACTCAGGAATCGACACGTGTCCAACGGTGGGATTTCAAACACACGTGGCAGCTTGGCTTGGGCTACAAGCAAAGCTGACTCATCCAGCTCGGGATAAGGTTTGCTCCCATTGTCTTTGCTCGAAGACATAGGATTTGGTTGAGCATCACTTCAGTCACTCTGACTTTGTTCACTTGGACCCCACTTAACTGTATGGTGGTTCCTATGACTCAATAAAGAAGAATGGAAACTATGAAACAGCTATGTCTTCGCACTCCATAGTCTTCAAGTGAATATCTTCACACGTCATAATCTTCGTCGTGAATGTCTTCACGAACCACCATTGTCTTCAATGTCTTCACACATTTTTATGGGTCATCTCTGGTAGGTAAACCGAATCAATGAGGGACTACTACCTGTGTTATCCTGCAATTCTCACAAACACATTAGTCCCTCAACCAAGTTTGTCGTCAATGCTCCAAAACCAGCTAGGGGTGGCACTAGATGCACTTACAGCTGGGGCGTCAGCGGCGTGGGGGGTGAGGCCCGGGCATCCTGCCGCGGGACGTGGGAGTGGGGGTGCTTGCGAGCTTGGTCAGAGCTCGTGCAGCATGGCATGGCATGGGGGCATGGCGAATGGAGGGGAGTAGGGGGTAGCAGAGGAGGGGCTCACCATGGAGCGGTTGGCGTGCTCGGAGAGGCCGAAAGCACACCGAAAGGGCAAATCGACGGCTAGGTGGTGGCGGCCGAGCGTGGAGAATACGGCGAAGGTGTCGGGCACGTGGCTCCCCAGACTAATATGGCGCCCGGGGCGGATGACATCGAGGGTGGTGGACCTCCAGGATGTGCTCCCGCACGTCGGAGGGGCCGGTGGACACGTCAACGGCGAAGAGGCAATGGTCACCCCGGGCCTTCCGATCTCGAATCCGAGCATGTTAGATTCAGCGCTCCACAGACCCAAGAAAAGGTTTGAACTCTGGGGTGTGTGCGAAGAACTCAACCCCTTCAGCCAACCAGTTCATCGCCCCCACGTCTAACTCGGTGAACAAGGAAGAAGATGGACAAAGCAGTTTACCTAGGTTTGGGCCACCTTGCAGTGTAAAACCCTACTCCTGCTTTGTGGTGGATTTGCCTCACGAGGGGCTGAGGATCAACTAGTACAAGGGAAGAACAACCTCGTGAGGTCTGCTCTAGTGTGTGTGTGTGTGTGAGTTGAAGGGATCCGACCTCCTCTATGGTGGTGGCTAGCCTGTACTTATAGTGGCCTTGGTCCTCTTCCCCCAAAATGTAGGAGGGAAGGGATCCCATAGTGGCCAATTCGAATGGGGACAAGTAGTACATCTTATCCTGGCAAAAGGTCGTCATTTCCTGCAAAGCTCCTGGTCGTGACGGTGCGGATGGCTCGGCGATGACATCTATCCTGCCGTCCTGGCTGTCTTGGTCTTGTTGCATGGGAATGGAAACCTTTGGTTGATTCCTCGGGACTCCGCGCCTACGCTTGCCTCCTTAGCACCAAAGAGGAAACATGCTCCTCTTCGCCTGCTGGTGCCTTCCTGGCCTTGGTCGTCATGGCTTGCATCACCGCAGCCTCATGAGGTTGAGCACCTGCATAGGAATCTCCGCTCCTCAGGAGGCAGCCCGGGGAGGCCGCTCCCTCCGGAGGTCTTAGCGTCGTCCGCCTCACGAGGCTTGGCCCCTTGCAAGTGTCTTGATTTGTTTGTGTAGTAGATGGGCCGTACCAGGCTGTCAATGAAGCCACGCCGTGGGTTCCAGGCAAGAAAGTCTGCGTACCCTGGTTCCCAGAACGCTGATAGTAGCCCCCGAGCACAAGGCGCGCTCGGACTTGGCTTCGAGGTGAAGCCAAAGGGCAAGGGCGAAGCGCCGCGGGCCAGGCTGACGTGTGGCATTCAATGGGACGTGGCCGTGCCCACTTCCCCACACCACCTCGACAACTGCCTGACTTGATAACTGCATGGCAGATGCGGCCCAACCATCATTACCCGTTGTGCTCGCCTTCCGCTCCCTTGGTTTTCCGCGAGCTTGCGCCTCCTTCACCAGATTCCACGCCAGCTTCCATCCACTCTGCCACCATGGCTCCCGGGTCAAAGAAGGAGAAAGCCCGTGTGGTCATGGAGCCCTCTCTGAGGCTGGAACCAGTGCTGGACCAGTCCACGATGATCAACCAGGAGGGGTTGAGCAAGGTCTGGCCAGCCCTTGCCGCCGATTCCAACGAGTGGAAGGCGACGGCGGTATGGCCCGCCCCCGAGGCCTTAATTGATATGGAGGCCACCGAAATCCCCCTTCATCGCCATGCTCTCTTCGCCGGCATGTTGCCCCTCTTCTCAGACTTCTTCAACGCCGTGTTATCGCACTATCAGATCCACGCGTTGCATCTGGACCCCGGATCCATTGTTCTCCTCTCCGCTTTCAACTTCTTGCGTGAGGCCTCCGTGGGCATCACCCCGTCTGTGGCCTTGCTCCACCATTTCTTGTCGCTCCACTTGGTAGACGGCGGACAACGCTCGGGGTGTGTCGCTCCAGGCGGTGACGGCGACAGCTAGCTCTAGGCATCAACTTCATGCTCCGCCCGGATGCGAGGGGGTTCCGGAAGCAGTGGGTGTATGTGGACGACATCGTGCGCAGCCCCCTACTCTTCCTCCCATCGGCACCGGCGGAGCCAACCTCCGACTGGGGACATGTAGAGCTCATAGACCGATGGCTTGCGCGTATCTTATCCAGGCTAGCCAAGCTGAAGGAGGCATGGGTGACGACGGAAATGGTGGTGAGGGAGTTTGCACGGCGGCGCATCGCTCCGCTCCAGTGCCATACCCACCCAATGTGGGCCTTTACCGGCCCTGATGACCCCATGAGGCTCCAGGTGCCTTTGCTCCCCTCCAAAACGTTGCGTGCAGTGCTCCAACTCCTGAAGGACAACCCCACGCCTGCTGCCCTCCCTACTGAGTGATGCCCTTTGTACAATTGCTCGAACGGGAGGGCTTTTGCCAAGAAGATGTCGCGCTTCGACGAGTGGGGGTTGCTCCCCGAGGGCCACGAGGGACCTCGTGACAACCCCCTCTTGGTGATCCCTATGCTTGGAGGCCCTGCGACACACACTCTTGAGGTGGCCGCGCGGGAGCGGGCTCCGTCAAGTGCTCCTGAGGTGGCCGCAGGGGAGCAGACTCCGTCAAGCGCTCCTGAGGTAGCCACTGGGAAACAGGTGGCTCCATGTGCTCCTGAGGTGGCCACCTGGGAGCAGCCACCATGCGCTCCCGAGGTGGCTTCCCTCAGCTCCACAGGTGGTGGGGAAGGGGCCCCACATCCGGACGCAGCCGCCGCCACCGTCATGGACGGCTGCGCCCCGGTTCGCGGCGCATTCCTTCCCGGTCTTGGGTACCCCGCAAATGGAAGGGGCTTGGGAACCGCTGTGACCTCATCCCACGGGCCTTGAAAAAGAGGAAATGAATAGCTGTGGATGAGTAAGTACCTTGACTTTTTCATATTGCGTCCTCTTCTGACTTTTGCTCCTCAGGATCCCTTCTGCTGCGGGGGTAAGCTTGTCTAGAGAGCGACCTCCGGAGGCTTCTAGTCCGGTTGCGACCCTGTCCCCCTTGAGCCGGGCGGCTGCGCGTGAGGTGGTGTCTGTTCAAGAGTCGAGGCCGCCGCTGGAGGGTCAGGGGCCTATGATAATCCCCAAGTGAAGGGAATCATCGTAGCAATTTCCAAAGGTGGAAGTGATAAGTATGGAGTGTTGATCCCACAAGGAGGTAAAGGTAAGATCAATATTCTCTCAAGTCCCATCTGCCACTGAGACGACTCTAAGTACACCGAACGTTTGCTTCCAACTAGAAACGGGAAATAAAACTATGTTGTGGGTATGAAGAGGATAACTTTTCATGATATCGAAGAGCTAAAATATAAAAGTAGGTGTTGTTATCATAAAGTTAGAATATATTACTTAAGCATTCTAAATAGCGAGTGTGGAATAATGATGGGTCGGTGTGCGGAATTGTCCTAGGCAATTATTAACAAGATCGGTGGTCATCATTGCAATTTCATATGAGGGAGAGGCATAAACTAACATACTTTATCTTCTTGGATCATATGCACTTATGATTGGAACTCTAGCAAGAATCCGCAACTACTAAAGATCATTAAGGTAAAACCCAACCATAGAATTAACATATCAAGTCACCTTTATCCCATACGCAACAACCCCCTTACTCGGGTTTAAGCTTTTGTCACTCTAGCAACCCACTATAAGCAAATCATGAACGTATTGCAACACCTTACAACGGGAATCCCTCACGTGTGCGCGGCACGAAAGGCACAATAGGAAAGAACCAAAATAAAACATACAACTCATACCAATCTAGATCATCAATCAACCCGAAGACAAAGGATATCTACTCAAAACATCACAGGATGGCAACACATCATTGGATCATAATATGTGTCATAAAGCACCATGTTCAAGTAGGGATTACAGCAGGGTGCGGGAGAGTGGACCGCATAAAAGAGATGAGGCTGGTGATGTTGATGAAGACGATCACCGCGGTGATGATTCCCCTCCCGACGGCACTGTGGCGCCACCGAGAGAGAGGAGAAGAGGTCCTCCCCCTTGTGCTTCTTCCTCCATGGCTTACCCCTGGTTGGGGAGATGTTCCCCCTCTGGTTCTTTGCCTTCATGGCGATGATGGTACCTCCGAGATCCTCCTCCATGGACTCCGGTGATGATGGCCCCCTCCGGCAGGGTGCCGGAGAGGGCCTAGATTGATTTCTCGTGGCTACAGAGGCTTGCGGCGGCGGAACTTCTGATCTCCCTTCTGTTCTGTGTTTTCTGGATTTATATGAGGGGTTAGCGTTGGTTTCACGTCAAGGGGGCCCACGAGGAGTCCACGAGGCAGGGGGCGCTCTCCACCCTCGTGGTGGCCTCGGGACTCCCCTCCGGTATCTTTCCGTTCTAGTACTTTTTATATTTTCCAAAAATATTCTCCGTTGATTTTCAGCGCATTCCGAGAACTTTTATTTCTGCACAAAAACAACACCACGGTAGTTCTGCTGAAAACAGCATCAGTCCGGGTTAGTTCTAATCAAATCATACCAAAATCATGTAAAAATATTATAAACATGGCATGAATACTTCATAAATTATAGATGCGTTGGAGACGTATCAGCATCCCCAAGCTTAATTTCAGCTCGTCCTCGAGTAGGTAAATGATAAAAGAAATAATTTATGAAGTTTGAATGCTAGCAAGTGCACAAGTTTGATCAATGATAATTTCAATCACCTTTACTAGCATCATTATTTATCATAGCAGTAGCGCAACTCATAGAACTTCTCATGATCAAGTAACAAGCTATTCACATGATAAAGTATAGATCATAAACTTTCGTGAAAACTAACAAACCATGTTCTTAGTCATCAAACAATTGCAATTCATCTTATTTTCAGGAAGGGTCTATGTAAGAGCTTTGATTTAGCAAACTCCACATACTCAACTATCATTTAATCTTTCACAATTGCTAACACTCACGTGATATTTATGGGTTCAAAGTTTTAATCAGACACAGAGAAAGATAGGGGCTTATAGTTTTGCCTCCCAACCTTTTAACTCAAGGGTAATGTCAACAATAATAATTTATGAAAAACTACATCCAAGTGGATATATATATCCGGATCGCTCCAATACAAAGTGCTTGCCAAAGGAAAAAGTGTAAAAAGGAGAGGTGATGATCACCAAGACTCTTGTATAAGGGTAGAAGATAATAGTAAAAGATAGGCCCTTCGCAGAGGGAAGCAGAGGTTGTCATGCGCTTTTATGGTTGAATGCACAAAATATTAATGCAAAAGAACGTCACTTTATATTGCCGCTTGTGATAAAGACTTTTATTATGCAGTCTGTCACTTTTATTTCTTCCCTATCACAAGTTCGTATAAATCTTATTTTCTTCACACTAATAGATCATACATATTTAGAGAGCAATTTTTATTGCTTGCACCGATGACAACTTACTTGAAGGATCTTACTCAATCCATAGGTAGGTATGGTGGACTCTCATGGCAAAACTGGTTTAAGGGATGTTTGGAAGCACAAGTAGTATTTCTACTTGGTGCAAAGAATTTTGCTAGCATGAGAGGGAAAGGCAAGCTCAACATGTTGGATGATCCAAGACAATATAACGTCTATTCGGATATAGGAAAACATAACCCATTAAGTTGTCTTACTTGTCCAACATCAACTTTTTAGTATGTCATATTTTAATGAGTGCTCACAATTACAAAAGATGTCCAAGATAGTATATTTATATGTGAAATCTCTCTTCCTTCAATATTCTTTCATGAATTGTTCAAGTGACCAATACTGCGTTTGTTAACTTTCAATAAATTTACCACCTATACTTATCATGTGTGAAGTCATTACTCCCCATGGTCTAAGCATATGAAACATATATAAATTCAGATTTATGATATTCAATTCATTCAACCATTTACTCATAGGATATACGTGAAGCACGTGAGTAAATGTCAAACTACACCAAAAAGATATAAGTGAAGGACAATGAGTAGTCAAATAATTAACTAGCCATGTGAGGATTCTCTTTCATTCAAGATTTCAGATCCAATGATTTTATTCAAACAGCAAGTAAAATTGAAACTACGCTCCAAGCAAAACACATATCATGTGACGAATAAAAATATAGCTCCGAGTAAGGTATACCAATAGTTTTGAAGACGAAAAAGGGGATGCCTTACTAGGAATCCCCAAGATTAGGTGCTTGAGTATTCCTTTAATATTACCTTGGGGTGCCTTGGGCATCCCCAAGCTTAGGGTCTTTCCACTCCTTATTCTCCTCATATCGGTATCTCACCCAAAACTTGAAAACTTCAATCATACAAAACTTAACGGAACTTCGTGAGATGGGTTAGTATGATAAAGAGTAAATCATCCACTTTGGTACTATCAAAGACAAGATTAATAGTTGTTCTCACACAATTCCTACTGCACCATATCATTTCTACAATTTATATTGAGAAATATAAGCCACAGAAACTAGAAAACAAGCAAACTATACTAAAAACAGAATCTGCCAGAAACAGAACAGTTTGTAATGATCTGAACAAAAACCATACTTATGCTACTCCAAAATTCCATCCAAATTACCAAAACCTGAGAAATTTGTGTACAAATACATTCCAAAAAGAATCGGATCAAAATCGCGTTTCTGTGAATTAACAAAACTAATTTACTGGGCACGCTGATTTTCAACAAGATCAACACAACTATGTAAGCTATCCCAAAGGTCTTACTTGGCACTTTATTGAAACAAAAGCTATAAAACATGATTACTATAGTAGCTTAATAATGTGAACACACAATAACACTAAGGGTAAATATTGGGTTGTCTCCCAACAAACGCTTTTCTTTAATGCCTTTTAGCTAGGCATGATGATTTCAATGATGCTCACATAAAAGATAAGAATTGAAACATAAAGAGAGCATCATGAAGAATATGACTAGAATATTTAATTCTAACCCAGTTCCTATGCCTAGGTATTTTGTGAGCACACAACTTATGGGAACAAGAATCAACTAGCATCGGAAGGCAAAACAAGTATAACTTCAAAACTTTAAGCACATAGAGAGGAAACTTGATATTATTGCAACTCCTACAAGCATATATTCCTCCCTCATAATAATTTTCAGTAGCACATGAATGAGTTTAACAATACAACCATCACATAAAGCATTCTTTTCATGATCTACAAGCATACAAATTTTACTACTCTCCACATAAGCAAAATTCTTCTCAGTCGGAATAGTGGGAGCAAACTCAACAAAATAATTGTCATGTGAGGCACAATCCAATTAAAAATTAAAATCATGATAACAAGTTTCATGGTTAACATATTCCCTTATAGCATATATCTCATCACAATAACAATCATAAATAGCAACTTTGTTCTCGTAATCAATTGGAACTTCTTCTGAAATAGTGGAATCATTACTAAGTAAAGTCAAGACCTCTCCAAATCCACTTTCGATGATAGTATTATTCATACTCCAAAAGATATAAGTGAAGTTCATGTAGCATTATACAATTAATATAGACTAACCAATATCCAAGCTCAAAATATATAAGTGAAGCACACGAAGCATTCTATAAAACAATACTCAAAAGATTTAAGTGAAGCACACAGAGCATTCTATAAGATCATACTCAAAAGATATAAGTGAAGCACATGAAGCATTCTATAAATCAATGAAGAGATATCTCATACTATCATGGTTCTTAAAGAAAAAGAAAAACACAAAGGACACAAATCATGTGAACAAAACAAAAACCGATGTATGCCGATAATTGTTGAAGAAGAAAGATGGGATGCCAACCGGGGCATCCCCAAGCTTAGATGCTTGAGTATCCTTGAAATATTTACTTCGGGTGCCTTGGGCATCCCCAAGCTTGAACTCTTGCCTCTCTTTATTCTCCTCACATCGGTAACTCCTCGTTCTTTGAACACTTCATCCACACAAAACTTAATAAAAACTTTCTGAGATCCGTTAGTATAATAAAGCAAACCACTACATTTAGGTACTGTTGTAAACTCATTCCAATTTCATATTAGCATTATATCTACTGTATTCCAACTTCACCATGGTCATACCCGACGATACTACCCATAGATTCATCAAAATAAGCGAACATCACATAGAAAACAGAATCTGTCAAAAATAGGACAGTGTGTAGTAATCTGGAAATTTCCTATACTTCTGTAACTCTAAAAATTCTAAAAAAAATATACGACATTTTAAAAAAAAATGTATATAAGTACTGTGCAAAAAGTTTCAGTCCCGTTTGACTTTCCAGTAAAAAATGTAAATTCACGTGCTACAGCCAATGTTTCTGTTTTTGCACTGCACATAGTAAACAAGCACTCTAATCATCCTAAAAACAAAGCTTGGCACACTATTTTTATAATACAATGGATATATACAAGGGGATAATTATTTCTGAGAAACTTCCATGAAAAATTCTACATTATTTCCATGAGCATGAATACAAGTGTTCAAGGTCGACCCTGACTTCTCCAATGCATAACTTTCCAATCACTTCTCTTTTTGAAAAGAAACTTTTTAGGCATAAGAGGCAAGTAAAAAATTGTATTTTCATTTTTTTATTTTTATTTTGTATGTTTCACCCACAAGTAAGCCAAACAAGAAAGGGAAGACAAAATCTACTTAGTGAAGAAAGCAAACAAGCATCCACGAAAATATCAACCCCACGCTATTGCTCCCCGGAAATGGCGCCAGAAAAGAGCTTCATAATCCCCAAGTGAAGGGAATCATCGTAGCAATTTCCAAATGCGGAAGTGATAAGTATGGAGTGTCAAGCCCACAAGGAGCTAAAGGTAAGATCAATATTCTCTCAAGTCCTATCTGCCACAGATACGACTCTACGTACGTCGAACATTTGCTTCCAACTAGAAACGGGAAATAAAACTATGTTGTGGCTATGAAGAGGATAACTTTGCATGATATAGGAGAGCTAAAATATAAAAGTAGGTGTTTTTATCATAAAGTTAGAATATATTACTTAAGCATTCTAAATAGCGAGTGTAGAATAATGATGGGTCGGTGTGCGGAATTGTCCTAGGCAATTATTAACAAGATCGGTGGTCGTCATTGCAATTTCGTATGAGGGAGAGGCATAAGCTAACATAATTTCTCTTCTTGGATCATATGCACTTACGATTGGAACTCTAGCAAGCATCCACAACTACTAAAGATCATTAGGGTAAAACCCAACCATAGAATTAACATATCAAGTCCCCTTTATCCCATAGGCAACAACCCCCTTACTCGGGTTTAAGCTTCTGTCACTCTAGCAACCCACTATAAGCGAATCATGAACATATTGCAACACCCTACAGGGGGAATCCCTCACGTGTGCATGGCACGGAAGGAACAATAGGACAGCACCACAAAAACATACAACTCATACCAATCTAGATCATCAATCAACCCAAAGACAAAGGATATCTACTCAAAACATCATAGGATGGAAACACATCATTGGATCATAATATGTGCCATAAAGCACCATGTTCAAGTAGGGATTACAGCGGGGTGCGGGAGAGTGGACCACGTAAAAGTGATGGGATGGTGATGATGATGGTGACGTTGATGAAGACGATCACCACGGCGATGATTCCCCTCCCGATGGCACTCCAGTGCCACAAAGAGAGAGGAGGAGAGGTTCTCCCCCTTGTGCTTCTTCCTCCATGGCCTCCCCCTGGTTCGGGAGATGTTCCCCCTCTAGTCCTTGGCCTTCATGGCGATGATGGCCCCTCCGAGATCCTCCTCCATGGCCTCCGGTGATGATGGCCCCCTCTGGCAGTGTGCCGGAGAGGGCCTAGATTGATTTCTCGTGGCTACAGAGGCTTGCGGCAGCGGAACTTCCGATCTCCCTTTTGTTCTGGGGTTTTCTCGATTTATAGGAGGGGTTGGCATTGGTTTCACATCAAGGGGGTCCACGGGGAGTCCATGAGGCAGGAAGCGTGCCCTAGGGGGGCGCCCTCCACCCTCGTGGTGGCCTCGGGACTCCCCTCCGATATCTTTTCATTCCATTATTTTTTATATTTTCCAAAAATATTCTCCGTTGATTTTCAGCGTATTCCGAGAACTTTTATTTCTGCACAAAAACAACACCATGGTAGTTCTACTAAAAACAGCGTCAGTAAGGGTTAGTTCTAATCAAATCATACCAAAATCATGTAAAAATATTATAAACATGGCATGAATACTTCATAAATTATAGATATTTGGGGACATATCAGCCTGCACTCCCGGCGTCATTCTTCCGGAGCGACCCCTGGGGCACGGGGGCCATGGCGAGGGCCCCTCCACTGGTTCTTGCCGGCGGTTGGGAGATCCGCATGATGGCTCCGTCTTCAAGCAACAGGGCTGGACCGCGTCGTGCCCTATCCCAGGCCTAGGGAGCTGCAACCCCCAGCCCCCGGCCGGAGACGGGTAAATCCTCTCGCGTCCCTCCGGCCGACCGGGGCGCGAAGGAAGGGCCTGGCTGGGCGCTGGAGCTTGCACGCGGGCGCAGTGTCGTCCGTCATGACCTTCTCCGGGAAGTGATGAGCGCACTAGGTTGTCTTAGGACGGAGCTCGCCGAAGTCGACACGCGCCTCAAGGTGGAGGGCCTTCGCCTGGCACGTGAATAGCACCAGCTGAAAGTCGCCATCAAACTTAGCCATTTGCATCATGAGCACACCCGCGCGGAGGCAGAGGAGTCTCTTGCGGCTTCATGGGAGGCTCGCGATCGCACCTTGGAGGAGGCCCAAGCCGCAGACCGCCGGCGTGACGCGGCGGAGGCGCGCGAGAATGAGCTTCAAGCCTCTAAAGCCCTCCTCGAGCAGCGAGTCCAGGCGCGCATGGTGGCGCTTGCAGCTCCGGCAACCGGGCCGCCCACGAGCGTGACAAGGCCCTGTACGCCCAATGACTCGCTGGCACCGGAGGCGGTGGAGCTAAGCGTGGAGCACGAGCGACTGGAGGTGATGGAGTGCCAGGTGGTCACGACCGAGGAGGCCCTTGCCTCTTGGGAGGCGAGGATCCAACGGGAGGTCAAGCAGAAGGTGGCGGAGATCCGCGAGGCCCTTGTCGAGGAATATCGCCAAAAGCTAGGTCTCCAGGAATCTCACTTCAAGCAGTGGCAAGTTGAACTGTAGGGCAAGGCCGATGCCCTCAAGGCAAAGCTGGTTGCGGCAGAGCGGTGTGAGAAGGCCGCCGAGGTGGCCTGGGCCACTTCTGAGGCTGAGATGTCCTCCCTTCATCAGGAGGTTGCAGGTGTTACGTCCCTCGTGGAGAGAGCCTCGGACGAGGCAGGCCACCGTCAAACGCTGGAGCGCGAGCATTCCTTGATTTTTGAGGACCTCAGGGTCAGGGCCAACCGGGCCCTAAGCATCATGTTCGACGATAGCATTTCCCGCCCGTACAAAGCTGATGATGTTGGCTACCTCTGCTTCTTCACCAGGTCGTGACCTGCCCCGAAAGCGGGGCCGTGAGGGCGTGCCAGCTCGTCGAAGATAAAATCCATGACCTTCTTGGACGCGTGTTCTCGCGTGTCTTCAGTCACCTTCTTAGCCTCGATCCCGACTTCAACTTCAGCGTCGCGATAGCCCCCGTGCCTGGTGTAATCCAGGGCAACCTGGCAAGCAGGGTGGACGGCCAAGTGGATGAACTGATCACGGAACTCGTCCTTGTCAATGATGTGGATGTGCTCACAGCCGAAGAGGGCGGAGCTGATGGTGATGACGATGATAGCGACGCCGGTGGTAGCACATCTCACTAGGCTTGTATTTCCCTGTTTGCCTGCCAAAATTATAGATACAGCCCCATGGGACGTGAAAGCATTTTTTGGAGGGGGCTCCCCTGTAATGCATGAAACAATGATATGCCCTCTAAATTATTTTTGAAAGTATGCCGCCGTGAGCCGAAGGGCCCCTGACTAGAGTAGTTAGCATGGCTTGGATTTTTGTGTTCACGGCCTTGGACAGGTTCTTGCATCGCAGGGACGCATACCTCCTGACATGGGCCCCCTGAAGCGGTCTTCAGGTGTGCCCCTGCTGGGCGTCGAGCTTCGCGGGAGTGTGGGGGGCACCCGATGCTGAGTGCCCCTAAGGCCCAAAGCTGGGTGCTCCTGAGGCCACGAGCTGAGTGCCATGCATGGTGCGTGCCTGGCTCACTTGAGAGCGCCCTACGAGGATCCAGGCACCAAAGCTTTGGTGCGGTGTGTGAACGGGCGGACCCATGGCGGTTACATTCTTGGCCCTGACGGGGCCCTGATGCCGCTTGGTCTTGCCCAGACACGCACGCCACTCCCAGCCCCCGCTCGCAGGGCGCTCGGCAGGAGACAGTAGGCAGGAGTCGTGCCTCCCAAAACACAAATCACATAAAAAGGAAACACCACGAATCGAGAAAGTTCCCCCCTTTTTCTTTTAACAAGTGCATGAAACTTCGGATTTCATTTCAAAAGTAGCAAATCAAATTACAAAAAGCGAGCAAAAAAGATGGCTGCGTCCGGCATCTACACTAGTCTTCTCACCAGCGTGGAGCTCAGTGCTTCCACTGGGCATGGCAATAGTCATTGGAGGACAGTGTCGACTACCAGGGCGGAGCATGGTGCTTCCACTTGGACGTGGGTGGGAGCCCCCGTAAGGCTCAGGGGTAGCGCTCAGGAGACTCCGGGGCATGTACAGTCTCACTCATTATTATGTAAGAGTGTCACGAGCGGAGACTTGAGGGGCACTTCTTGCTTCTCGGGTGGGGACCCCGCCTCACGCATACCCCGACCACTGTTGGGGCATCCAAAAACCAGGGCAGGACCAAGGAGTAAGGGGCTACGTAGAAGGTGGTCGGGTGGCTGCAGGCCCTCGACCGGGGGAAGGGCTCGCCGGCGGAGGACCCACTTCAGGACGGCACGCGCCACCGTAGTGGTGGCGCCCTGCGCCTTGCGGTGCGGGGGGAGCTCTAGCGTCGGGCTTCCCTCGCATGACCCCCCGGCGTGCCCTGCCTGCCTGAGGCGGGGCCAACATCTGGAGGTGCGCGACCGTGGCATGGTTTACCTCGATCCAAGGTTAGCGCAACATGTTCCAAATATATTGGTCGTAGCTGGCGACCGTTGCTGTCGAAGGTACTGGCGAAGTGCTGGGTTGGCTCGTAGGGGGTCCCGGCTCCATGTTGCGTTGGCGATCCTTACGTCTCGGCTGGCGGGGGAAAGGTGTATAGGCCTTTCCTTTATTCGTATAACGAGCCCACCAACGGCGGCACGGAGGCACTAGGGGCCATCATCATGAGGTCGGCCCCCAGTCCCTCTGCTCTGATGTCCACCATCAATGATGTCCTACCTTGCTAGCCTGGGGGAGGCTCTTCGCCGCTGCCTTGGTGGAGCCCGCCTAACCCAGTCACACCCCGGGGGCGCGCCCCTTGGGCCAGGGGGGCAGCGCCGCCTGCGGAACCACCCCCGCGGGGCCCTCTGGGCTCCCACCAGGTGGACGAGCAAACAAATAAACTAAACCTATATAGTAAGCAGCAGAATGAAGACTACACTAGGCAAGCATTAGTCAAGCATACAATACAGTGAAAGCATGAAGACTAATTGCAACTAGGTAGACAGGATCAGAACGGAAGATAGTACGAAACCAAACAGATATAAGTCTTCACTCAATGAAGTCAAATGAATCAGGCGGGCAAGCAATGACTTCATGAAAATAAACTGAAAAGTAAGGAGAGTTGGGATAGAACCAGTTGCTTGGTGAAGATAAGGTTTTGGTAGACCAGTTCCAGTTGATGTGACAATTGTACGTCTGGTTAGGGAGGCTGAGATTGAACTCAGAAGACCATCTCTTCACCTTATTCCCCTTGAGCTAAGGACACCCAGTGCTCACCCAATCACTCTGGTAAGTCTTCAAGGTAGACTTCCAAACCTTCACAGACTTCGTTCACCGACAATCCACAATGACTCTTGGATGCTCAGAATGCGATGCCTAACCGGCTGGAGGATTCACAGTCCTCAAGTGTAACAGTCTTCAGATTAGGCAGACAGAAAGACTTTAGTGATGCCTAACACTCCTTGGCTCTAGGTGTTTTGGGCTTAGTCCTCACAAGGATCTCTCTCTCAAATGCTTCGGAGGTGGGTTGCTCTCAAACGACAAAAGCCATGTACTAACTCTGAGCAGCCACCAATTTATGGTGTAGGGGGTGGGCTATTTATAACCATGAGGCAACCCGACCTGATATGTCCGAAATGACCATGTGTTACTCAGGAATCGACACGTGTCCAACGGTGGGATTTCAAACACACGTGGCAGCTTGGCTTGGGCTACAAGCAAAGCTGACTCATCCAGCTCGGGATAAGGTTTGCTCCCATTGTCTTTGCTCGAAGACATAGGATTTGGTTGAGCATCACTTCAGTCACTCTGACTTTGTTCACTTGGACCCCACTTAACTGTATGGTGGTTCCTATGACTCAATAAAGAAGAATGGAAACTATGAAACAGCTATGTCTTCGCACTCCATAGTCTTCAAGTGAATATCTTCACACGTCATAATCTTCGTCGTGAATGTCTTCACGAACCACCATTGTCTTCAATGTCTTCACACATTTTTATGGGTCATCTCTGGTAGGTAAACCGAATCAATGAGGGACTACTACCTGTGTTATCCTGCAATCCTCACAAACACATTAGTCCCTCAACCAAGTTTGTCGTCAATGCTCCAAAACCAGCTAGGGGTGGCACTAGATGCACTTACAGCTGGGGCGTCAGCGGCGTGGGGGGTGAGGCCCGGGCATCCTGCCGTGGGATGTGGGAGTGGGGGTGCTTGCGAGCTTGCTCAGAGCTCGTGCAGCATGGCACGGCATGGGGGCATGGCGAATGGAGGGGAGTAGGGGATAGCAGAGGAGGGGCTCACCATGGAGCGGTTGGCGTGCTCGGAGAGGCCGAAAGCACACCGAAAGGGCAAATCGACGGCTAGGTGGTGGCGGCCGAGCGTGGAGAAGACGGCGAAGGTGTCGGGCACGTGGCTCCCCAGACTAATATGGCGCCCGGGGCGGATGACATCAAGGGTGGTGGACCTCCAGGATGTGCTCCCGCACGTCGGAGGGGCCGGTGGACACGTCAACGGCGAAGAGGCAATGGTCACCCCGGGCCTTCCGATCTCGAATCCGAGCATGTTAGATTCAGCGCTCCACAGACCCAAGAAAAGGTTTGAACTCTGGGGTGTGTGCGAAGAACTCAACCCCTTCAGCCAACCAGTTCATCGCCCCCACGTCTAACTCGGTGAACAAGGAAGAAGATGGACAAAGCAGTTTACCTAGGTTTGGGCCACCTTGCAGTGTAAAACCCTACTCCTGCTTTGTGGTGGATTTGCCTCACGAGGGGCTGAGGATCAACTAGTACAAGGGAAGAACAACCTCGTGAGGTCTGCTCTAGTGTGTGTGTGTGTGTGTGAGTTGAAGGGATCCGACCTCCTCTATGGTGGTGGCTAGCCTGTACTTATAGTGGCCTTGGTCCTCTTCCCCCAAAACGTAGGAGGGAAGGGATCCCACAGTGGCCAATTCGAATGGGGACAAGTAGTACATCTTATCCTGGCAAAAGGTCGTCATTTCCTGCAAAGCTCCTGGTCGTGACGGTGCGGATGGCTCGGCGATGACATCTATCCTGCCGTCCTGGCTGTCTTGGTCTTGTTGCATGGGAATGGAAACCTTTGGTTGATTCCTCGGGACTCCGCGCCTACGCTTGCCTCCTTAGCACCAAAGAGGAAACATGCTCCTCTTCGCCTGCTGGTGCCTGCCTGGCCTTGGTCATCATGGCTTGCATCACCGCAGCCTCATGAGGTTGAGCACCTGCATAGGAATCTCCGCTCCTCAGGAGGCAGCCCGGGGAGGCCGCTCCCTCCGGAGGTCTTAGCGTCGTCCGCCTCACGAGGCTTGGCCCCTTGCAAGTGTCTTGATTTGTTTGTGTAGTAGATGGGCCGTACCAGGCTGTCAATGAAGCCACGCCGTGGGTTCCAGGCAAGAAAGTCTGCGTACCCTGGTTCCCAGAACGCTGATAGTAGCCCCCGAGCACAAGGCGCGCTCGGACTTGGCTTCGAGGTGAAGCCAAAGGGCAAGGGCGAAGCGCCGCGGGCCAGGCTGACGTGTGGCATTCAATGGGACGTGGGCGTGCCCACTTCCCCACACCACCTCGACAACTGCCTGACTTGATAACTGCCTGGCAGATGCGGCCCAACCATCATTACCCGTTGTGCTCGCCTTCCGCTCCCTTGGTTTTCCGCGCGCTTGCGCCTCCTTCACCAGATTCCACGCCAGCTTCCATCCACTCTGCCACCATGGCTCCCGGGTCAAAGAAGGAGAAAGCCCGTGTGGTCATGGAGCCCTCTCTGAGGCTGGAACCAGTGCTGGACCAGTCCACGATGATCAACCAGGAGGGGTTGAGCAAGGTCTGGCCAGCCCTTGCCGCCGATTCCAACGAGTGGAAGGCGACGGCGGTCTGGCCCGCCCCCGAGGCCTTAATTGATATGGAGGCCACCGAAATCCCCCTTCATCGCTATGCTCTCTTCGCCGGCATGCTGCCCCTCTTCTCAGACTTCTTCAACACCGTGTTATTGCACTATCAGATCCACGCGTTGCATCTGGACCCCGGATCCATTGTTCTCCTCTCCGCTTTCACCTTCTTGTGTGAGGCCTCCGTGGGCATCACCCCGTCTGTGGCCTTGCTCCACCATTTCTTGTCGCTCCACTTGGTAGACGGCGGACAACGCTCGGGGTGTGTCGCTCCAGGCGGTGACGGCGACAGCTAGCTCTGGCATCAACTTCATGCTCCGCCCGGATGCGAGGGGGTTCCAGAAGCAGTGGGTGTATGTGGACGACATCGTGCGCAGCCCCCTACTCTTCCTCCCATCGGCACCGGCGGAGCCAACCTCCGACTGGGGACATGTAGAGCTCGTAGACCGATGGCTTGCGCGTATCTTATCCAGGCTAGCCAAGCTGAAGGAGGCATGGGTGACGACGGAAATGGTGGTGAGGGAGTTTGCACGGCGGTGCATCGCTCCGCTCCAGTGCCATACCCGCCCAAGGTGGGCCTTTACCGGCCCTGATGACCCCATGAGGCTCCAGGTGCCTTTGCTCCCCTCCAGAACGCTGCGTGCAGTGCTCCAACTCCTGAAGGACAACCCCACGCCTGCTGCCCTCCCTACTGAGTGATGCCCTTTGTACAATTGCTCGAACGGGAGGGCTTTTGCCAAGAAGATGTCGCGCTTCGACGAGTGGGGGTTGCTCCCTGAGGGCCACGAGGGACCTCGTGAAAACCCCCTCTTGGTGATCCCTACGCTTGGAGGCCCTGCGACACACACTCTTGAGGTGGCCCCGCGGGAGCGGGCTCCGTCAAGTGCTCCTGAGGTGGACGCAGGGGAGCAGACTCCGTCAAGCGCTCCTGAGGTAGCCACTGGGAAACAGGTGGCTCCATGTGCTCCTGAGGTGGCCACCTGGGAGCAGCCACCATGCGCTCCCGAGGTGGCTGCCCTCAGCTCCACAGGCGGTGGGGAAGGGGCCCCACCTCCGGACGCAGCCGCCGCCACCGTCATGGACGGCTGCGCCCCGGTTCGCGGCGCATTCCTTCCCGGTCTTGGGTACCCCGCAAATGGAAGGGGCTTGGGAACCGCTGTGACCTCATCCCACGGGCCTTGAAAAAGAGGAAATGAATAGCTGTGGATGAGTAAGTACCTTGACTTTTTCATATTGCGTCCTCTTCTGACTTTTGCTCCTTAGGATCCCTTCTGCTGCGGGGGTAAGCTTGTCTAGAGAGCGACCTCCGGAGGCTTCTAGTCCGGTTGCGACCCTGTCCCCCTTGAGTCGGGCGGCTGCGCGTGAGGTGGTGTCTGTTCAAGAGTCGAGGCCGCCGCTGGAGGGTCGGGGGCCTATGATAATCCCCAAGTGAAGGGAATCATCGTAGCAATTTCCAAAGGTGGAAGTGATAAGTATGGAGTGTTGATCCCACAAGGAGGTAAAGGTAAGATCAATATTCTCTCAAGTCCCATCTGCCACTGAGACGACTCTAAGTACACCGAACGTTTGCTTCCAACTAGAAACGGGAAATAAAACTATGTTGTGGGTATGAAGAGGATAACTTTTCATGATATCGAAGAGCTAAAATATAAAAGTAGGTGTTGTTATCATAAAGTTAGAATATATTACTTAAGCATTCTAAATAGCGAGTGTGGAATAATGATGGGTCGGTGTGCGGAATTGTCCTAGGCAATTATTAACAAGATCGGTGGTCATCATTGCAATTTCATATGAGGGAGAGGCATAAACTAACATACTTTCTCTTCTTGGATCATATGCACTTATGATTGGAACTCTAGCAAGAATCCGCAACTACTAAAGATCATTAAGGTAAAACCCAACCATAGAATTAACATATCAAGTCACCTTTATCCCATACGCAACAACCCCCTTACTCGGGTTTAAGCTTTTGTCACTCTAGCAACCCACTATAAGCAAATCATGAACGTATTGCAACACCTTACAACGGGAATCCCTCACATGTGCGCGGCACGAAAGGCACAATAGGACAGAACCAAAATAAAACATACAACTCATACCAATCTAGATCATCAATCAACCCGAAGACAAAGGATATCTACTCAAAACATCACAGGATGGCAACACATCATTGGATCATAATATGTGTCATAAAGCACCATGTTCAAGTAGGGATTACAGCAGGGTGCGGGAGAGTGGACCGCATAAAAGAGATGAGGCTGGTGATGTTGATGAAGACGATCACCGCGGTGATGATTCCCCTCCCGACGGCACTGTGGCGCCACCGAGAGAGAGGAGAAGAGGTCCTCCCCCTTGTGCTTCTTCCTCCATGGCTTACCCCTGGTTGGGGAGATGTTCCCCCTCTGGTTCTTCGCCTTCATGGCGATGATGGTACCTCCGAGATCCTCCTCCATGGACTCCGGTGATGATGGCCCCCTCCGGCGGGGTGCCGGAGAGGGCCTAGATTGATATCTCGTGGCTACAGAGACTTGCGGCGGCGGAACTTCTGATCTCCCTTCTGTTCTGTGTTTTCTGGATTTATATGAGGGGTTAGCGTTGGTTTCACGTCAAGGGGGCCCACGGGGAGTCCACGAGGCAGGGGGCGTTCTCCACCCTCGTGGTGGCCTCGGGACTCCCCTCCGGTATCTTTTCGTTCTAGTACTTTTTATATTTTCCAAAAATATTCTCCGTTGATTTTCAGCGCATTCCGAGAACTTTTATTTCTACACAAAAACAACACCACGGTAGTTCTGCTGAAAACAGCATCAGTCCGGGTTAGTTCTAATCAAATCATACCAAAATCATGTAAAAATATTATAAACATGGCATGAATACTTCATAAATTATAGATGCGTTGGAGACGTATCAGCATCCCCAAGCTTAATTTCAGCTCGTCCTCGAGTAGGTAAATGATAAAAGAAATAATTTATGAAGTTTGAATGCTAGCAAGTGCACAAGTTTGATCAATGATAATTTCAATCACCTTTACTAGCATCATTATTTATCATAGCAGTAGCGCAACTCATAGAACTTCTCATGATCAAGTAACAAGCTATTCACATGATAAAGTATAGATCATAAACTTTCGTGAAAACTAACAAACCATGTTCTTAGTCATCAAACAATTGCAATTCATCTTATTTTCAGGAAGGGTCTATGTAAGAGCTTTGATTTAGCAAACTCCACATACTCAACTATCATTTAATCTTTCACAATTGCTAACACTCACGTGATATTTATGGGTTCAAAGTTTTAATCAGACACAGAGAAAGATAGGGGCTTATAGTTTTGCCTCCCAACCTTTTAACTCAAGGGTAATGTCAACAATAATAATTTATGAAAAACTACATCCAAGTGGATATATATATCCGGATCGCTCCAATACAAAGTGCTTGCCAAAGGAAAAAGTGTAAAAAGGAGAGGTGATGATCACCAAGACTCTTGTATAAGGGTAGAAGATAATAGTAAAAGATAGGCCCTTCGCAGAGGGAAGCAGAGGTTGTCATGCGCTTTTATGGTTGAATGCACAAAATATTAATGCAAAAGAACGTCACTTTATATTGCCGCTTGTGATAAAGACTTTTATTATGCAGTCCGTCACTTTTATTTCTTCCCTATCACAAGTTCGTATAAATCTTATTTTCTTCACACTAATAGATCATACATATTTAGAGAGCAATTTTTATTGCTTGCACCGATGACAACTTACTTGAAGGATCTTACTCAATCCATAGGTAGGTATGGTGGACTCTCATGGCAAAACTGGTTTAAGGGATGTTTGGAAGCACAAGTAGTATTTCTACTTGGTGCAAAGAATTTTGCTAGCATGAGAGGGAAAGGCAAGCTCAACATGTTGGATGATCCAAGACAATATAACGTCTATTCGGATATAGGAAAACATAACCCATTAAGTTGTCTTACTTGTCCAACATCAACTTTTTAGTATGTCATATTTTAATGAGTGCTCACAATTACAAAAGATGTCCAAGATAGTATATTTATATGTGAAATCTCTCTTCCTTCAATATTCTTTCATGAATTGTTCAAGTGACCAATACTGCGTTTGTTAACTTTCAATAAATTTACCACCTATACTTATTATGTGTGAAGTCATTACTCCCCATGGTCTAAGCATATGAAACATATATAAATTCAGATTTATGATATTCAATTCATTCAACCATTTACTCATAGGATATACGTGAAGCACGTGAGTAAATGTCAAACTACACCAAAAAGATATAAGTGAAGGACAATGAGTAGTCAAATAATTAACTAGCCATGTTCTCTTTCATTCAAGATTTCAGATCCAATGATTTTATTCAAACAGCAAGTAAAATTGAAACTACGCTCCAAGCAAAACACATATCATGTGACGAATAAAAATATAGCTCCGAGTAAGGTATACCAATAGTTTTGAAGACGAAAAAGGGGATGCCTTACTAGGAATCCCCAACATTAAGTGCTTGAGTATTCCTTTAATATTACCTTGGGGTGCCTTTGGCATCCCCAAGCTTAGGGTCTTTCCACTCCTTATTCTCCTCATATCGGTATCTCACCCAAAACTTGAAAACTTCAATCATACAAAACTTAACGGAACTTCGTGATATGGGTTAGTATGATAAAGAGTAAATCATCCACTTTGGTACTATCAAAGACAAGATTAATAGTTGTTCTCACACAATTCCTACTGCACCATATCATTTCTACAATTTATATTGAGAAATATAAGCCACAGAAACTAGAAAACAAGCAAACTATACTAAAAACAGAATCTGCCAGAAACAGAACAGTTTGTAATGATCTGAACAAAAACCATACTTATGCTACTCCAAAAATCCATCCAAATTACCAAAACCTGAGAAATTTGTGTACAAATACATTCCAAAAAGAATCGGATCAAAATCGCGTTTCTGTGAATTACCAAAACTAATTTACTGGGCGCGAAAGTTTCTGATTTTCAACAAGATCAACACAACTATGTAAGCTATCCCAAAGGTCTTACTTGGCACTTTATTGAAACAAAAGCTATAAAACATGATTACTATAGTAGCTTAATAATGTGAACACACAAGAACACTAAGGGTAAATATTGGGTTGTCTCCCAACAAACGCTTTTCTTTAATGCCTTTTAGCTAGGCATGATGATTTCAATGATGCTCACATAAAAGATAAGAATTGAAACATAAAGAGAGCATCATGAAGAATATGACTAGAATATTTAATTCTAACCCAGTTCCTATGCCTAGGTATTTTGTGAGCACACAACTTATGGGAACAAGAATCAACTAGCATCGGAAGGCAAAACAAGTATAACTTCAAAACTTTAAGCACATAGAGAGAAAACTTGATATTATTGCAACTCCTACAAGCATATATTCCTCCCTCATAATAATTTTCAGTAGCACATGAATGAGTTTAACAATACAACCATCACATAAAGCATTCTTTTCATGATCTACAAGCATACAAATTTTACTACTCTCCACATAAGCAAAATTCTTCTCAGTCGGAATAGTGGGAGCAAACTCAACAAAATAATTGTCATGTGAGGCACAATCCAATTAAAAATTAAAATCATGATAACAAGTTTCATGGTTAACATATTCCCTTATAGCATACATCTCATCATAATAACAATCATAAATAGCAACTTTGTTCTCGTAATCAATTGGAACTTCTTCTGAAATAGTGGAATCATTACTAAGTAAAGTCAAGACCTCTCCAAATCCACTTTCGATGATAGTATTATTCATACTCCAAAAGATATAAGTGAAGTTCATGTAGCATTATACAATTAATATAGACTAACCAATATCCAAGCTCAAAATATATAAGTGAAGCACACGAAGCATTCTATAAAACAATACTCAAAAGATTTAAGTGAAGCACACAGAGCATTCTATAAGATCATACTCAAAAGATATAAGTGAAGAACATGAAGCATTCTATAAATCAATGAAGAGATATATCATACTATCATGGTTCTTAAAGAAAAAGAAAAACACAAAGGACACAAATCATGTGAACAAAACAAAAACCGATGTATGCCGATAATTGTTGAAGAAGAAAGATGGGATGCCAACCGGGGCATCCCCAAGCTTAGATGCTTGAGTATCCATGAAATATTTACTTCGGGTGCCTTGGGCATCCCTAAGCTTGAACTCTTGCCTCTCTTTATTCTCCTCACATCGGTAACTCCTCGTTCTTTGAACACTTCATCCACACAAAACTTAATAAAAACTTTCTGAGATCCGTTAGTATAATAAAGCAAACCACTACATTTAGGTACTGTTGTAAACTCATTCCAATTTCATATTAGCATTATATCTACTGTATTCCAACTTCACCATGGTCATACCCGACGATACTACCCATAGATTCATCAAAATAAGCGAACATCACATAGAAAACAGCATCTGTCAAAAATAGGACAGTGTGTAGTAATCTGGAAATTTCCTATACTTCTGTAACTCTAAAAATTCTAAAAAATATACGACATTTTAAAAAAATGTATAGAAGTACTGTGCAAAAAGTTTCAGTCCCGTTTGACTTTCCAGTAAAAAATGTAAATTCACGTGCTACAGCCAAAGTTTCTGTTTTTGCACTGCACATAGTAAACAAGCACTCTAATCATCCTAAAAACAAAGCTCGGAACACTATTTTTATAATACAATGGATATATACAAGGGGATAATTATTTCTGAGAAACTTCCATGAAAAATTCTACATTATTTCCATGAGCATGAATACAAGTGTTCAAGGTCGACCCTGACTTCTCCAATGCATAACTTTCCAATCACTTCTCTTTCTGAAAAGAAACTTTTTAGGCATAAGAGGCAAGTAAAAAAATTGTATTTTCATTTTTTTATTTTTTTTGTATGTTTCACCCACAACTAAGCCAAACAAAAAAGGGAAGACAAAATCTACTTAGTGAAGAAAGCAAACAAGCATCCACGAAAATATCAACCCCACGCTATTGCTCCCCGGAAATGGCGCCAGAAAAGAGCTTCATAATCCCCAAGTGAAGGGAATCATCGTAGCAATTTCCAAATGCAGAAGTGATAAGTATGGAGTGTCGAGCCCACAAGGAGCTAAAGGTAAGATCAATATTCTCTCAAGTCCTATCTGCCACAGATACGACTCTACGTACGTCGTACATTTGCTTCCAACTAGAAACGGGAAATAAAACTATGTTGTGGGTATGAAGAGGATAACTTTGCATGATATAGAAGAGCTAAAATATAAAAGTAGGTGTTTTTATCATAAAGTTAGAATATATTACTTAAGCATTCTAAATAGCGAGTGTAGAATAATGATGGGTCGGTGTGCGGAATTGTCCTAGGCAATTATTAACAAGATCGGTGGTCGTCATTGCAATTTCGTATGAGGGAGAGGCATAAGCTAACATAATTTCTCTTCTTGGATCATATGCACTTACGATTGGAACTCTAGCAAGCATCCACAACTACTAAAGATCATTAGGGTAAAACCCAACCATAGAATTAACATATCAAGTCCCGTTTATCCCATACGCAACAACCCCCTTACTCGGGTTTAAGCTTCTGTCACTCTAGCAACCCACTATAAGTGAATCATGAACATATTGCAACACCCTACAGCGGGAATCCCTCACGTGTGCATGGCACGGAAGGAACAATAGGACAGCACCACAAAAACATACAACTCATACCAATCTTGATCATCAATCAACCCAAAGACAAAGGATATCTACTCAAAACATCATAGGATGGAAACACATCATTGGATCATAATATGTGCCATAAAGCACCATGTTCAAGTAGGGATTACAGCGGGGTGCGGGAGAGTGGACCACGTAAAAGTGATGAGGATGGTGATGATGATGGTGACGTTGATGAAGACGATCACCACGGCGATGATTCCCCTCCCGATGGCACTCCAGTGCCACAAAGAGAGAGGAGGAGAGGTTCTCCCCCTTGTGCTTCTTCCTCCATGGCCTCCCCCTGGTTGGGGAGATGTTCCCCCTCTAGTCCTTGGCCTTCATGGCGATGATGGCCCCTCCGAGATCCTCCTCCATGGCCTCCAGTGATGATGGCCCCCTCTGGCAGTGTGCCGGAGAGGGCCTAGATTGATTTATCGTGGCTACAGAGGCTTGCGGCGGCGGAACTTCCGATCTCCCTTTTGTTCTGGGGTTTTCTCGATTTATAGGAGGGGTTGGCATTGGTTTCACATCAAGGGGGTCCACGGGGAGTCCATGAGGCAGGAAGCGTGCCCTAGGGGGGCGCCCTCCACCCTCGTGGTGGCCTCGAGACTCCCCTCCGATATCTTTTCATTCCATTATTTTTTATATTTTCCAAAAATATTCTCCGTTGATTTTCAGCGCATTCCGAGAACTTTTATTTCTGCACAAAAACAACACCATGGTAGTTCTGCTGAAAACAGCGTCAGTAAGGGTTAGTTCTAATCAAATCATACCAAAATCATGTACAAATATTATAAACATGGCATGAATACTTCATAAATTATAGATATTTGGAGACATATCAGCCTGCACTCCCGGCGTCATTCTTCCGGAGCGACCCCTGGGGCACGGAGGCCATGGCGAGGGCCCCTCCACTGGTTCTTGCCGGTGGTTGGGAGATCCGCATGATGGCTCCGTCTTCAAGCAACAGGGCTGGACCGCGTCGTGCCCTATCCCAGGCCTAGGGAGCTGCAACCCCCAGCCCCCCGCCGGAGACGGGTGAATCCTCTCGCGTCCCTCCGGCCGACCGGGGCGCGAAGGAAGGGCCTGGCTGGGCGCTGGAGCTTGCACGCGGGCGCAGTGTCGTCCGTCATGACCTTCTCCGGGAAGTGATGAGCGCACTAGGTTGTCTTGGGACGGAGCTCACCGACGTCGATGCGCGCCTCAAGGTGGAGGGCCTTCGCCTGGCACGTGAATAGCACCAGCTGAAAGTCGCCATCAACCTTAGCCATTTGCATCATGAGCACACCCGCGCGGAGGCAGAGGAGTCTCTTGCGGCTTCATGGGAGGCTCACGATCGCACCTTGGAGGAGGCCCAAGCCGCAGACCGCCGGCGTGACGCGGCGGAGGCGCGCGAGAATGAGCTTCAAGCCTCTAACACCCTCCTCGAGCAGCGAGTCCAGGCGCGCATGGTGGCGCTTGCAGCTCCGGCAACCGGGCCGCCCACGAGCGTGACAAGGCCCTGTACGCCCGATGACTCGCTGGCACTGGAGGCGGTGGAGCTAAGCGTGGAGCGCGAGCGACTGGAGGTGATGGAGTGCCAGGTGGTCACGACCGAGGAGGTCCTTGCCTCTTGGGAGGCGAGGATCCAATGGGAGGTCAAGCAGAAGGTGGCGGAGATCCGCGAGGCCCTTGTCGAGGAATATCGCCAAAAGCTAGGTCTCCAGGAAGCTCACTTCAAGAAGTGGCAAGTTGAACTGTAGGGCAAGGCCGATGCCCTCAAGGCAAAGCTGGTTGCGGCAGAGCGGTGTGAGAAGGCCGCCGAGGTGGCCTGGGCCACTTCTGAGGCTGAGATGTCCTCCCTTCATCAGGAGGTTGCAGGTGTTACGTCCCTCGTGGAGAGAGCCTCGGACGAGGAAGGCCACCGTCAAACGCTGGAGCGCGAGCATTCCTTGATTTTTGAGGACCTCAGGGTCAGGGCCAACCGGGCCCTAAGCATCATGTTCGACGACAGCATTTCCCGCCCGTACAAAGCTGATGATGTTGGCTACCTCTGCTTCTTCACCCAGGTCGTGACCTGCCCCGAAAGCGGGGCCGTGAGGGCGTGCCAGCTCGTCGAAGATAAAATCCATGACCTTCTTGGACGCGCGTTCTCACGTGTCTTCAGTCACCTTCTTAGCCTCGATCCCGACTTCAACTTCAGCGTTGCGATAGCCCCCGTGCCTGGAGTAATCCAGGGCAACCTGGCAAGCAGGGTGGACGGCCAAGTGGATGAACTGATCACGGAACTCGTCCTTGTCAATGATGTGGATGTGCTCATAGCCGAAGAGGGCGGAGCTGATGGTGATGACGATGATAGCGACGCCAGTGGTAGCACGTCTCGCTAGGCTTGTATTTCCCTGTTTGCCTGCCAAAATTATAGATATAGCCCCATGGGACGTGAAAGCATTTTTTGGAGGGGGCTCCCCTGTAATGCATGAAACAATGATATGCCCTCTAAATTATTTTCGAAAGTATGCCGCCGTGAGCCGAAGGGCCCCTGACTAGAGTAGTTAGCATGGCTTAGATTTTTGTGTTCACGGCCTTGGACAGGTTCTTGCATCGCAGGGACGCATACCTCCTGACATGCGCCCCCTGAAGCGATCTTCAGGTGTGCCCCTGCTGGGCGTCGAGCTTCGCGGGAGTGTGGGGGGCACCCGATGCTGAGTGCCCCTAAGGCCCAAAGCTGGGTGCTCCTGAGGCCACGAGCTGAGTGCCATGCATGGTGCGTGCCTGCTGGCTCACTTGAGACCGCCCTACGAGGATCCAGGCACCAAAGCTTTGGTGCGGTGTGTGAACGGGCGGACCCACGGCGGTTACATTCTTGGCCCTGAGGGGGCCCTGATGCCGCTTGGTCTTGCCCAGACACGCACGCCACTCCCAGCCCCCACTCGCAGGGCGCTCGGCAGGAGACAGTAGGCAGGAGTCGTGCCTCCCAAAACACAAATCACATAAAAAGGAAACACCACGAATCGAGAAAGTTCCCCCCTTTTTCTTTTAACAAGTGCATGAAACTTCGAATTTCATTTCAAAAGTAGCAAATCAAATTACAAAAAGCGAGCAAAAAAGATGGCTACGTCCGGCATCTACACTAGTCTTCTCACCAGCGCGGAGCTCAGTGCTTCCACTGGGCATGGCAATAGTCATTGGAGGACAGTGTCGACTACCAGGGCGGAGCATGGTGCTTCCACTTGGACGTGGGTGGGAGCCCCCGTAAGGCTCAGGGGTAGCGCTCAGGAGACTCCGGGGCGTGTACAGTCTCACTCATTATTATGTAAGAGTGTCACGAGCGGAGACTTGAGGGGCACTTCTTGCTTCTCGGGTGGGGACCCCGCCTCACGCATACCCCGACCACCGTTGGGGCATCCAAAAACCAGGGCAGGACCAAGGGGTAAGGGGCTACGTAGAAGGTGGTCGGGTGGCTGCAGGCCCTCGACCGGGGGAAGGGCTCGCCAGCGGAGGACCCACTTCAGGACGGCACGCGCCACCGTAGTGGTGGCGCCCTGCGCCTTGCGGTGCGGGGGGAGCTCTAGCGTTGGGCTTCCCTCGCGTGACCCCCCGGCGTGCCCTGCCTGCCTGAGGCGGGGCCAACGTCTGGAGGTGCGCGACCGTGGCATGGTTTACCTCGATCCAAGGTTAGCGCAACATGTTCCAAATATATTGGTCGTATCTGGCGACCGTTGCTGTCGAAGGTACTGGCGAAGTGCTGGGTTGGCTCGTAGGGGGTCCCAGCTCCATGTTGCCTTGGCGATCCTTATGTCTCGGCTGGCGGGGGAAAGGTGTATAGGCCTTTCCTTTATTCGTACAACGAGCCCACCAACGGCGGCACGGAGGCACTAGGGGCCATCATCATGAGGTCGGCCCCCAGTCCCTCTGCTCTGATGTCCAGCATCAGTGATGTCCTACCTTGCTAGCCTGGGGGAGGCTCTTCGCCGCTGCCTTGGTGGAGCCCGCCTAACCCAGTCACACCCCGGGGGCGCGCCCCTTGGGCTAGGGGGGCAGCGCCGCCTGCGGAACCACCCCCGCGGGGCCCTCTGGGCTCCCACCAGGTGGACGAGCAAACACAGCAGGGGCGGGAGCGGGTCCCCGGAGGTGTCCACGACGCCGACAGGATGTGGAAATGCGTTGTGCCCTCTCAGGCAGCATCGAGCAAGTCGGTGATGCGGGCGAGTAAGGCATCGTGGCTGCCTTCTGCTAACCTGCACCGCAGCAGCTCGCGCGCCACCTGGAGCGTGGCTCGTGTGTTCGCCTACTCCAGGCGAGCGTGCAGGGACGACGTCGTGGCATAGCCAGAGGACTGTGCGGTGACATGGTTGCGACGCTGCACGGGAGGGTGTGGGAGCGGCACGCACCGCGGGTGGTGATCGGCACCAGTATCCGTGCCGGTCATGGGGAGCATAGGGTGATGATGAGCTATGTAGCCGAGGGGCGCCCCCGGGTTGGGCCAGCAGCCCAACGCACATCGCAAGCTCGAGAAGCCTCTGGCATGGGTGCGATGGAACGAGCGCGGGGTGTAGATGAAAGAAGGGTTTCGACACGCCCCTCCTGGTGCGCCAAATGTCGGATTCAGGGCTCCGCAGACCCAAGAAAAGGTTCGAACTCTGGGGTGTGTGATAAGTGAAGGAAATATGCCCTAGAGGCAATAATAAAGTTGTTATTTATATTTTCTTATATCATGATAAATCTTTATTATTCATGCTAGAATTGTATTAACCGGAAACTTAGTACATGTGTGAATACATAGACAAAACATAGTGTCCATAGTATGCCTCTACTTGACTAGCTCGTTAATCAAAAATGGTTATGTTTCCTAACCATAGACATGTGTTGTCATTTGATGAATGGGATCACATCATTAGAAGAATGACGTGATCGACAAGACCCATCCGGTAGCTTAGCATTATGATTGTTACAGTTTCATTGCTACTGCTTTCTTCATGACTTATACACGTTCCTCAGACTATGAGATTATGCAACTCCCGAATACCGGAGGAACACCTTGTGTGCTATCAAACGTCACAACATAAATGGGTGATTATAAAGATGCTCTACAGGTGTCTCCGAAGGTGTTTGTTGGGTTGGCATAGATCGACATTAGGATTTGTCACTCTGTGTTTAGGAGAGGTATCTCTGGGCCCTCTCGATAATACTCATCACTATAAGCCTTGCAAGCATTGTGACTAATGAGTTAGTTGCGGGATGAAGTATTACGGAACAAGTAAAGATACTTGCCGGTAACTAGATTGAACTAGGTATTTTACTCCGTCCATTTTAAAAAAAATGCAATCGACCTACGAGCTGTGCCCGAGCCGGACTTCCCCGGCCGGCCCTTTAATGGGCGAAGCAGCCAGCCCCGCCAGCCCAAGTCACCGCCGCCCGAACCCTAGCGCCGCCCTGCCTCAATCCCCGCGCCACCGCTGCCATCTCGCGCTGCCGCCGCCCTGCGCCGCCGCCGCCCGCTGACATTGCCGGAGCCCCGCCGGAGCTAGCCGCCGGTCTTTTCGCTCAGTTAGGTAAAAACCGTTCGGTTTTTTAAAACCCCTAGATTGTTTTTTTATTTTAGATCGGTTTTTCTACGGTTAGTTTATTCTGCGAACGCTCTTCGTTAGCTCGTTTTAACGAATGAATTCGTTCATTTGTCTGTGTTAGCGGACGTTCGTCAGATAGATTTTTCTTTTTCTGTTTTATTTTCGCCAGGGACCTATCCGCGATAATTTTTATCACAGGTTAGCCCCTGATCTTCAAACCCTCGCAACTTTTTAACCGTTAGTCGGAATCCAGCGAAACCAATGCCAAAATCTTCATCTCGATCCCCTCTTTCCGTTAATCAAGTTGAACAGGATTTTCAAAAATTAAAATTTGGTTTCAAGCAGATTTGATTTCGATCTTCCTTTGAGCGTAGTCTGAGTTTCGTAGCTCTGATTCGAGTGATTCTTTTTGCTCATCGAAGCTCTTCAATTGAACTTTCAGTTTGGATCTTCTTATTTGAGTTTTACCCGTGCATCTATGCTTGAGTGCTTATGTATGCTATTGTTTGTTTGCGATAGAATTCCCGGAGTGCGAAGCGTGCTACTACGAGTCTCTAGGGTTTGCAGATCGTCAGCAAGGCAAGTAACACTTTGATCATATCCCTTTACTACCCAGTTTTTATGCATTAGTTCCAATCCTCAAACATTGCATGGTTAGGACCTGAATAACATGTGGGTTTGGGAAGTAGATGATGAGGTAGAACCTATTGCCCTTTTATTATCAAACCTTTGGGAGTTACTTCTATGTTATGCTCAGGTTGCTATGCTATGCTCGTAGACGTGGATTGGTTGAGTGTATCCATGACAGATGTGAGAGTTGTTAATTAATGGTTAACTTAAGGTGGCTACTTAAATACACATCTGGGTGGATTGGTTGCGGACACCTGGAGAATCCAGTGTTGTCCTAGGATATCCCGGAGTACCCGTGTGATCATCCTGCGGTTCGCCACCCAGGCTCAAAGGGATCATAAGACTATTCATGCTAGAAACTTTCGTGTGCAGCCACAAGCTATTATGGGCTCTAGCATAGTTGAGTAGGGGAAAGTAGGTGTAACTGTCCATCTAGAGTAAAGAGATAATGTTTCTGAAAGACTGTGTCTCGGTCATCCGTTTCTCAAACACCATGTAGTGCGAGAAATCTAATGGAGGAGATCGAGTCTTGTGGGAAAAAGTGTGCAAACCTCTGCAGAGTGTACAAACTAATCATGATTAGCCGTGTCCCCGGTTATGGACATCTCGAGTATCTAGTTCTTGGATTGTCATGTTGATCTCATCACTCTAAATTAATTTGTTGGGTTAATTGATATATGTTTAATTGTGATTGAGTTGGAGGAACCTTCTCAATGTTTAACAACCACCATGATAGTTAAATAAAATACATTCCTTTGTTGTAGGGAAAAATTGGCTTTATGCAAAAACCTTAACCATAGAGCTCTCCACCAGCCATATATGCATGTAGTGATAGCATTTATTCTGTTCATTTCTCTTTTGTGTTACATTGCCAGCATATTCCATGTGCTGACCCGTTTCGGGCTGCAACATATCATGTTGCAGACTTTTCAGACGAAGAGTAAGGTGCGCTAGGTCGTTGTCATTCACTCAGCTATGCCGTTGGAGTTGATGAACTCACTTTATCTTCCAAGCCTTCCGTTGTTATCTTTTTAGATGGACTTAAGCCATATTATTGTAATAAGTTCTCTTTTGAGACATTCGATGTAATAAGTGTGTGATTGAAACTCTGTTATAAATCCTCGAGTACTGTGCGTGTCAGCATTACCAATCAGGGATGACACTGATGCACAGAGACTTGACCGTTTGAGGTCTGGTCGCTACAACATTCGATGATGATTTGTATTATGAGTTATGTGATTTGATGACCGAAGTTTGTTAGGAGTCCCGGATGAGATCACCGACATGACGAGGAGTCTCGAAATGGTCAAGAGGTAAAGATTGATATATTGGAAGGCTGTATTCAGACATCGGAATGGTTCCGAGTGATTCGAGTATTTTTCGGAGTACCGGAGAGTTACGGGAATTCGCCGGGGGAAGTTAATGGGCCTTATTGGGCTTTAGTAGAGAGAGGGAAGAAGGGCCACGGGGTGGCCCGCGCCTCCCCCCGCCCAAACCGAATTGGACAAGGGGTGGGGCGCCCC
>NC_041383.1:286546814-286550935 GCF_002162155.2 Triticum dicoccoides | reverse complement strand
AAAAGGAAAGGGAATCCTACTAGGACTTGGGAGTCCTAGTAGCACTCCCTACACTTGGCGCACCCCAAGGAGGGACGGCCTCTCTCCCTCCCTCCTTTATATACGTGGGCAGGGGGCACCCGAAAGACACACAAGTTTCTCTTAACCGTATGCGGTGCCCCCCTCCATAGTTACACACCTCGCTCATACCATCGTAGTGCTTAGGCGAAGCCCTGCGTCGGTAGCATCATCATCACCCTCACCACGCTGTCATGCTGACGGAACTCACCCCCGTCCTCAACTGGATCAAGAGCGCGAGGGACGTCATCGAGCTGAACGTGTGTTGCACACGGAGGTGTCGTATGTTCGTTACTTGATCAGTTGGATCGCGAAGAAGTTTGACTACATCAACCGCATTATTGAAACGCTTCCGCTTTCAGTCTACGTGGGTACGTGGACACACTCTCCCCTCTCGTTGCTATGCATCACCTAGATAGATCTTGCGCGATCATAGGAAATTTTTTGAAATTACTGTGTTCCCCAACAGTGGCATTCGAGCCAGGTCTATGCGTAGATGTTATATGCACGAGTAGAACACAAAGAGTTGTGGGAGATAATAGTCATACTGCTTACCACCAACGTCTTACTTTGATTCGGCGGTATTGTTGGATGAAGCAGCCTGGAGCGATATTACATGACCGTGTTCACGAGACTGGTTCTACCGACATGCTTTTGCAAATAGGTGGTTGGCGGGTGTCTGTTTCTCCAACTTTAGTTGAATCGAGTTTGACTACGGCTGGTCCTTGTTGAAGGTTAAAATAGCACACTTGATGAAAAATCATTGTGGTTTTGATGCTTGTGTAAGAACAGTTCTTACTAGAAGCCCGTAGCAGCCATGTAAAACTTGCAACAACAAAGTAGAGGACGTCTGACTTGTTTTTGCAGGACTTGATGTCTTGTGATATGGTCAAGGCATGATGTGATATAAATTGTTGTATGAGATGATCATGTTTTGTAACAAAGTTATCGGCAACTAGCAGGAGCCATATGGTTGTCGCTTAATTGTATGCAATGCAATCGCCATGTAATTGTTTTACTTTATCACTAAGCGGTAGTGATAGTCGTAATAACAATAGTTGGCGAGACGACAACGATGCTACAATGGAGATCATGGTGTCATGCCGGTGACGATGGAGATCATGACGATGCTTCGATGATGGAGATCATGAGCACAAGATGATGATGGCCATATCATGTCCATATTTTGATTGCATGTGATGTTTATCTTTTATGCATCTTATTTTTCTTAGTACGGCGGTAGCATTATAAGATGATCCCTTACTAAAAATTCAAGGTATAAGTGTTCTCCCTGAGTATGCACCGTTGTGACAGTTCCTCGTGCTGAGACACCACCTGATGATCGGGTGTGATAAGCTCTACGTTCACATACAACGGGTGCAAGCCAGTTTTGCACATGCAGAATACTCTGGTTAAACTTGACGAGCCTAGCATATGCAGATATGGCCTCGGAACACTGGAGACCGAAAGGTCGAGCGTGAATCATATAGTAGATATGATCAACATAGTGATGTTCACCATTGAAAACTACTCCATCTCACGTGATGATCGGACATGGTTTAGTTAATCTGCATCACGTGATCATTTAGATAACTACAGGATGTCTATCTAAGTGGGAGTTCTTAAGTAATATGATTAATTGAACTTTAATTTATCATGAACTTAGTCCTGATAGTATTTTGCAAATTATGGTGTAGATCAATAGCTCGTGTTGTAGCTTCCCTATGTTTTTTTATATGTTCCTAGAGAAAACTAAGTTGAAAGATGATAATAGCAATGATGCGGATTGCGTCCGTGATCTGAGGTTTATCCTCATTGCTGCACAGAAGAATTATGTCCTTGATGCACCGCTAGGTGACAAACCTATTGCAGGAGCAGATGCAGACGTTATGAACATTTGGCTAGCTTAATATGATGACTACTTGATAGTTTTTTGCACCATGCTGTACCGCTTAGAACCGGGACTTCAAAAACGTTTTTGAAAACCAGGGAGCATATGAGATGTTCCAAGAGCTGAAATTGTTATTTTAGACTCATGCCCATGTCAAGAGGTATGAGACCTCTGACAAGTACTTCGCCTAAAAAGATGGAAGAGAATTGTTCAGCTAGTGACCATGTACTCAGAATGTCTGGGTACTACAATCGCTTGAATCAAGTGGGAGTTAATCTTCCAGATAAGATAGTGATTGAAAGAATTCTCTAGTCACCATCATCAAGTTACTGGAACTTCATGATGAACTATAGTATGCAAGGGATGGCAAAAACGATTCCCGAGCTCTTCGTGATGCTGAAATCGATGAAGGTAGAAATCAAGAAAGAGCATCACGTGTTTATGATTGACAAGACCACTAGTTTCAAGAAAAGGGCAAGGGAAAGAAAGGGAACTTCTAGTAGAATGGCAAGCAAGTTGTCACTCTCGTGAACAAGCCCAAAGCTAGACCTAAGCCTGAAACTGAGTGCTTCTACTGCAAAGGAAATGGTCACTGGAAGCAGAACTACCCCACATATTTGGTGGATAAGAAGGATGGCAAAGTGAACAAAGGTATTTTGATATACAGGTTACTGATGTGTTCCTTACTAGTGTTCATAGTTGCCCCTGGGTATTCGATACTTGTTCAGTTGCTAAGATTAGTAACTCGAAACAGGAGTTACAGAATAAACAGAGACTAATTGAGGGTGAAGTGATGATGTGTGTTGGAAGTGGTTCCAAGATTGATATGATCATCATCGCACACTCCCTATACTTTCGAGATTAGTGTTGAACCTAAATAAATATTATTTGGTGTTTGCATTGAGCATAAATATGATTAGATCATGTTTATTGTGATACGGTTATTCATCTAAGACAGAGATTAATTGTGTTGGAAATATGCCCTAGAGGCAGTAATAAAAGGATTATTATTATATTTCCTTGTTCATGATAATTGTCTTTTATTCATGCTATAATTGTATTATCCGGAAATTGTAATACGCGTGTGAATACATAGACCACAATACGTCCCTAGTAAGCCTCTAGTTGACTAGCTCGTTGGTCAACAGATAGTCATGGTTTCCTGACTATGGACATTAGATGTCGTTGACAACGGGATCACATCATTAGGAGAATGATGTGATGGACAAGACCCATTCCTAAGCATAGCACAAGATCGTGTAGTTCGTTTTGCTAGAGCTTTTCCAATGTCAAGTATCTCTTCCTTAGACCATGAGATCGTGTAACTCCCGGATACCGTAGGAGTGCTTTGGGTGTACCAAACATCACAACGTAACTAGGTGACTATAAAGGTGCACTACAGGTATCTCCGAAAGTGTCTGTTGGGTTGACACGGATCGAGACTGGGATTTGTCACTCCGTGTTACGAAGAGGTATCACTGGGCCCACTCGGTAGTGCATCATCAAAATGAGCTCAAAGTGACCAAGTGTCTGGTCACGGGATCATGCATTACGGTACGAGTAAAGTGACTTGCCGGTAACGAGACTGAACGAGGTATTGGGATACCGACGATCGAGTCTCGGGCAAGTAACATACCGTCTGACAAAGGGAATAGTATACGGGGTTGCTTGAACCCTCGACATCGTGGTTCATCCGATGAGATCATCAAGGAGTATGTGGGAGTCAACATGGGTATCCAGATCCCGCTGTTGGTTATTGACCGGAGAGCTGTCTCGGTCATGTCTGCATGTCTCCCGAACCCGTAGGGTCTACTCACTTAAGGTTCGGTGACGCTAGGGTTGTATGAATATGAGTATGCAGCAAACCGAATGTTGTTCGGAGTCCCGGATGAGATCCCGGACGTCACGAGGAGTTCCAGAATGGTCCGGAGGTAAAGAAAACTATATAGGAAGTGTTGTTTCGGCCATCGGGAAAGTTTCGGGGTCACCCGGTATTGTACCGGGACCACCGGAAGGGTCCCGGGGGTCCACCGGGTGGGGCCACCTATCCCGGAGGGCCCCATGGGCTGAAGTGGGAGGGGAACCAGCCCCTAGTGGGCTGGTGCGCCCCCCTTTGGGCCCCCCTGTGCCTAGGGTTGGAAACCCTAGGGGGGGCGCACCACTTGCCTTGGGG
>NC_041383.1:286530929-286546509 GCF_002162155.2 Triticum dicoccoides | reverse complement strand
GGGAGATTGCATCTCCCAGGGCCGGCGCCCCCCCCCCTTGGGGCCTATATAAAGGAGGGCAGGGGGAGGGCAGCCGCACCCAAGTCTTGGTGCCTCCCTCCCCCTGCTACACCTCGTCCTCCTCCCGCAGCAGCTTGGCGAAGCCCTGCCGGAGTTCTGCTGCATCCACCACCACGCCATCGTGCTGCTGGATCATCATCAACCTCTCCTTCCCCCTTGTTGGATCAAGACGGAGGAGACATCACGCTGACCATACATGTGTTGAACGCGGAGGTGCCGTCCGTTCGGCGCTAGGATCTCCGGTGATAGGATCACGACGAGAACGACTACCTCAACCCCGTTCTTTTGAACGCTTCCGCTCACGATCTACAAAGTGGTATGTAGATGCATCTCTCCTTTCACTCGTTGCTTAGATGAACTCATATATGGATCTTGGTGAAACCATAGGAAAATTTTATTTTCTGCAATGTTCCCCAACAGTGGCATCATGAGCTAGGTCTATGCGTAGTTCTCTATTGCACGAGTAGAACACAATTTTGTTGTGGGCGCAGATCTTGTCAACTTGCTTGCCGCTACTAGTCTTTTCTTGCTTCAGCGGTATTGTGGGATGAAGCGGCCCGGACCGACCTTACACGTATGCTTACGTGAGACAGGTTCCACCGACTGACATGCACTAGTTGCATAAGGTGGCTAGCGGGTGTCTGTCTCTCCTACTTTAGTTGGAGCGAATTAGATGAAAAGGGTCCTTATGAAGGGTAAATAGAAGTTGACAAAATCACATTGTGGTTATTCGTAGGTAAGAAAACGTTCTTGCTAAAACCCAATTGCAGCCACGTAAAAGATGCAACAACAATTAGAGGACTTCTAACTTGTTTTTGCAGCAATTGTCATGTGATGTGATATGGCCAGAAGTTGTGATGAATGATGAATGATATATTGTGATGTATGAGATCATGTTCTTGTAATAGGAATCACGACTTGCATGTCGATGAGTATGACAACCGGCAGGAGCCATAGGAGTTGTCTTTATTTTTTGTATGACCTGCGTGTCATTGAAGAACGCCAAGTAAATTACTTTACTTTATTGCTAAACGCGTTAGCCTTAGAAGTAGAAGTAGTCGTTGGCGTGACAACTTCATGAAGACACAATGATGGAGATCATGATGATGGAGATCATGGTGTCATGCCGGTGATGAAGATGATCATGGAGCCCCGAAGATGGAGATCGAAGGAGCTATATGATATTGGCCATATCATGTCACTACTATATAATTGCATGTGATGTTTATTATGTTTTATGCATCTTGTTTACTTAGAACGGCGGTAGTAAATAAGATGATCCCTTATAATAATTTCAAGAAAGTGTTCCCCCTAAATGTGCATCGTTGCTAAAGTTCGTCGTTTCGAAGCACCACGTGATGATCGGGTGTGATAGATCCTTACGTTCACATACAACGGGTGTAAGACAGATTTACACATGCAGAACACTTAGGGTTAACTTGACGAGCCTAGCATGTACAGACATGGCCTCGGAACACAGAGACCGAAAGGTCGAACATGAGTCGTATGGAAGATACGATCAACATGGAGATGTTCACCGATGATGACTAGTCCGTCTCACGTGATGATCGGACACGGCCTAGTCGACTCGGATCGTGCAACACTTAGATGACTAGAGGGATGTCTAATCTGAGTGGGAGTTCATTAAATAATTTGATTAGATGAACTTAATTATCATGAACTTAGTCTAAAACTTTTGCAAAATATGTCTTGTAGATCAAATGGCCAACGCTCATGTCAACATGAACTTCAACGCGTTCCTAGAGAAAACCAAGCTGAAAGATGATGGCAGCAACTATTCGGACTGGGTCCGGAACCTGAGGATCATCCTCATAGCAGCCAAAAAAGATTATGTCCTAGATGCACCGCTAGGTGAAGCACCCATCCCAGAGAACCAAGACGTTATGAACACTTGGCAATCACGTGCTGATGATTACTCCCTCGTTCAGTGTGGCATGCTTTACAGCTTAGAACCGGGGCTCCAAAAGCATTTTGAGAAACACGGAGCATATGAGATGTTCGAGGAGCTGAAAATGGTTTTCCAAGCTCATGCCCGGGTCGAGAGATATGAAGTCTCCTACAAGTTCTATAGTTGTAAGATGGAGGAAAACAGTTCTGTCAGTGAGCACATACTCAAAATATCTGGGTTGCACAACCGCCTGTCCCAGCTGGAGACCAACCTCCGGGACGAGGCGGTCATTGACAGAATCCTTCAGTCGCTCCCACCAAGCTACAAGAGCTTTGTGCTGAACTACAATATGCAGGGGATGGTGAAGACCATTCCTGAGGTATTTTCAATGCTGAAGTCAGCAGAGGTTGAAATCAAGAAAGAACATCAAGTGTTGATGGTCAATAAGACCACTAAGTTCAAGAAGGGCAAGGGTAAGAAGAACTTCAAGAAGGATAGCAAAGATGTTGCCGCGCCCGGTAAGCTAGTTGCCGAGAAGAAGTCAAAGAATGGACCCAAGCCTGAGACTGAGTGCTTTTATTGCAAAGAGAAGGGTCACTGGAAGCGGAACTGCCCCAAATACATAGCGGACAAGAAGGCCGGCAACACTAAAGGTATATTTGATATACATGTAATTGATGTGTACCTTACCAGTACTCGTAGTAACTCCTGGGTATTTGATACCGGTGCCGTTGCTCACATTTGTAACTCACAGCAGGAGCTGCGGAATAAGCGGAGACTGGCGAAGGACGAGGTGACGATGCGCGTCAGGAATGGTTCCAAGGTCGATGTGATCGTCGTCGGCACGCTACCTCTACATTTACCTACGGGGTTAGTTTTAAACCTCAATAATTGTTATTTAGTGCCAAGTTTGAGCATGAACATTGTATCTGGATCTCGTTTGATACGAGATGGCTACTCATTTAAATCCGAGAATAATGGTTGTTCTATTTATATGAGAGATATGTTTTATGGTCATGCCCCGATGGTCAATGGTTTATTCTTAATGAATCTCGAACGTAATGTTACACATATTCGTAGTGTGAATACCAAAAGATGTCAAGTTGATAACGATAGTCCCACATACTTGTGGCACTGCCGCCTTGGTCACATTGGTGTCAAGCGCATGAAGAAGCTCCATGCTGATGGACTTTTAGAGTCTCTAGATTATGAATCATTTGACACATGCGAACCATGCCTCATGGGCAAAATGACCAAGACCCCGTTCTCCGGAACAATGGAGCGACCAACCAACTTATTGGAAATCATACATACTGATGTGTGTGGTCCAATGAGCGTTGAGGCTCGCAGAGGATATCGTTATGTTCTCACTCTCACTGATGACTTGAGTAGATATGGGTATGTCTACTTGATGAAACACAAGTCTGAGACCTTTGAAAAGTTCAAGGAATTTCAGAATGAAGTAGAGAATCAACGTGACCGAAAGATAAAACTCTTACGATCGGATCGTGGAGGAGAATATTTAAGTCACGAATTTGGTACACACTTAAGAAAATGTGGAATCGTTTCACAACTCACGCCGCCTGGAACACCTCAGCGTAACAGTGTGTCCGAACATCGTAATCGCACTCTATTGGATATGGTGCGATCTATGATGTCTCTTACCGATTTACCGCTATCATTTTGGGGATACGCTCTAGAGACAGCTACATTCACTTTAAATAGGGCACCGTCTAAATCCGTTGAGACGACACCGTATGAATTATGGTTTGGGAAGAAACCTAAGCTGTCGTTTCTAAAAGTTTGCGGATGTGATGCTTATGTCAAGAAACTTCAACCTGAAAAGCTCGAACCCAAGTCGGAAAAATGCGTCTTCATAGGATACCCTAAGGAAACCATTGGGTATACCTTCTACTTAAGATCCGAGGGCAAGATCTTTGTTGCCAAGAACGGATCCTTTCTGGAAAAAGAGTTTCTATCGAAAGGAGTAAGTGGGAGGAAAGTAGAACTCGATGAAGTACTACCTCTTGAACCGGAAACTAGTGCAGCTCAGGAAAACATTCCTGTGGTGCCTACACCGACTGCAGAGGAAATTAATGATGATGATCAAGGTACTTCTGATCAAGTTGCTACTGAACTTCGTAGGTCCACAAGGACACGTTCCACACCAGAGTGGTATGGCAACCCTGTCCTGGAAATCATGTTGTTAGACAACGGTGAACCTTCGAACTATGAAGAAGCGATGGCGGGCCCAGATTCCAACAAATGGCTAGAAGCCATGCAATCCGAGATAGAATCCATGTATGAAAACAAAGTATGGACTTTGACTGACTTGCCCGATGATCGGCGAACGATAGAAAACAAATGGATCTTTAAGAAGAAGACGGACGCGGATGGTAATGTCACCATCTATAAAGCTCGACTTGTCGCTAAGGGTTATCGGCAAGTTCAAGGGATTGACTATGATGAGACTTTCTCTCCCGTAGCGAAGCTTAAGTCCGTCCGAATCATGTTAGCAATTGCTGCATACTATGATTATGAGATATGGCAGATGGACGTCAAAACGGCATTCCTTAACGGTTATCTTAAGGAAGAGTTGTATATGATGCAGCCAGAAGGTTTTGTCGATCCTAAGAATGCTAACAAAGTGTGTAAGCTCCAGCGATCCATTTATGGGCTGGTGCAAGCATCTCGGAGTTGGAACATTCGCTTTGATGAGATGATCAAAGCGTTTGGGTTTATGCAGACTTATGGAGAAGCCTGCGTTTACAAGAAAGTGAGTGGGAGCTCTGTAGCATTTCTCATATTATATGTAGATGACATACTTTTGATGGGAAATGATATAGAATTCTTGGACAGCATTAAGGCCTACTTGAATAAGTGTTTTTCAAGAAGGACCTTGGAGAAGCTGCTTACATATTAGGCATCAAGATCTATAGGGAAAGATCGAGACGCCTCATAGGTCTTTCACAAAGCACATACCTTGATAAGATTTTGAAGAAGTTCAAAATGGATCAGTCCAAGAAAGGGTTCTTGCCTGTACTGCAAGGTGTGAGATTGAGCTCAGCTCAATGCCCGACCACGGCAAAAGATAAAGAAGAGATGAGCGTCATCCCCTATGCCTCAGCCATAGGATCTATTATGTATGCCATGCTGTGTACCAGACCTGATGTAAACCTTGCCGTAAGTTTGGTAGGAAGGTACCAAAGTAATCCCGGCAAGGAACACTGGACAGCGGTCAAGAATATCCTGAAGTACCTGAAAAGGACAAAGGACATGTTTCTCGTTTATGGAGGTGACGAAGAGCTCATCGTAAAGGGTTACGTCGACGCTAGCTTCGACACAGATCTGGATGACTCTAAGTCACAAACCGGATATGCGTATATGTTGAATGGTGGAGCAGTAAGCTGGTGCAGCTGCAAGCAGAGCGTCGTGGCGGGATCTACATGTGAAGCGGAGTACATGGCAGCCTCGGAGGCAGCGCATGAAGCAATTTGGGTGAAGGAGTTCATCACCGACCTAGGAGTAATACCCAATGCGTCGGGGCCGATCAAACTCTTCTGTGACAACACTGGAGCTATTGCCCTTGCCAAGGAGCCTAGGTTTCACAAGAAGACCAGGCACATCAAGCGTCGCTTCAACTCCATCCGTGAAAATGTTCAAGATGGAGACATAGATATTTGCAAAGTACATACAGATCTGAATGTCACAGATCCGTTGACTAAACCTCTCTCGTGAGCAAAACATGATCAACACCAGAACTCTATGGGTGTTCGATTCATCACAATGTAACTAGATTATTGACTCTAGTGCAAGTGGGAGACTGTTGGAAATATGCCCTAGAGGCAATAATAAAAGGATTATTATTATATTTCCTTGTTCATGATAATTGTCTTTTATTCATGCTATAATTGTATTATCTGGAAATCGTAATACACGTGTGAATACATAGACCACAATACGTCCCTAGTAAGCCTCTAGTTGACTAGCTCGTTGGTCAACGGATAGTCATGGTTTCCTGACTATGGACATTAGATGTCATTGACAACGGGATCACATCATTAGGAGAATGATGTGATGGACAAGACCCATTCCTAAGCATAGCACAAGATCGTGTAGTTCGTTTTGCTAGAGCTTTTCCTATGTCAAGTATCTCTTCCGTAGACCATGAGATCGTGTAACTTCGGGATACCGTAGGAGTGCTTTGGGTGTACCAAACGTCACAACGTAACTGGGTGACTATAAAGGTCCACTACAGGTATCTCCGAAAATGTCTGTTGGGTTGACACGGATCGAGACTGGGATTTGTCACTCCGTGTTACGGAGAGGTATCACTGGGCCCACTCGGTAGTGCATCATCAAAATGAGCTCAAAGTGACCAAGTGTCTAGTCATGGGATCATGCATTACGGTATGAGTAAAGTGACTTGCCGGTAACGAGACTGAACGAGGTATTGGGATACCGACGATCGAGTCTCGGGTAAGTAACATACCGTCTGACAAAGGGAATAGTATACGGGGTTGCTTGAACCCTCGACATCGTGGTTCATTCGATGAGATCATCGAGGAGTATGTGGGAGCCAACATGGGTATCCAGATCCCACTGTTGGTTATTGACCGGAGAGCTGTCTCGGTCATGTCTGCATGTCTCCCGAACCCGTAGGGTCTACACACTTAAGGTTCGGTGACGCTAGGGTTATATGAATATGAGTATGCAGCAAACCGAATGTTGTTTAGAGTCCCGGATGAGATCCCGGACGTCACGAGGAGTTCCGGAATGGTCCGGAGGTAAAGAAAACTATATAGGAAGTGTTGTTTCGGCCATCGGGAAAGTTTCGGGGTCACCCGGTATTGTACCGGGACCACCGGAAGGGTCCCGGGGGTCCACCGGGTGGGGCCACCTATCCCGGAGGGCCCCGTGGGCTGAATTGGGAGGGGAACCAGCCCCTAGTGGGCTGGTGCGCCCCCCCTTGGGCCCCCCCCCTGCGCCTAGGGTTGGAAACCCTAGGTGGGGGGGCGCACCACTTGCCTTGGGGGGCACTCCACCCCCCCTAGCCGCCGCCCCCTTGGGAGATTGCATCTCCCAGGGCCGGCGCCCCCCCCCCTGGGGGCCTATATAAAGGAGGGCAGGGGGGAGGGCAGCCGCACCAAAGTCTTGGCACCTCCCTCCCCCTGCTACACCTCCTCCTCCTCCCGCAGCAGCTTGGCGAAGCCCTGCCGGAGTTCTGCTGCATCCACCACCACACCGTCGTGCTACTGGATCATCATCAACCTCTCCTTCCCCCTTGCTGGATCAAGACGGAGGAGACATCACGCTGACCGTATGTGTGTTGAACGCGGAGGTGTCGTCCGTTCGGCGCTAGGATCTCCGGTGATAGGATCACGACGAGAACGACTACCTCAACCCCGTTCTTTTGAACGCTTCCGCTCGTGATCTACAAAGTGGTATGTAGATGCATCTCTCTTTTCACTCGTTGCTTAGATGAACTCATAGATGGATCTTGGTGAAACCGTAGGAAAAATTTTATTTTCTGCAACATTCCCCAACAAATTATTATTTTGTTTACATGAATAAAACCTTCTATGGTCATACACCCAATTGTTGATGGCTTATTGAATCTTGATCGTAGTAATACACATATTCATAATATTGATGCCAAAAGATGCAAAGTTGATAATGATAGTGCAACATATTTGTGGCATTGACGTTTAGGTCATATTGGTGTAAAGCGCATGAAGAAACTCCATGATGATGGGCTCACTTGATTATGAATCATTTGATACTTGCGAACCGTGCCTTATGGGCAAGATGACTAAAGCTCCGTTCTCCGAAACAATGGAACAAGATAATGAGTTAATGGAAATAATACATACCAATGTATGTGATCCAATGAGTGTTGAGGCTCGTGGCAGGTATCGTTATTTTCTGACCTTCACAAATGATTTGAGAAGATATGGGTATATCTACTTAATGAAACACAAGTCTAAAACATTTGAAAAGTTCAAAGAATTTCATAGTGAAGTAGAGAATTATTGTAACAAGAAAATAAAGTTTCTACGATCTGATCGTGGAGGTGAATATTTGAGTTATGAATTTGGCCTTCATTTAAAACAATGTGGAATAGTTTCACAGCTCACGCCACCTCGAACACCACGGCGTAATGGTGTGTCCGAACGTCGTAACCGCACTTTATTAGATATGGTGTGATCTATGATGTCTCTTACCGATTTACCACTATCGTTTTGGGATTATGCATTAGAGACAGTTGCATTCACGTTATACAGGGCACCATCAAAATCCGTTGAGACGACGCCTTATGAACTATGGTTTGGCAAGAAAGCAAAGTTGTAGTTTCTTAAAGTTTGGGGCTGCGATGCTTATGTGAAAAAGTTTCAACCTGATAAGCTCGAACCCAAATTGGAGAACTATGTCTTCATAAGATGCCTAAAGGAAACTGTTGGGTACTCCTTCTATCACAGATCCGAAGGCAAGATATTCGTTGCTAAGAATGGATCCTTTCTAGAGAAGGAGTTTCTCTCGAAAGAAGTGAGTGGGAGGAAAGTAGAACTTGATGAGGTAATTGTACCTTCTCCCAAATTGGAAAGTAGTTCATCATAGAAATCAGTTCCAGTGATTCCTACACCAATTAGTGAGGAAGCTAATGATGATTATCATGAAACTTCAGATCAAGTTACTAACGAACCTCGTAGGTCAACCAGAGTACGATCCACACCAGAGTGGTACGGTAATCATATTCTGGAAGTCATGTTACTAGACCATGATGAACCTACGAACTATGACGAAGTGATAATGAGCCCAGATTCCGCGAAATAGCTTGAGGCCATGAAATCTGAGATAGGATCCATATATGAGAACAAAGTGTGGACTCTGGTGGACTTGCCCGATGATTGGCAAGCCATAGAAAATAAATGGATCTTCAAGAGGAAGACGACGTTGATAGTAGTGTTACTATCTACAAAGCACGACTTGTCAGAAAAAGGTTTTCAACAAAGTTCAAGGTGTTGACTACAATGAGATTTTCTCAACTGTAGCAATGCTTAAAACCGTCTGAATCAAGTTAGCAGTTGCCATATTTTATGAAATCTCGCAAATGGTTGTCAAAACTGCATTCCTTAAATGTATATTTCTTTAAAGAATAGTTGTATATGATGCAAACAGAAGGTTTTTTCAATCCTAAAGGTACTAACAAGGTGTGCAAGCTCCAGCTATCCATCTATGGACTGGTGCAAGCATCTCGGAGTTGGAATATATGCTTTGATGAGTTGATTAAAGCATATAGTTTTATACAGACTTGCGGTGAAGCCTGTATTTACAAGAAAGTGAGTGGGAGCACTATAGCCTTTCTAATAAGTATATGTGAATGATATTGTTGATCGGAAATGATGTAGAATTTTCTGGAAAGCATAAAGGAGAGTTTGAAAGGAGATTTTCAAAGAAAGACCTCGGTGAAGCTGCTTACATATTGGGCATCAAGATCTATAGAGATAGATCAAGATGCTTAATAAAGATTTTTCAATGAGTACATACCTTGACAAGTTTTTTGAAAGAGTTCAAACCGGATCAGTCAAAGAAGGAGTTCTTGCCTGTATTACAAGGTGTAAAGTTGAGTAAGACTCAAAGCCCGACCACGACAAAAGATAGAAAGAGAATGAAAGCCATTCCCTATGCCACAGTCATAGGTTCTATAATGTATGTTGTGCTATGTACCAGACCTATTGTGCACCTTGCCATGAGTTTGGCAAGGGGGTACAATAGTGATCTAAGAGTAGATCACTGGACAGCGGTCAAAATTATCCTTAGTGAGGACTAAGGAAATATTTCTCGGTTATGGAGGTGATAAAGATCTTGTCGTAAAGAGTTACGTCGATGCAAGCTTTTAGACCAATCCAGATGACTCTAAGTCTCAATCTGGATACATATTGAAAGTGGGAGCAATTAGCTAGAGTAGCTCCATGCAGAGCATTGTAGACATAGAATATTTGAAAATACATACGGCTCTAAATGTGACAGACCCGTTGACTAAACTTCTCTCATAAGCAAAACATGATCACACCTTAGTACTCTTTGGGTATTAATCACCTTAGTACTCTAGTAAACCCTTTGGTTGTTGGTCACATGGTGATGTGAACTATGGGTGTTAATCAAATACAGATGTGAACTATTGATGTTAAATCACATGGCGATGTGAACTAGATTATTGACTCTAGTGCAAGTGGGAGACTGAAAGAAATATGGCCTAGAGGCAATAATAAAATTGCTATTTATATTTCCTTATATCATAATAAATGTTTATTATTCATGCTAGAAATGTATTGACCGAAAACTTAGTACATGTGTGAATACATAGACAAAACATAGTGTCCCTAGTATGCCTCTACTTGACTAGCTCATTAATCAAAGATGGTTATGTTTCCTAACCATAGACATGTGTTGTCATTTGATGAACGGGATCACATCATTAGAAGAATGATGTGATGGAAAAGACCCATCCGTTAGCTTAGAATTATGATCATTACAGTTTCATTGCTACTGCTTTGTTCATGACTTATGCACGTTCCTCAGACTATGAGATTATGCAACTCCCGAATACCGGAGGAACACCTTGTGTGCTATCAAACGTCACAACATAAATGGGTGATTATAAAGATGCTCTACAGGTGTCTTCAAAGGTGTTTGTTGGGTTGGCATAGATGAGAGTAGGATTTGTCACTCTGTGTTTCGGAGAGGTATCTCTGGGCCCACTCGGTAATACTCATCACTATAAGGCTTGCAAGCATTGTGACTAATGAGTTAGTTGCGACATGGAGTATTATGGAACGAGTAAAGAGACTTGACGGTAACGAGATTGAACTAGGTATGATGATACCGACGATCGAATCTCGGGCAAGTAACATACCGATGACAAAGGGAACAACGTATGTTGTTATGCGGTTTGACCGATAAAGATCTTCGTAGAATATGTAGGAGCCAATATGAGCATCCAGGTTCCGCTATTGGTTATTGATCGGAGATGTGTCTCGGCCATGTCTACATAGTTCTCGAACCTATAGGGTCCGCATGCTTAACGTTCGATGATGATTTGTATTATGAGTTATGTGATTTTATGACCGAAGTTTGTTCAGAGTCCCGAATGAGATCATGCACATGACAAGGAGTCTCCAAATGGTCGAGAGGTAAATATTGATATATTGGAAGGCTATACTCGGACATCAGAATGGTTCTGAGTGATTTGAGTATTTTTCGGAGTACCGGAGAGTTACGGGAATTCGCCGGGGGAAGTTAATGGGCCTTATCGGGCTTTAGTGGAGAGAGGGAAGAAGGGCCACAAGGTGGCGCGCGCCTCCCCCTGGCCAAACCGAATTGGACAAGGGGTGGGGGTGCGGCCCCCCCTTTCCTTCTCCCTCTCCCTCCTTTCCTTCTTTCCTACTCCGAAAAGGAAAGTGAATCCTACTAGGACTTGGGAGTCCTAGTAGGACTCCCTACACTTGGCGCACCCCTACGAGGGCCGGCCTCTCTCCCTCCCTCCTTTATATACGTGGGAAGGGGGCACCCCAAAGACACACAAGTTTCTCTTAACCGTGTGTGGTGCCCCCCTCCACAGTTACACACCTCGATCATACCATCGTAGTGCTTAGGCGAAGCCCTGCGCCAGTAGCATCATCATTGTCGTCGCCACCCAGTCATGCTGACAGAACTCACCCTCCTCCTCAACTGGATCAAGAGCACGAGGGACGTCATCGAGCTGAACGTGTGCTAAACGCGGAGGTGTCGTATGTTCGGTACTTGATCGGTTGGATCGCGAAGAAGTTCGACTACATCAATCACGTTATTGAACACTTCCGCTTTCGGTCTACAAGGGTACATGGACACACTCTCCCCTCTTGTTGTTATGCATCACCTAGATAGATCTTGCGTGATCGTAGGAAAAAAATTGAAATTACCGCGTTCCCCACACGAAGAACTCAACCCCTTCAGCCAACCAGTTCGTCGCCCCCACGGCCTAGCTCGGTGAACAAGGAAGAAGATGGACACGGCAGTTTACCCAGGTTCGGGCCACCTTGTGGTGTAAAACCCTACTCCTGCTTGTGATGGATTTGCCTCACGAGGGGCTAAGGATGAACTAGTACAAGGGAAGAACAACCTCGCGAGGTATGATCTAGTGTGTGTGAGAGTTGGAGGGATCCGACCTCCTCTATGGTGGTGGCTAGCCTATACTTATAGTGGCCTTGGTCCTCTTCCCCAAAACGTAGGCGGGAAGGAATCCACGGTGGCCAATTCGAACGGGAACAAGTAGTACATTTATCCTGACAAAAGGTGGTCTTCTCCTGCAAAGCTCCTGGTCGTGACGCTGTGGTGGGCTCGGCGATGGCATCCGTCCTGGCGGTCTTGGTCTTGTTGCATGGGAATGGAAATCTTTGACTGATTCCTCGGGACTCCGCGCCTGCACTTGCCTTCTTAGCATCAAAGAGGAAACCTGCTCCTCTGCGCTTGCTGGCGCCCGCCTGGCTTTGGTCGTCATGGCTTGCGTCACCTCAGCCTCATGAGGTTGAGCACCTTCATAGGAATCTCCGCTCTTTAGGAGGCAGCCCGGGGAGGCCTCTCCCTCCGAAGGTCTTGGCGTCGTCCGCCTCACGAGGCTTGGCCTCTCACAAGGGTCTTGACTTGTTGGTGTTGTAGATGGGTCATACTAGGTCGTCGATGAAGCCACACTGTGGGCCGCAGGCAGGCAAGTCTGGGTATCCTGGTTCCCAGAACACGGACAGAGCAGTAGAGGTACGGGGCAAAAGCGAAACGAGGGGGGAAAGGAAGAGGGCGGTTTGGGGTTTCCGAGGGACGTAGATATAGCGTGGGGGCGACGTGGTGGCCATCCACGGGAATGGCGCCCTGGATGAGCGCCACGACCTCCCTGTCTCCTGTACAGAGGAGGAGGAGGTGGTGGAGATGGGCTGGGCCTTGCACTGTGGCCACTAGGGCCTAGTGACACAGTTGTAGTAGGCCCTTTTCTTATTATTTTTTGTTTCTTTTATTCATTTCTATTTATTTTTTCTTGATAGCAAATGATTTTTGTAAAATGTGAAACTTTTCACATAAATACATTGCAATATTTGGCACTGCCACAAAAAGTTTGGGAGGCATTTGAATTTGTTTGAATTTTGCATAAATGGAAAATCATTTAAATGAGATGTTTTAGCACTGTTTTAATTGTTATAGCCCATTTAGCATTGTGGTGATGTTGTTTTCCTTAACAATTATTTGTTATGGATTATTTGCTAAATGGTGAACTATTTTGTAACCATGTTTGTGAAACTTTAAGTTTCACTTGCAATTTAAATTTGTATTTGACTTAGGCTTTAACCAGGAGGGATTAAATGGGATGATGTGGCATCATTAGTCAGGGATCCGCTGTAGCATAATTATCAGGGTGTTACACCCGACATTGTTGTCCAACCCTGAACAAAGTTGCCAAGAAGGTTGTCGTGGTATTCTCATGAGGGGGTTGCGAGTCGATAGATGCCATAGGGTGGCTTAGTGTGAGGGCAAAACTGCTGCTGGAATATCCGGGAGCGGGTAAGCGAATAGCACGCGGGGGTTTACCCAGGTTCGGGGCTCTCCTGAGAGATAATACCCCTACTTCTGCATGTCTGAGTATATCTAGTATATCTGGTACAGAGTTGCTCCTGGAGCTGTGTCTAAGCTCAGTGCCATAGGCATCTGGCTTTGTATATGTCTCATATGTGTGTATGAGCTAGCTAGCAAGGGGGAGCGGAGTGCTCCCAGGGAGCCATTGTGGCCGGCCAAGTGTGTGTGGCGTGAGCATGTGTGCATGGATGGATGTGTGCCCCTTTATATAGGAGTAGTGGGCGTAGGTGGTGGTGGCGTTGGTTCTAAGCTACCTTGGGTAGCTTACAAACCAAGCCATGTGTCAGGACCCCGACTCAATGCCACATCGATCTAGCATGTAACACCTCATATCACTTTGCGGCCTCACGCACGGTATTCCCACGGGTGTCGCCTTACCTTAGCCCGGGACCGTTTGCGCCTTTTGGCACACGTATATGACAGTGTCGCTAGCATCCATATGATAAGGAGCCCGGGCTGACATGGCTAGTCGTAAACCCAAAGTGGCACAGACTTACAGGGACAGGCATCCATGACCCAGCATCGAACGTGTCGGTCATCAGCGAGTGAATCCAGGCTGTAGCACTGGGCTAGCAGGACTCCGGTGAACCGGGCTGTAGCGGGCTAACAGGACTCCGGTATTCATCGCGTGACATTTCCCTGAAGGGACAGACACAGGAACGAAGAAGGACACATGCCGGCCAGCCTAAGTGTTTCGGAGCAGTAGCAAGCTACCATGGCTCGGTGGAAACACTAGGAGACATTTCCCGGTAAGAGAGGCTACTAAAGATAAACAACTAGATAGTCAGATCCCACACATACCAAGCATTTCAATAACATACACACAATATGCTCGATATGTGCAATACAACATGGCATCACAAAATGACTCTACGACTCAAATAGTTCATTCAATAGGCTCCGAGGAGCGAGACATTACAAACATGGGTCTCATGACCCAACAATCAGAGCATACAAGTCAAAGCACAAGCGGAAGCTATCGTGTCTGAGTACAGACATCTATAAATGAAAAAGGCTGAGAAGCCTGACTATCTATCAGATCCTGCCGAGGGCACAAGATCGTAGCTGAGGTATCAAGCTAAACGTCGAAGTCCACGCGGGACTACTAGTGAGACCGAAGTCTCTCTGCAAAAACATAAAATAGGCAAACGTGAGTACAAATGTACCCAGCAAGACTTACATCAGAACTAACTACATATGCATCATTATCAACAAAGGGGATGGTGGGGTTTAACTGCAGCAAGCCAGCTTTGACTCGGTGGCTATCCTAAACTACGACTGCAATGTAACTCTTTTGAGGTGGCGCACACGAGTCCACATAGTCACCATATCAATACACCACTATGGAACCGCTCCCGTCTCCCTACGAGAACGCCATCCATAGCACTCACGCTCATCTTGCGTATTTTAGAGTATCCACTTTCACTTGTCTATGAACTATGCAAGGGGTCCACGTTTCCATATCCGAGGAATCCGGCTATTCAAATAGATGATGTTAACCCTGCAGGGGTGTACTTCTTCACACACGCTTTCGCCACTTATCGCCCTGTACACGTCATGTACCTCGGCAACCTTCAAGCGGAAGCCGGGCGAGGGAGTCGGCCACGACCTGACTAACCGAACAAGTCTCTAGTCCAGGTTTATCGCCTATTCAGGTTCCATCCGCAAGGAGATCCGGCCGGGGTGTCGCTTACGGCCCCAAACGATGTGTGCAGGGTTCCCAAGCCCACCAACCGGGTGCCACTTGGTACACCGGGCCACTGTGCCTAGTCTGTCCCAAGCCCACCTGTACCGGGTGCCACTTGGTAGACTACTAACACTACCTACAAACGCCAGAAACTAGTTGCAACTCCTGGACAGAGATCAAGTTGATTAATAAGTCGAGAGAGCTTGGAGCGCCCGGAGCCCAATGTGTGGTAGTAACTGATCATGGATCACAAACACAGAACT
>NC_041383.1:286518972-286529642 GCF_002162155.2 Triticum dicoccoides | reverse complement strand
GACTCTCGGTCATGGGGGGAGAAACAGAGGAGCGAGGGGGAGGGAGGTCCAGAGAGCGAGGGAGAAGTGAGAGGGGGTCGGGGGCTGTGTGGCGTCGCGGGAGGGACCAGGGAAGGAGGAGGCAGCCAGGCAGAGAGGAGGTGGCCGGGGCGCGTGGCCGCGCGCGCCGGGCGCGTGCCCGTCCTCCTGGCAGAGGAGGAAGGCGACAGGGGGGGATAGCGGTGGCGGGCTGGGCCGCCAGCTGGAGTTGGGCCAGGTAAGTGGCGCCAGGTAAGTCCTTCTGCTATGTTTTATTTTTTTCTTCTGTTTTGTTTTATTTAATATCTTTTGCCATTGTTTTTGAATTTTAAACAAATTCAAACAATGCCAAAAACTCCTCTGAATAATTTTATTTGGCTAGATGGACTTTTCCAAAAGCTCATAAAATATTTCAGGGGTATTTGAAATTATATTCTAATTATATGAATATAACTCAAATTCAAATAGCTAATGAATTAAATCCAAAGTCCCAAAAATAAATCCTTAAAAATGTTCAATATTTTGGTTGGGACCAGAACCCTTGCCAAAAATTATCAAACATTTAAGAAGAGCATTTTGGAACAATGAATGAGATTTCTAGGGTTTTTGCCCCTCTTTTATTTAAGTTTTTGAGGCTTCCAAAATTCCCTCAGTTCAAATTTCAGAATTTAAACATGATGCACACATGAGGTCTAGCCTAGTGCATTACCAGAGGCTAGGGATGTGACACCATGTATGAGGCATGGTGGGGGTGTCATACTTGTCTCCTGGGTCACTTCATAAATAGTGCCTAGGGACAAGTGACACTGTACATGATGGCTTGAGGTGACGTGTGCATAGTGCCGGGTACGGCCGTCTCATCGATGTCGGCGGTTGACTTCGGGCAGCCGGCTGGTTGGCGCAGTCGGCAGTCGGCTAGTTGGAGCAGCCGGACGGGAGCAGGCCGGGTGGCGAGTCGGTCCCGGCAGTCGGACAGGGGGCCGCCTGGGCGGCCTGAGCAGTCGGACTGAGGGGCTTTGCTAGCCTCGATGTCTTGAAATATTGTCTTGCCATCTTCGGGATACCCGTGGTCAATTACCCCGACAGTAGCCCCCGAGCCTCCGGGCAACTTGGCGAAGTTGGGCGGAGGTTTTTTAGCGGGTGTTGATGTAGAAGATGTCGATGATGGACGGCTGTGGATCGCAGTCGGTGCGGCTTGCTTCCGGCGGGGGCGCGCAAGCGCACCCGCTGGGTGTAGCCTCCGAGCGAGGAGGGGGAGGGGTTCCCCACGAAAGTGATCATGCAAAAGACAAAGTTAGTCCGCGCAGATATATAAAATGTTTGCTTTTAGCATTGCAAGTTTTATGCGGAGGGTGCCGACTCGGTTTCGTTCGGGCCCCCTTAATCTATTTCGTGTTCCCTCCGCTCTTTGGCTTGTGCTCTCGCTTGCCGAACAGCCGCTCTGTGGTCTGTGGCTGAGAGTGGGCCGCGAGTGGAGTGTACAGTACTTAGACTCTAGGAGCAGATTCGACCAACCAGATACTCGTAAAGGAAACGGCCGGGTCACCCAAACCGTTTTTCTTCCCGGACGTTTTTTGCATGGGTGGCCTCCAGCGTTCACTCTTGCTAGCCGGACAGCCGCTCTGTGATCTGTGACTAAGAGTGGGCCTTTGGTACCGCGCATGCTACTAAGCCGTCTGCGGGAACTAACGTCTCATGCCAAGCGGCCAGCCCCCGGGCTAACTCTGGCTGGCGCCGGGGCGAACAGTGATGCAACTGTGATAAAATGCGGAGATAGCCCCCCGAGCATCGCTCGAGGTTATCCTGCTTTTGCGGTGCAAAAATATGCGGGTGATTAGCTCACATTGATTTTCGTGTAGGCGAGGCGGAGTTTGCTGAAGACAGCCGGCGCGGCTCGGCGCTCGCGGAGTGCGCCGGCGCACCTGCTGGGTGTAGCCCTCGAGCCTCTAGGTGCTCGAGGAGGGTCCAGCTGGTCGGGCTTGACCAGCCAGGGGGTGAGCGGGACGCGGCCGAGCTGGCTTGGCACAGCCAGCCAGGCGGCGAGGCGTCTGGCAGCGCCCTTTTTCTTCTTTCTTCTCTTCTGCTGGCTACTAGCAGCCGGACAAAACTCTTCTTTTGTCTCTTGTTTTTGTTTTCTTGTAATCTTCCGTGGGGGCACGCCAGCGCACCCACTGGGTGTAGCCCCCGAGATTCGGGCCGACTGCTGAGCAGTCGGGCCGGATCTCTCGGCAACTACTTTGTCTTCTTTCTGATGGGGGCACGTCAACGCACCCGCTGGGTGTAGCCCCCGAGATTTGGGCCGACTGCTGAGCAGTCGGGCCGGATCTCCCGGCAACTACTTTGTCTTCTTTGTTGAAGTTGATTCTTTTTTCTTCTTCTTCTCTTTGTCCGGTTGTGGGCAGCCGGACGCGGGTTTCTTTTTCATCTGTCTGGGCAGTCGGCAGTCTGGAAACGAGCAGCCAGCTCGCATTTATCTCCCCCTTCTTCTTCTTCTCTTTTTTTCAGTCAGCTGGCTGGGCACCTGGCCTGACTTTTCTCTTTGCTTTAGCCGGCGCATTGTGTTGAACCAGCCGGCCTCTCACCACTTTTTTTAGCAGCCGGCCCGTTTACGTCAGCCGGGCCTCTGACTATTCTTCCATTCACGACTCCAGCCGGCCCGACTTTTGTTTTTCTCTTCCCAGACGTATCTTTCTTTTCCTGTCTTTCCTTCAGAGCAGAGGGGAGGCGGCAGTGGCATGCGCGGGCGTCACGGGGCATGCTGTGGGCCCCAACTGTCGTGGTATTCTCACGGGGGGTGTGAGTCGACAGATGCCACAGGGTGGCTTAGTGTGAGGGCAAGACTGCTGCTGGAATATCCGGGAGCGGGTATGCAAATAGCACGCGGGGGTTTACCCAGGTTCGGGGCTCTCCGAAGAGATAATACCCCTACTCCTGCATGTCTGAGTATATCTGGTATATCTGGTACAGAGTTGCTCCTAGAGCTGTGTCTAAGCTCAGTGTCATAGGCATCTCACTTTGTATATGTCTCATATGTGTGTATGAGCTAGCTAGCAAGGGGGAGTGGAGTGCTCCCAGGGAGCCATTGTGGCCGGCCAAGTGTGTGTGGCGTGAGCATGTGTGCATGGATGGATGTGTGCCTCTTTATATAGGAGTATTGGGCGTGGGTGGTGCTGGGGTTGGTTGTAAGCTACCTTGGGTAACTTACAAACCAAGCCATGTATGAGGCATGGTGGGGGTGTCATACTTGTCTCCTGGGTCACTTCATAAATAGTGCCCAGGGACAAGTGACATTGTACATGATGGCTTGAGGTGACGTGTGCATAGTGTCGGGTATGGTCGTCTTGTCGGTGTCGGCGGTTGACTTCGGGCAGCCGCCTGGTTGGCGCAGTCGGCAGCCGCCTGGTTGGAGCAGCCGGGCGGGGAGCTGGCCAGGTGGCGAGTCGGTCCGGGCAGTTGGACAAGGGGCCGCCTGGGCGGCCTGAGCAGTCGGACTGAGGGGTTTTGCTAGCCCCAATGTCTTGACATATTGTCTTGCCGTCTTCGGGGTACCCGTGGTCAATTACCCCGACAAAGGTTGCTCATGCCAGAAGAAAATTGGCTGACTAAATGCTCGACATTACCCCTCATCTAATTGATACAAACAAAACGGATAGACACAGGGGGAGAAGAGATCGGAAAATGTCAGATAGCAAGAATCATGTATGCATGCGTGAAAAAAGCATGTTGAATTACCTCGAAGGGACAAGATGGACCTTAACGGACATCCATCCACTTGGTCAAATTATGCGGGGCACCCAAAAAGCTATTGTTGATAGAATGCTTGACAATTAGCTGCAGATAGTGAAGAGGGGTCAGTATTACGAACAGAGAACGATAAATTGTAGAAGTAAAAAGAGGCTCCAGTCACAAACAGAAAAAGGAACGCACGTATGTTGAAAAAAATAACAACAAAAAGTAAAAATGTGTATGAAATTTTCATGTATGTTTTTATAAAATTGCCAGCTTATGGAACGTAAAAAATGAAAAAATGGTGCAAGTTCAAGCTATTTTGCAGAATATGCCATATCAAAGAATGTGAAGTATAAAGGGCAATTGCACAATCAAACATACTACTTAATAAAATGGAAGAGCAACTAACCTGGAGTTTGTCATACGATGTCTCAGTTCTCTTGTCTGCAGCAAGGACATCCTTAACCATGTCATAAGCCCAAGCAGAGACGGCAAACTTATATGGAGGAGGCGGGCCACCGAATGGGACGAGATCGACGGTAGAGAGGTCAAGTTTGTCAACGTACATGAGCCGGAAAACACAAATAAGATGGAGGGGAAAATAGGGCAAACATTAGGTTCCATGATTTAAATGAATGGAAAATCACATATGACACAAAGTTTAAAAAAGAAGACAGAGAACACTTGCCATGAGATGAAGGCGGCAGCCCTTGTTGTACATATTTTTACTGAAGGAATCATGTAGGAATTCGGCAATAAACTTGCACCAATTCATGTTAATAACATCGCTTATCTTGTCATGCGATTCAAAAAATATAGCATGCATGGATAAATAACAATTGAAAAGCATGTTAGGGTGGACAACAAAAGATAAGAAAAAGGAAGAAGGACATTTACTAGGATAGCAAAGCATCTGTTGATTGGTCAAATGGACGTGGTAGGCGCAAAGACGGACGAGATTAGGAACATGAGGATATTCATCTTAAAGACGTCACCATGGGTTTTCATACCACCCAATGAAGTTGCAAGGGCAGAGATGAGCAGCATGGACTCCTCGCTAGGAAACAATCAAGGGAACAAGTGTTCCTCAACTTTGTTGTCCACCTGGTAAGGTACATCCATTCCGCCACAGCGGACACCAAAGGTGGAAAAATGTAATCCTGACCCAGAGGGCGCCTTCCACGGCTTGAAATGACAAAATCCCTCGAGGCAGGGTAATAAATCTCCCGAAGCCAATCGCACGCAGTATTCACTAAGTTTGTACATTGAGTGTCCATCAATGCCAGCATCCCCATCTTCGTAGCAGCTGCCTTCTTCCCAGGACTGGATTTTTGGTTAAGTTCTGTTAATCGTTCTTGCAAACCTTATTGTGTGGTTTCTTCTTCTAGAAAAAACTGAGCATGAAAATGAAGGTCGTTAGAAATAAAAATTTAAAGTTGTCATTTGTGCATTTGAAACAGAATAGCATGTTCACTCGCAAGAAAAAAGCCATGTGGAAGTGTGTTGTGTTTCCAAACTGCGGGATGCTATGGTTGACATGTGCCATATAATGGAATTGCCATCTGCAGTATACTATAGTTTCCATGTGTAGTGTGCTATAGTTGCCATGTATCAACTATTGCAATCGCCATGTGAAGTCTAAATGCAATTTCCATATGAATTATGCTATAGTTCCATGTGTAGTATACTATAATTGCCATAAGAAGTTAGACCGCCATATCAGCTAGAGTTGCACCAGGGATCAAACAAAGCAAAAAAACAAATACCTCCTTCCCTTCGTGTTTGCCAGCAGCCGCATCATCCCGTGGCACCGGCATGAAGTCCTCGTCTTCATTGTCCTCGTGGTTGCGAACCATGATGCTGTAAAAAAACATAAAAGACAAAAAGAAACTATGTCTAAACAAACCGTGGGGGATTGTATGGAGATATATATAGAAAAGCATGCCAACAGTTGTACAAAAATAGTGCCAAATACGTTGTACATAGAGAAATTCCAGTTACATTAAAACTATGGAAATGGTGAAAAGAATGTATTTTCCATGGAAATTATTTTGATGTACATTCTCTAGTTGATATGTTCATTTTGTCTCTCATGGCAATTAATAAATATAGAAAAATCATAGGTATTTTATATGACATGCTTAATCATCAAAGTGTGTGGGCATGGTAGAAACCCCAAGTGGCAACATAAAAGGCACTAGGATGCAAGGAAAAACATGCCAGAGCCTAGAGTGGAAATGTTGAAATGAACATTGAATGAATGTCAGGTAGTGTGGCATGCCAAAATGACAAAATAACATGGCAATCTTATTGAAAACAAGATGGCAATTTTGAAAATAGAGTATGCAAAATGACAATTTATGAGGTTCAGAGAAAGTTGCCATGTTTTATACAGTAACATGGCAAGTGTTAGGTTGTGGGGTTGCAAAAATGTTGAAAAAAGTTGATTCACTAGTGTATGTGGGTACTGTGGCCTGCCAGAATGAGAAAAATAACATGGTAATTTGGTTGAAAACAACATTGTAGGTTTCAAGTCACATTATACCAAAATACCAATTGTGAGGTTCAAACGGTTGCCATGATTTTATACAGTAACATGGCAAAAATATTAGTTGGGTAATGGCAAAAATATTGAGAAGGTCAGAAAAGGAGTGCATATATTGGAATGTAGATACAAAATTGCCATGTTACAAATTGCAGAGCATACAAAAACACATGGCAATTGACAACCATATAGATTAGGGGAGTTGCCATGGACAACATCGGACCTGTACAAATGACCCACAAGTGAGCAATCCTCTCTCCATCTACCTCACGAAACCACCATGAAACCCCTTGGATCTATTTCGACAGTCAACCACCATGAACACGACCAGAAATTCCAAGAAACATTAGACAGATCTTTGTTGAATCTCAAACAAACGCTAGCTATCTAGCGTTCCTAGAATGACCAAGGGTATGCGGGGGAAATCAAGGAGGATGCGCTACGGGTGGAGCTTTCCACGCGCAACAATGCCAACGCCGCGGAGAGGCTAGCTACACGTCATGGACTCCCGGTGATAGGAACCGATCTCTCGGACCCTTCCTCCGCGGATTCGCCGAGGAACCGCCGTGGAATAGTAGAGCAGGTGGGGGGGGGCAACAAGGATGTAGATGTTACCTTTGCTCAGTGACAAGGTCGACGCGGTGGATCAACTGTGTGGACTTGTGGTGACGGGAATTGGCCTCCATGATACTTGCGCCGCGGAATCGCCTCGCCGCTGAACCGTCTTGTGATGAAGGGGGATAGCAAGAGGGGGGTGCAAGTGGAGAGAGTGGGCGATTGGGCGTGACTAGAAATGCCAACTGTGTGAGATTAACGGCAAGTGGAGCGAGAGGGCGAGTGGAGCATTCGGGTGAGCGACGGTGTCACGCCCAATATGCGATACTATCCTAAAGAGACTCGACGGTCCCACCAAGGATAGAACCGCATATTGAAACGCTTTTGCAAGGTGGATATTATTACATCAACATTACATAATAGATGGGGATACATACAAGAGGCATACAATGCCACACGAATACAACATCACAAAACATAAGAGCATCATCCGGCTACGGATGAAACACAAAGAGAAACTCAAACGACATCCACCCTGCTAGCCCAGACTGCCGACCTGGAACCTATGCCCTGATCGAAGAAGCAGAAGAAGAACTCAACGCAAGCAAGCATCGCTCTCGCGTCATGATCATCGTATAACCTGTACCTGCAACTGTTGTTGTAGTAATCTGTGAGCCACGAGGACTCAGCAATCCTATTACCATGGGTATCAAGACTAGCAAAGCTTAATGGGTAAAGGAATGGATAAGTGGTGAGGTTGCAGCAGCGACTAAGCATAATATGGTGGCTAACATACGCAAATAAGAGCGAGAAGAGAAGCAAAGGAACGGTCGTGAAGCTAGCAATGATCAAGAAGTGATCCTGAACTCCTACTTACGTCAAACATAACCCAAAACCGTGTTCACTTCCCGGACTCCGCCGGAAAGAGACCATCACGGCTACACACGCGGTTGATGCGTTTTAATTCGAATCGGGTGTCAAGTTATCTACAACCGGACATTAACAAATTCCCATCTGCCCATAACTGCGGGCACGGCTTTCAAAGTTTATACCCTGCAGGGGTGTCCCAACTTAGCCCATGATAAGCTCTCGTGATCAACGAAGGATATACCTTTTCCCAGGAAGACCCGATCAGACTCGGAATCCCGGTTTACAAGACATTTCGACAATGGTAAAACAAGACCAGCAAAGCCGCCCGATGCGCCGACAATCCCGATAGGAGCTGCACATATCTCTTTCTCAGGGCAACACCGGATAAGTCAAGCTACGAGTAAAACCAGCCCTCGAGTTGCCCCGAGGTGGCCCCGCAGGCTGCTCGGTTCGGACCAACACTTAGACAAGCACTGGCCCGGGGGGCTAAAATAAAGATGACCCTCGAGAGAGCGACTCCCAAGGGAAAAGTAGGTGGTGGTGAGGCAAATGGTAAAACCAATGTTGGGCCTTTCTGGAGGAGTTTTATTCAAAGCGAACTGTCAAGGGGGTCCCATAAATCACCCAACCGCGTAAGGAATGCAAAATCCGAGAACATAACACCGGTATGACGGAAACTAGGGCGGCAAGAGTGGAACAAAACACCAGGCATAAGGCCGAGTCTTCCACCCTTTACCAAGTATATAGATGCATTAATAATATAAGAGATATTGTGATATCCCAACATAATCCTATCCACCATGGAGCAATCTTCAACTTCACTTGCAACTAGAAACGCTATAAGAGGGGCTAAGCAAAGCGGTAACATAGCCAAGCAACGGTTTGCTAGGAAGGGTGTCAAAGGTTAGAGGTTCATGGCAATTTGGGAGGCTTGATAAACAGGTGATAGGTAGCACAGCATAGCGATAGAACGAAGCAACTAGCATAGCAATGATAGTAGTGAGATCCAGGATAGCGATCATCTTGCCTGAAATCCCGCAAGGAAGAAGAACGAGTCCATAAAGAAGATGAAGCCACGAAGATGAACCGAGCGTAGTCGAAGGAATCCTCACGATCGCAACGAAACGGGAACTATCAAGAGAAGCACACAACACGGTAAACACACCACACATAGACAAGACATGATACATGAAGCTACTCATGGCAAGAGATGATGCAAACAAGAACAACACATCAAGGCAAGTTTAAATGAGGTCAGGAACAACATATAACAATTCCGGTAAGTCCTCATATGCAAGTTTCGAAATTGGTCCGGATCTGAATAAACCTTATGTTCAAGTTGTTAAATAGCAAGTTAAAATGCACCATGATGATCTACACGAGATTCTAGTCAAGTTACATATAAAGTTCATTTAATTCGGAGCTACGGCCTAGAAGATATGAGCAAAACAAGTCAAACATGGCATTGATGCAAAATGCATACAAACATCAAGCAAACACCTCAAAACAAGGATGCAACAAGGTAATATGAAACTACACGCAAATCTAAGCAAGTTTCATATAGAGCACACTCAAAACGGAGCAACGGTTCAACACATACACTTCAAACATGATACAACAACAATCTGTCTAAAACAGCAACTAGGCATATTGCAAGCACCAAAACTACATGCTATAGTGCCACAATATAAAAACAAAAGGCATGGGCATGATTTACAAGTAAAGGATTACAAAACATGAACACTGAGCTATCTCCAGAAATCACTAGAACATGCTCAAACACACATGGCAAGATTGCAAATAATAACAGTTTCAGAATTTGCTGAAATAACATCAGGTTGCAATGTTTAGAGCTATCAAACAACATGTTACAGGAACTTATCATGGAAAACAAAGGCATTGCATGCTACTACTAAATGCATAGAATAAAAGTCCTTTACTGACCAAAAGCCAAAAAGGATCAGAAAATATGATGGCACGCATGTAAACATGGCAAGTTATATTACAGATTCAAACATGGCAGGAACAACGATAAGTAGGCATGTTGGTGAGCTTGTACCACTCACCACAGAGCAATACATGGCATCACAAGGCAACCAACAGAAAGAAGGCATGTTTGAGAAGCTAAACATGGCAAGATCAAGTTCATAGGGTGCATGGAACACTAGCAACAATCATGGCGACAACTGAAATTAATGATAACAGGCTGACGGCAACATTATTTAGCAACTTTGGAGCAAGTTTACAACAAGCTACAGCAGGCTATAAATGCAACCAGGGGCATGGATGGATAGATCATGACATGTATAACAAAACACCCCTAATGAACATCTCCAGATTATGCATAGAATGACTTGTAGCAGCAGGTTTACATAGCATCACGAAATAACAGATTCAGCCTAGCAAAACAGTAACAACAAGTACCCTACTTAACAAGCTTGATGCACTCACTACACAACTCACAAAAATACATGGATGGCACCCCTGTAAAGATGGCATGGCATAGTTCAAAACACATGTAGACATCAACCTCATAGGATGCACACATCAATCATGGCAAAAATGACAAATGAGCAAGTTCTGTTAACAGATAGCAGGCAACATCATATAGCACTCTTGCAACGATGATTCAGGCATCAAGATGAGCTCAAATGAACATCATGCAATGGAACTAAATGTAGAGCATCTCACAGCGAACGTTCTGATATATCACACGCATAAAACGGAGCAGTATGCATGGAGATATGATGCGATGAACATGACATGATAATGTTAAAAAAACAGGGACTTAGGGAAAATTCGGGGTCAACCTCTAATCTCCAGATCTAGGGTTCTTCGGCACGGGCTTCGAGGTTCGCCGGGGTTCTCGCCGGAGTTGAGGGAGACGACGGGGACGGGCGAATCCGGGGCGGATCCGGGCGGATCTCGCGGATCCGGCCGAGCTCCGGCGAAG
>NC_041383.1:286516894-286518253 GCF_002162155.2 Triticum dicoccoides | reverse complement strand
TGCGGGCCGAGCAGGCCGCGGGCAGCGGACGGCGGCGGCTGCCACGTGGCGCGCTGGGATTCGCCGGTCGCAGAGGCACAAACGTGTCCGGCCGGGGGCGGACGTGTCCGGTGGCGGCGGGGGAAGTTTTAGGGTTAGGGTAGGATTTCATCCACGAATTTGGACGGGGAGGGTCTATTTATAAATTCTGGGAGCTAGGAGAGTCCAAATGAGGAGCGGTTTTCGCCCACACGATCGTGATCGAATGACCGAAAGCATGGAGGGGAGTTTTCTGGGTTTTGGGCCACTTTGGAAGGGTGTTGGGCTGCAAGACAAAGAGGCTTTTGCGGTTACCCAGTTAACCATTGGAGTATCAAACGACCTCCAAATGGCACGAAACTTGACAGGCGGTCTACCGGTGCTATACCAAGGCCGCTTGACAAACCTCGGGCCATTCCGAGAAAGTTCAACACCCGCTCTCAACAGGAGACAAAAAGGGGGACGCCGGAGGACATAGGAGTACCGGATCGCAAAACGGACAACGGGGAAAATGTTCGGATGCATGAGACGAATAGGTATGCAATGCAATGCACATGATGACATGATAAAATGCAACACGCAAGCTAATGGCATGGCAACGACGGCAAATAACTGGCAGACACCTGGTGCAACGAATCCGAGGCGTTACAGACGGTTCCACCGCACGTCGTCATACGCTAACGTGGCACTCGAGCCGGGGTGACTGCACTAAAAGATTCGTGCAGAAAAAACGGGTGGTGATGACCACATTCAGACCAACTTACTTCTTGCCACACGTGTGGCACTTATCATTTGGGTTTTCTTTTTTGTTTTGATTGATGGAGGGTTTCCTTATTTCTACGTTGTGCAACAGGTAAGGGTGACCGGTTCAGGCAAAATTAATTAGCACATGCTAATAATTTGGGCCCACTAGTTAATAAAATAAGGAATCTGATAACCCCCGAACATCAGGTACGGGCACATGGCAAATCGAACGTTTTCGATGGCAGGTTTAGTGATGTGAGGATGACAACTTTAGTTCGCAAGTGTAGCAACTTCGTGCAGATTATTTTTAGCGAGTGCTAGGCGTCGGCTGGTCGGCACCTAGCTGTCAGATGCACTTCATGTGAGCCGTTTGATCTCTCTCTTGCTCCCACACCGATTCGTCCCTTTCCTTCGTCCAAGTGCGCGCGCACACACACGAAGAGAGCGAGAGGGAAAGAGAGAGAGGGAGCGAGAGCGACTTTGAGCCACCAACTCCTGCCCCCTTTCGGATGTGCCCGTCGGTGGCTCGCCTCACGTATCCCCGCGTGCACAGCGCTGTGACGTGCCCCCGAGCTTGTATCCCGCCACGGGCGCCAT
>NC_041383.1:286436423-286516702 GCF_002162155.2 Triticum dicoccoides | reverse complement strand
CGATTGGAAGACCGCACTAATCGTCGCCTGCACACCAGATCTCGGCATCTGTGGTTCGCAAGATCCCACCCCCATCAACCTCGGCGTGCTCGTCGGCGCATTTGTAGCACAATAGCAGCCATGAAAATGGTTTGTAGCAAATTCCATCGCCGATTGTAGCAAAAACCGACTATAGTTGCAGCAAAATGTCGTCATCGTCGTCGCGGGTCGCAGCTAAGACATGAAGTTCGAAGCGTTTTTCAATTCCGGTTGCAGCTTTTGTAAGAGCTGGTTGCAACTTTTCATTGTCGTCCATAGAATTCGTCTCTACGGTTAAAACTTTTTTTAACGCCAGATGAATCTTCTTTCGTCGCCAGATGAAGCTTTTTTCATCACCGGTTGCAACTTTTCATGGTCTTCCATAGCTTCTGCCGTATATGTGTAGAATTTTTTTTCATTGCTTGGTCGTAGGTATAGCACTAGGCATGTCTCCAGATTCCAGCAAAAATAATGTCTCGCCCTCGCCCTCCCATAGTAGGCCCGTGCCACCGGCGTCTCCGCTTGCAACACCCAACTCGCGGGCCTCCCCGGCGATGCATCACCACCAACCGATCCATGCAGCATCCCTGCAACGGGGGTGTGTGTGACGTCATCTCTCCATAGCGGCGATGAGTAGCTTGGAGCTGGGAGACGAGATGCTCATAGTAGTACCGGTGGGAGGAGATGCTCGCAGCATCAGTGGGCGTCCAGGCGGCGGCAGGTGGTGGTCGCCCTCCACCGACAAGAGACGAGAGAGGGAGAAGGAGGTCGCTCGGGGAGAAGAGGGAGCTCGCGTGTGGATAAGGTTCAGCGCTGCGAGACACATGATCTTTCCGCATCATATGACGCACGATGAACCGGCCAAGCGTTGCGCCGGTCGGTTGTAGGGAAACGTTTCCCTTTATATTTTGACGAAAAATTGTCACTAGAATTGCCATCGAGAATATTCGATTTGCCATGTGCTCGTACCCGACACCAGGTACTTATCATTTTCATAAAATAAAACGGTTCATATCAACTCTTACCTCCTCTGAGGTACGAGGGACCATCTTAAAAGGGCTCATTCATCTATGCATGTACGAATCGACCGGATCGAGCATGCACAAGAACTGGAAGATGTTTTTCGCGGAAGAAGCGGCCTGGTACGGCGCGAGCAAGAGCAGCGGATAACGCACGGCTTTGTCCTCGCACGCGGAGCTTTGCATGGCGTCCTAGAGCCATGGTCCTCGGTTCTGTCGCAGCACAACGGCATCCGCATCTCAACACGGACGCTAACATGGCACTTTTCCTGCTGGCGTGGAGGAGAGTGTTAAATAAGAAATTCTGTCTATTTATGTACACATGCTGTGGGCGAGTGCGCTGTAGTAGTGGAGAAAAAAATCATAAATTCTGAGTTGTAGAGGCTTGAGCACACAATGGACTAGTTGCCAGTTCAAGGGAAATTTTTGGCTTAAACTCAACGAAAGCAACCGTATGCAAACGAGAAAGCCATTAAGGCGTAAGCTCAAATCCTATCAGCAAGCCGCGTAAATGCACACGTTTACAGACGATCTCATACTCGCATAAATAAACATTTGTGGGGAATGGGGACCAGTCATCATCAACAAACCAAACAGAATGGTGATGCTAACCAAGGTAAAGTCGCATCAGCATCAGCATCATCAGCAATTTAAACAGAACAATCATACTAACCACTAAACATAATGTATGAAGGAAACTCAGAAGCAACTAACACGTGATAAAACTACCAGAGAGTAAGCTTTGACCGTGACTCGGTACTTCTAAAAAGAAAATGAAAAGCATGTCATTGTAACCTGGGTGGTAGGACTATCTTAACCATACACGCATAAATAAATGAATATACTTGTCCGCAGTCCACACCAGGTTAGCAAATATACATTTCACGTATATAGAGAGGATCTCGTGAGTTGCTCCGGACAGACTAGTGCTAAACTACTAGTCCCTGGAGTTTCTACTCCATCTGAAGTAAGCATACAAACACACTGCACCCCTCACACTGGAAACATTGGGAAAGGTTAAATCCCAGCGCTAAACGGACGAAAACGAAATCTTGAGCTCATCACTGAAGTCTAACGCTCATCTGCGACCATGTCGACTTTATCTTCATCAACTATCTGAGCTGCAACTGACTGTGATGCACCTGAATCCCTACTCTCGTCAAGTGGTGTAGGTTTCTCCAACAGCTTCGCCGTGTCTAATGGATTTTCTTGTTCTGGCTCCTTATCATCACTTGATACAGGTCCTACTGCCCGTGTGGTACTTAATCCAGTTGCATCAACTACTGGCAGCAAAGAGAACTCTGCAGGTCCCGACAATCCCCTCCTTGGAGCACCAGCTTCAGGAGCATTCCCCGTTGGTGATCTACAAGACCCACTGGTAATGCCATCTAACCCAGAGAATTCATCTCTCTGACAACCAGTTTCAAGAGCCTCTGACCTGGCCGTGCAAGCAGCAGCAAGAGCTTCTGAAACTTCCATTGTATTGCGTGTTTCTTCAAAAGCAGGAGGTATCACGTCTTGCCTCTGACTGCCAGCGGAAGAAGATGATGAAGAGTTCAAGTTTAGTGAAGGGGCATCATTAGTCTGATCAATTGCAGAAGTAGGTGGAGCTTCCATTAATTTTGGTGCTGGAGCAGATATTTGATCACCTTGCCCAGATCCAATTTTGGGATGCTCTGCTTGCTGAACCTTATGTACTCTTCTCTTCTTTGGAGTATTTCTCGGGTCCTTTGGGCGAGAAAGGCGAGGTCCTTGGAATGGGAATGGAGGTATTGCTGGTTTTTGTTCTCCAAGAAGTAGGCACACAGACTCTGCAATTGCTAAAACAGTTGCTGGTAGTTCACATTCAATTGGCTTAGATGGAGCGCGCACGGCCTCCTGAAGCCAATGCGGTAGCTTGTTTGATCTGGAACTTCCAAATATGCCAGCGTTTTCAAGTAGAGGACTTGAGTGCTTTGTGTGATACAGATTCATTTCAATGGGCTGTTTACCTAACCTCACACGCCGCTGCATCTCGTGAAACAAATCGGCCTGCCCATCTGTGACACTATGAAGAAGAATGTTCTCATGAGAACTTGATGCAAATTCATTCTGCTGGATCGAACTACTGTTTGGTATGTTTATGGGTAGTGAACCAATACTTTCCATCATAAAAGGATTTGACATATATGGTGGGACCGGTCCAACATCAGCTTTCTCCCACTTGTCAGATGTGCTTCCAGGAAAATCCCCACCATAACCTGTTTTATTCTTGAAATCCTTCCATGATGCCAGTGATGGGCCACCCTCACTCATGTAACTCGAAGGCTCAATATGAGGAAATCTAGATGGTATATCACTGCAACCTAATTGAATATCAGTTAGGTGGGACTGCAACTTAGGTGGCTCCATCTTAAGTTTAGAGAAGTTGCTTCCACTTAGTGCCCGAGACATCATGGCATCAGATAAACCAGGAAATGTGGAGTTGGAACTTCTGGTGGCTGTAGGCATTGGTTCCTCCATAATTTTCTGCTCCTCCAAAATCCATCTCAATGCGAGCTCTTCACTAGTGCGGTGGTTCAAAAATTTCAACTTTGGATCTCTAAGCATGGCATCCCAGTTACCCCTTCCATGCCTACGAACTCCAATCCACAAAGTATCAAGTTCATCTTCCGACCAATAATCAGGTTTTGACCTCTTTTTCATGAATTTATTTGTGGCATACTGAGCACGCATCATTATATTGTCCAATACCTTCCTGTGATTTTCGGGCATGGCTGAATGGAATGGTTGAACTGGGCTAATACCTAACCCAGGAAGAAGGGCAGACATATCTGCCATGAATTTTGACCTCGCCTTTTTTGAACTTCCAGCAATATCTGCCATGAAGTTTGGTAAAAATGAACTGTTTGGCAATTCTGGGATAGAATTACGAGCATACTCCTTATTAGTGCCCAGTGGGAAGTTGGGAAATAGATCTGGTACTGACTTCATATGACTGAGTGGAATATTGTCTTCCAGACCAAAGTTCGGAAGACCCATCTTCCCTTGAAATGAAGCAATAGAAAGTAAAGGATTTTCAACAGGGTCACAAAGCCCCTTCCCAGATATAGGAGGAATCTGCACAGAAGAACCATGTTATTCCTTTTACTTAACAGAAAACAGCATGCTCTGATCAAGAATAACTATTGTTGACTATAGGTACAAAAAGAAATCTTAGGGTGCAAGCAACATGCCGTCCTAACATAAATAATGTGGAAACATTAACTTTTGTCTTCTGACAGGGGAACAACATGGACAGTGATAATAACGCGACTAAATAAAATAATCCTGCGGAATGTAAAAAGGAGCAGTGCAAATTTGAGATGAGGACATACAGGATTGAAGGGGAAATAGCTATCTGGAATGATGTTACTCAGCCTTCGCAAAGCTTCGGATGAACCAGGAAGCATAGTCTTGCTGGGATCCAATTGGCCCTGATTTTTGAGTTCACTAGAATACTCGGCAGCAGAAGGTGACAGTGGCTTGTTGAATACTTCACCACTAGCTCGTTTTTGCTCCTTCATGTTTGACCCACAATTTGAATTCTTGTACGAGTTTACCTGATCAGCATTCGGAGCACAAAGGCCAAGGACAGGTAAGAGGTGATGTGGAGTCCCTTGATTTAAGACATCAGTTGCCTTTGGGTGGTGCTTCGACGAAGTAGCACTCGCAGCAAGTTTGGCATGGAGCTCTCGAGAGATTTCAGGATATCTCTTTGCTTTCTTCGAGGAATGCCTCATTTGTGCAGTTGAATCACTGAAACGTTTAGCCCCAGATGGCTGCGCAGAGTCAGGATCTTCTACAATTCTCAGAGGGTTTACACCATATTCATTAACACTAGAGTCATATAGTTTTATGAAATCTTCAAGTTTATCATCAGCATAGCTCTTGATTGTGTGCCGCTGAGCAATCCTTTCCTTCTGTCTAGCTCGGAGCTTTCCACTGTTGCAACCAGAAGTAAATCAATGCCTGAAGAAAAACTGTGCATGCAAAAGCAATTACATGGATCCCCAGAGGGGTGGGAGAGAAGGGGAGGGCATACTATTTTTCCTTCAAAGCCAGTCCAGCTGCAGTGTATTCTCGCTTGGGTTCATCCCCATCGTCAGAATCCTGCATAGCAGTATCAGCAAAGCATTTCCTAGCTGCATATAAAATCTAAGAGTGCATGGGAAATAGCTAATGAAAACCACAGTGCAGCCAATATGGACTACATACGAAGCAAAATGAGTGAATCTACACTCCCTCTGTTCCTAAATATAACTCTTTCTAGAGGTTTCAATATGGACTACATACGAAGCAAAATGAGTGAATCTACACTCTAAACTACGTCTATATACATCCGTATGTAGTCCATATTGAAATCTGTAGAAAGACTTATATTTAGGAACGGAGGGAGTACGTTTCACAATATCTGTCGTAGGCGTATAGCTAGGAGCCACAAATTGAGGTAATATTCGACAGAATTAGATCATACTTGTTTTTTTTATGATTAGATCATACTTGTTCACACCAGATACTCTCTGCATTGCAAAACTTAAGTTTTGGAGAGGCGCAGTTGCAGGGGAGTGGCTTGCAGTTGCAGAGGAGTGGCTTGCAGTTGCAGGGAAAGGCTGAGTGGGGACGTGGTCATGGAGCCAGCAATTTGGGGTGCTAGCGAAGGACTGCCGGTGCTTAGAGCATCTCCAGCACAGTCCATAAACAATTTTTTGGGGGCTTGGGGGGTAAAAACAAGGTCCAGCTGGGTCCCCCAAAAGGGGAGGACCCCATTTTTTGGCCACCAGCCCAGCCCCAATTCCCATCAACAGAGAGCAGGAGGAAGTTTCATCTGCCGCCCACGCACACACCTTCCTCCTCCCACGCCATCAAGCTCCACCGCCTCCCCTCCAGCAGCCGATTCACCATTCCCGAGGTGTTATGCCGCCGAGCTTGCCATCTCCGCCCTCATTCTCGTCAGCCCGCCTCCGCCTCTGTGTTGCTCCTCCCCTCTGCACCGCCACGCCCACGCTCTGCCTCCTTCCCTCCGGCCATCTCCACCCCACCCCTACATCCCGCGCCCTGCCACATCAGGGCGCTGACCCACGGGAAGTGAAGATAAAGGAAAAGAAGAAAAACTGGCCAACTGACATGTGGGTCCTGTACGTCAATGTAAAGGCAAAAGAAAATGGGTGCTCACAAATGGGAGTGATGTCAAATTTTGAAGCCTCAGAAAATGGGGTCTACCGCTGGAGAAGCTCTTAGGGTGCAACCACATTTCCAGGATTTGCAACTTCGTAATGAGTTTATGATGGGCTTCTGTTGGAGATGTTTTGGGTCGAAAAAGGTCCCAAGCATCCTCGGAGTACCCAGTCTAAATATATTTTCAACACAAGAGAGGGGGGAGGGGGGTTTGTGTTTAGGGATTCCATGTCGGGTTTTTTCGAGAAAACGCAAGAGCTTGCATTTCATTGCCTTGGAAAGAAAGAGAGTTTGGGTACATTTCTCGTGGGAGGCAGTTACAATGCTCATGAGCACATCAGTGAACGTCCCATGTTTGTGGTATGATGGCGCGAAGCCGTAGAGCGCCTGCTCTGGCCCAGAGGGCGGCCTCATCCTTGATCTTCATAAGCAGGTCATTCGCCGAGGGCCGTCCTCGGTTGAAGACGCAATCGTTACGGTGTTTCCAAATCATCCATGGGACGAGGAGGATCGCGGAGGCGAGGCCCTTGCGCATAGGTTTTGCAGTGAGCTGCCGCGCCGTTTGCCACCAGTCATTGAGTGAGGACTCGCTGTCGGGCGAAACGCAGGAGAGCCGGAGCCAGTGCAGCACCTCGTACCAGATCTGCCGGGGGAAGGGGCAGGCGGGGATGAGGTGGTGCATGGTCTCGGGGCCTGGTCGCATAGGGGGCATCGCGCGGGGTGCTGCAGGTTGCGGCGGGCGAGGCGGTCTGCCGTCCAACACCGGTCGAGGCGGGCGAGCCAATGGAAGAATCGGGCGCGCGGACACGCCTAGTTCTTCCAGGTGAGCTTCCATGGGGCGCAGCCCGTGGAGCCACTGAAAGTGGCGATGTAGACCGATTTGGCGGAGTAGACGCTGCGGGGACTCCACTTCCAGGAGAGGCGGTCCGGCTCGGCGGAGAGGGTCGTGCGACCGATTGTGTGCCAGAGCTGCAAGTATTGCCCGATCTCATGGATGTCAACCGTGCCATGTATGTCGTGTATGTCCCGCACCCATCGGCGACGGTCCTGAGTTTGTGGCGGCACTTGGGAATGCATGCATATAGGAGCGGTGCAATCTCACGAACGGGCTATCGATCCATCGGTCTTCCTAGAAGAGGGCCTCCATGCTATTCCCAATTTGCATGGTGGTGGACGCAAAGAAAAATGCACGCTCATCGGCGGTGAACTGCAAGTCGAGGCCAGCCCACTCTCTAGTGTTGTCCGTACGGCTGAACCATAGCCATCGTGTGCGGAGCAGCGAGGCTGGTCCAGGCAAGATTGCGCACGCCGAGGCCGCCGAGCGAGAGCGGCCTAGCGACGCGTTGCCAATTAACATGGTAGTGCCTGCCATTTGCCTCCGCGCGCCCGACCCACAGGAAGCCTCGCTAGATCTTCTCGAGCGCCCTGATAGTCTTCTTGGGGGGCGCTAGAGCTGGTGAATCGGGATCGCGCTCAGGAAGGCCTTGACGGATTCCATGTAGTCCATAGGGGTACAGCCGACCGAGGAAGCATGCTCCAAGTAATGTTAAGGTTCAAACAAAAAATCATGACGACATGGACAAAATTGAATCGCATGGGGCCTGTGGTTCAGTTTTCACTTCCAGGTTCAAATTTTGCAGCACTAGCATCGCAATGTCACGCAAAACCATGTGTATTTAAGAGTGGTTAGGGGAGACACAACCAATGTTTGGTAGTAGGCTCGTTCTACCACAGTTTGGCTCAGCCATAGTCAAAATCTAAGTTTGATCCTGGCTCAGAAGGAAGCGGTAGCTGTATGCTTAACACATGCTAATCAAACGTTGCTTTCAGGGAAAACTGTCTTCACTGCCATCCCCTGACTTATGCAAAAAACTCGGTGTTGCCATAACGTTATATGCCACAATCAATGGATCAAGGTGGTCAACATGAAGATATACTCCTTGCCTACTTGCTAGGAGGACAGATCTCGTTACTTACTACCAAAACAGAACATCCAGCAGCAAGGCAGAAATGTTCGCGCACGGCGCGGGCCTTAAAGACAAAAGTACCTCACTTAATGCTTCATTGGCAATTGCTGCAAAGGTTTCCCTGTAAGAAACAGCTTTCCTTAAGCGCTTGCCTCGACCAAGGGATGCCTCCTCTTCGATTTGATATTGCTCCCATCTGAAACACAAATATGCATTTAGAACCAACCATCATGCCCACAGAGAGAGAGAGAGAGCTAGAAAACAAGAGTGATTCTTGCCATTAGTACACCATGACTATCTATCCCTGTCTGACCTAAGGTTTCATAAGGTGCTATGTACCGCTTCCTAACTTCTCCAATTGGATACATTCTAGAATTTGAGTATTTATTCTTCCATTTAGTTTGTCTTTCTGTTTCTGATTTGATAAAGTTATTAAGTAAAACAAGAAAATATGAAGAAAAAGATCATCAAGGCAATAGATAGCCCAGTAAAATAACAAGTACTTCTACATGGTATTGTAAAGCACCTGAGACGTAAAAGTTTATCCCATTCATTTTCTTCCACAGGATTAGCTGCATCATGCTTTGTTTCGGATGCCTGTTCACAACCATCGTTATCAATATTTGGAATGTCCTCAGCAGCACCGGGATCATCATTTATATCATCATTCCAATCGATTGACTGCTTCACGAATGAAAGTAAAAGAAACTATTAATTGAGATCCCTGGAGATAAGTTCTCAATTGCACAAGGTAAAATCTATTACCGTCTCAAAACGTAAGAAGTTATTTTACACTGTCAAAAAACGTCTTACATTTTGAGACAGAGGGAGTACATCACAACAACATTAGTAACCACCATCCAAAAGAAACAAGAAAAGTAATAGTAATGTAGTCCAAGAACAAAGAGACTGGATTCAAAATTGGCGCATGAATCCATCTATAAGCAGATAATGACAATAGACTCTAGTCAGATGACTCTGGTTAGGAATTTCCAAACCAAGTGATCTATCCCTATTAACTAGTACCATAGCTTGGTGAGACATGTACAAGACGACACGCTCATTTCCATAACCTACCAATGAATCACTGCATAAACATTTAATGTTCATTATTTGAAGAAAAACACACACTATTAAATTACCTTTACAGTGCCAAGCATATCATCATTGTCCAAATCCCCATCGGTGCTTTCAGCTACAGTTGTTGGAAGGCTAGATCTATCAAGAAGCCTCATAATAGCATTTTCATCCCAAATAAGCTTGGTAGAACTGTCAATACATTTATCCTCATAAACATCACCTAGGCCACCAGTTTTCCTCCTATGCTTAACCTCAATATCAGATACATCGTGTTTGGCACCAGAAGCTTCATCATTATCTTTACCATTCACCTCATCGTTATTCCTGAAGAGCTCCTCAGTTCCCCAGCGAATGATATCTTCCACTTCCTTCTGAGATTCTGATTTGTTAACAAAAAGTTGATCAAGCATCAATTTCTTCTTGGCAAGTTGCAAGATACGCTCCTCAACACTAGCACGCACTACAAGCCTGTACACTAAAAGTCTGTTTGACTGCCCAATCCTGTGTGCCCTATTCATCGCCTGTATATCAGCATGCGGATTGAAATCAGAATCATATATGATAACAGTGTCTGCAGTTGCCAAATTGATCCCAAGACCACATGACCGTGTAGATAACAAAAATACAAAACGGGTCTTGTCCTGATTGAAACGAGTAATAGCTGCCTGGCGCTCAGCCACAGACACCGAACCATCTACTCTTTCAAATGCTTTATGACCAAATTCCAGAGTCAGATAATCTTCGAGGATGTCAAGAAGTTTTGTCATCTGAGAAAAAATAAGAACACGATGCCCATCACTGTGTAACACTTTGAGCATAGAATGCAACAAAGCTAACTTTGCTGAGGCCTTTATTCTCATTTCATGCAAAAACTCTGGTGAACCTGATTCGGGTTCAGTTCCAGGAATAAGATATGGATGGTTGCATACTTTCCGAAGCTGCATTACTATGTTGAGCAATGACTGATGAGCACCACCTTTTCCGGTATTACGCAGTACTTGATAGTTCTTTGTAAGCATAGCACGGTAGTATTCAGCCTGGATTGATGTCAATTCGACAGGCACCATTCGCTCTGTCTTCGGGGGGATATTTTTCATTGCATCTTTTTTCAGCCTTCGAAGCATATGTGGTGCTACCAGTTTCTTCAGCTCCTCCACTTTCTCTGCTGTTGCAAGTTCATTAAACTTCTCCTCAAATGATGCTAGAGAAGGGAAAGAAGCAGGCTGTAGGAAGTTCAACAAATTATACATTTCACCAATGTTGTTCTGTAATGGGGTTCCAGTCAACAAAACCCTGTGCTGAAATGAAAATGTATTGAGCAAATTGAAGAGTTTACTGCTAGAGTTCTTCAGACGATGCCCTTCATCAACTATAAGAACTTCCCATGGCACAGAACGAAGATATGTAGCATCAACAAGCACCATCTCATAAGTAGTAAGCAAGACATTGAACTTGTGAGACTTTTTGCTTTTACCTATCTGGGTTGCATCGCCTTCATGCCACTCATATTGACGAATTGTAGATCTTGCCCGTGCAGAACCATGATACTCCACAACATTTAAATGAGGTGCCCAAGATGCAAATTCAGCCATCCAGTTAGGCATAGTAGAAAGAGGAACCAAGACAAGACAAGGCAAGTTAATCTTAAATTCACAGCACAAGGACGACAGAAAAGCACAAGCTGACACCGTCTTCCCAAGACCCATCTCATCAGCAAGGATAACATTTTTTGACTTGCACCAACATTTACGCAGCCAGTTCAATGCTTCCAGTTGATGTGGGAAGAGCATGCCCCCCTTAAGTTCTTTTGGCTGCTCAATCAACACAGTCAGCTCTTGGCGGTTTCTTGCATTTGCACGGTTACCTCTCACATCCCTGTCCAAAGCTTGGCATTCAAAGCTTTTGAACTGAGTAACCAAATGAACATACTTCAGCATGATAGGTTCATCTAATCTTTCCCAGGTGCATTCATCATAAGGAAGGCCACACCATTTGATTAAAGCCTCTTCTACTTCATCTAAGGAAACACGCAGAGCAATAACGCGTTGTGGTTGGCACCATTGGTCCTTGCAAATGTTTATCAAACCCATTCCATACTTTGCTTTGTAATTTTCTAGTTTCCGTTTTGCTAATGTTCTTAGTTCAGATTCAGAAATCCAGCTATTATGGATGTTTGATTTTCCAGACCATTTGACCAAAAATTCATATGCAGTATCATGGCCATTTCCTGCAATTTCGTTTATGTTTCCATGGACTTTACTTTCAGGTGTCAACTCTTGTTTGGTCTGCACAGTTGCATCAACTTCGGAAACTGAAAGTTTGATATCACCCTTTTCCGATGTTCCTTCGACTGGAACATGAGATACTGCCTCAAATTCACCATTTACTGAAGGTATGTTTTCTCCTACTACTCCAGCATCCTTTACTGTGATGATTTGGTCGGTGCAACAATCTGACAGTGTCTTTGTGGCTTCCTCTGGGTTCACTGATTCCTTTTCATGGTATTTACCATTATTCTCCTTTTGCATTTCACCACCATCCAAATGATCTTCACAGGCATCATGTGCTGATTCATCAGCGCACACATCCTCCAGAGTAGTGTCAGTATCGTTTCTTAACGGCTGTGTTGGCACACTGGAAGAACTAGAAGGAACCCCGCCTTCCAGCTGCAAATTAGTTAATTCAATCTGCTCTGATGAAGCATGGGGCTGTGAAATGATTTGGCTTGTCTGAAGCCGACAGCCTAGGATGCGGTCAACCTAAGCAAATCAATGTTTGAAATAAATCAGAGAACGTAGAAAAAAGGACAGGGAAGGCAAAAAAATGAATGGATGAAGATGCAACACAGGTAGTTGATGGTGTAGGTATTTTCCAGACCAAACCTGCAGATCCTCCTGAGGAGTTATTATCGTATCCCCTGCCACAGGTAGCACCTGCACCATTTTACCAGATATATTAACGGCATTCTGAATAGATATGTTCAAGCAAAAATATTTAAGATAAGAATGAATCATCAAACGAGACAAACATTAGAAAAGCAGTGAAGGCTGGTCATGGTAGCAACCAAAGACAAATGATCCGAAAATGCATGGACAAAATTAGACCCAAAAACAGAAGTAGAAAATAATAATCAAGCCAGTTTAGTGTTAAGGGATTACAAATACCACTAACGCTTTGTTTGGATGTCTCCATTGAGAGCCTCTGAATTGCATTGGATCCAATACCAAATCAACCTTTGTATTGCAATGGGCTCCAATACCAATACAGATGTTTGGATGTACAAAATATTGCAGGTTGGAATTAGATAAGCTAGCAATACCAATGTTACGTTTGGATGCCATACAATGGAATTGGCGGTTTGGGGGCAGAGCAGCCGTGGGGAGCACAGGACGCATTCGTCCCCGACGGTCAGCGGACCATCCGCGACCGGGATGGAGCGACGCCGGCGAGCGTGATGGGCCAAGCTCGTGCAGGCGCAGCTCCTCGTGTATGGGAAACCCCGACGGCCGCGGGATCCAGAGCAGAAGACGTCCACGCCGGCGAGCAGGGCCAATCGAGCAGAAGAGGGTCGGGGACGGCGGGCAGGGAGGACGGCCAGGCGTGGAACGGCGGGGTACGGCGGCCGGAGCCTGTCGGGGAGGAAGGCACCTGCGCCGCCGTCGGACTCCATGGCGGGGCATGGCTCAGGGGGACGGCAAGCAGGAGCTGAGGAATAGGGGAGGGCGGCACCGGCGTCGCCGCCGGACTCCATGGCAGGGCGTGGCTCAGGGGGACGGCAGGTAGGAGCTGAGGAATAGGGGAGGACGACACCTGCGCCGTCGCCGGACTCCGTGGTGGTGGCCGCCGCCGCCGGCGGCGTCTGCTAGGTCGTCGCGGTCGGCCTCTCCTATCCCCTTCTTTTTTCCGGTCGCTCGAACAGGTATGTTTTGCGGGTAGGCTGATTTCAGTGCGATTCGGAGCGGGATAGCTCTGTATCGTGGGCAGGCACTTCGCGTGGGATGTAATTCAGCCAGCGTATTCGTTTCATTACAGCCTGCCAATTCGCTGTCCAACCAAACACATGAATTGAAAGATTACAATACCAATTCAGATTCCAAGCCTCCAATGAGAACATCCAAACGCAGTATAATATAAAACTGACAAGATGAACCATAAGATTTTATCAAAGCTACCATGTATCTCCCAGGTTAAGTCAGAAAGCATGGCAAGATGTATTGTTGAAAAATTATTAATCCGTTCAAACAAGAATAACTGTCGCAAGTTTGCTGAAATACTATTTAGTTCGTTCACAAAGTATGGTTGTAATAGAAACAAACTGAGCTTATGAAGATTATAACAGAAAAAGTGCTAACAAAAGCAAAGGAAGCTGCAGAAGTGCAGAGAATGAGAAGGTAGAAAAATGGCATGGCAGAGATAGAAAGTAAATGAAAAAATATTCTTAACTGAACATCTAACAATACTAAATGAGTTCAAGTAGGTACATCAACCAGAAAATGGCTCAGCGCCATTTCTGGTAAGGTAAAGTGTATAGAAAATGTCTATGGTTTTGAATATTAGAATAAAACATAGCGTGTTTGAATACCTCTGAATGTTGTTTATCAACAAATTTCACTTTCTTTTTCCCTTTCTTGGCACTAGATGTAGGTGTTCTGCCATCCAGAGATCTCCTTTTTGGTGGTGATTCGCAGTGCTCAGGAGATGTAGATGGCCCCATTGACGAATCACTGCTAACATCAGTTGCCAAATATCTGAGCTTTTTTGTTTCAGATCGCTTAGAGTCTTTGTGACTATGCTGTCTCTTGGTTTTATATTTCTTTGGAGACAAGTCCATGGAGCGCAGATGTTTCTTAATTTTCAAAGCACCTCCATGTTTCTCCTGTTTCTCTTCTGAAGACTGGCCAATGAATCCTGACTTCAAGGGCTTCGTAATTGCAGATAATTCTTTGGTCGAGCGCCTCTTCAAATGTACTATCAATGGCTTCTTTTTCTGAACTTCATTGTCCTTCACACTGAGATCACCTTCCTTCAATGCACCAGGGCATGATAGTTTTACTTGTTCGTTTGATTCACTTTTCTCTTGTATGGGACTCCGGGTATTGAGAGAGACTTTGTTATGGGGAGATGGGCTATCTGCTATGGTGCTTGTACGCATTCTCCTTGTTCTTTCACGTTTGGAAGTGTCAGCATCCGCATTTCCTAACAACTTCAAGCTAACTTGTTTCGTACGACATCTTGGGCATTGCCAGTTCCCAGGCGGTGCACGCTATATTTGAAATGTAACGGTGCAAAGATATTAAGACAGAAAAGTACACCAAAAAAGAGAGATGTGCAATCAAACAGTAGAAACGCTTCAAACCTTAAGGGGGGGATTAAGACATTCCAAGTGGTATGTCCGTGGACAGCTATCGCAACACAACAAATTGCCACCAAGGTCACATTCTACACACTCATAGAAATACTGAAGACACAAAGAGAATGTGTGTATAAGATAAGTTGAACAGCAATAGAGGTGACATACAAAAGTATTGCAAAGAAAAATAACAGTACATGAAGCCTTAAAGTGGTAATAATTTGTAATTGACAAGTGAATAACTGGAGAAGATGTAAATGCTCAGTTAAAACGTAGTATTGATTTTACTTTTGGCAGATATAGTTGCCTAGAATGTCCCATGATGATTTAATAAGATCTGCCATTCAATTATAGTTTGCATCCTAAACGCGACGACACCAAAACAATTCATAGGTTTCACACTGACAGATATGACAAACTGTTGCGAGCACCGGAGAGTCCACATGTTAATAGAACATGTAAGCTCCTACTGAAAAGCATCACTTGAAGTATTTGTGTGATGAGAGATCCCAGAACTGTTACCATCTAGTCGTTTCATCAAAGCTATACAATATGTGGCCGATGAAGAAAGGTGTTACACCCATGGTTAAACAGAAAATGTGATTAAATCATCGTTTAGCATTTAGTCATGGAAGAGCAACACATGAAGTACTTCCATTGATCAATTTTGTATGCCTATTTGTTTTGTGATATTCGCAAAAGTTGGAAGGCATGCATCCATAGTTAATGCATGCATACTAAGCACACAAAGTATTGTCTCGCATTTCCAGAGAATTATAAGAATGGTATAGGCATTGGCAAATTTTAACATGGACCCTCTTACATCCTCTTTTCACAAGGGAGGTAAGAAGGTAAGAGTTACTCAGACCCACTACTTAATGAAATCAACGGCTCAGATCTATTATATACTCTTACCTCTCATGTGAAAAGAGGAGGTAAGAGAGACCATATTAAAACTACTGATAAGCATTCGTGTTGGTGACTTCCTCAATCATAGAGCTTTTTTAATCTACAAGCCTGGTCAAAATAGGTCTTGCAAATATGGATGGATGGAGAGTAAATCACAGACAATATCCACAAGATATACTGACAAGTAATAAACTGATAAAAAGAGAAGGAATTCACCCCATCGTGTCCTCTTATCTTCTTGGCTGATGTAGAAATGCTAGTGTCATGCTTGGACCTCTTTTTTATGGAACCATTGTTCATTATAGAGTCCGATGTTGGTGATGTAGCCTCATGCTCATTTGACGAGCTAGCTGTTAGCTTGCTTCGCTTTCTTTTGAATTTTGAAACCCAATTTCCATCTGCTGCACTATCACATAAAGAGCTCCTCTCCTTCATCATTTGAGTACCGACGTCACATGCTGCTAGCAACAGAAGAATGCATTTCTTTATTAGTAACCCAAAATATAAAAGTAGACAACCAGTAATTGAATATACTAAGCTCCCTGTGTAGTCATGTAGTATTGTATGCATTACAATACTAATCTAAAGCGAGATTAAAATTAGCTCAAGAGACAAGTACTAGAACAACCGAGGACTTGAGGTACATGGATTTACTCAGAGATTACTTGTATAGTGTTCTCATACAAATACAAAGCATTAGCTGATGATCAGTCTCATATTAACGGATAAATGACAGCATTTGAATTATTGTTCACTGAATGTTCCTTTTGCTTTGTGCCAATGTATCCCAAAAAAAAGGAATTCATGTATAGAACATGACAAAGCGAAATTAATGATATGCAACAAAGAAACAAAGCAGAACATTTTCCAAGCATGACCCCTTTAAGAAAGCTAAACGGCAGAAAACAATGATAACCAGAACATAGCATTGTTGTCGCTTGTCAGGACTTGTTGCAATAATGAACTGATACTCAAAATGAAACTTCACGTATAACCTAGGCATGAAATACATAGCCAAATCCCACTAGGAACCTCACACTAATTCTTTGCTTCAGTCATTAATATACAACTCGATTGTGTTACCGATCTCTGTGGTACGTCGCTCAAAAATCTACCACAAATTCCCTGTGATATATTGCTTTTAAATCCACTTAATGAGTCTAGCATAAGCAGTCAAACACACGATGTGACGTAGTGCTAAAATTCAGCCACGACTAGCAAATACTATAGTTTACACTCCAGATGGTTCGCCTCGTGTGCCCATTGCCAACACGTATCCGGATTTTCCCTGCTGCTACTCTCTGCCGGACAGTGGTGTAGAAACAGCGCACAGGCAGCTAGAACCAGCTATGAATCATATGTGACAAATAGAAGCGTTACCGTTTCTTACACAAGCTCACCAGCTGCTAACAAAACTCGCACCTCAAAACGCCCAAACCGGCAACCAACACAAATCCGAATCTCCGCCAGCACCCCGCACCCCGCACCCCGTCCGACAGTCAAACCTCTACACAGCAAAATTCTTGACAAAAAATCCCGTAGACCCACCCAATTAGGCGCTGAACCGCAGTACCGGGAGCGGCTTCACCTCGGGGGGTCGCCGCAGCGCCCCGAAACTGGAGCGGAATCGACGGAGGCCGCGGCGGATCGCGCGGCCCGGCGCCCCACAGAGCACAGCAGCGCGGAGGGAGAGCCGGAACCGAGCGGAGCGCGGCGGCGGCGGCGGCGCAATAGATGCGGGCAGTGGGGAGGGGTGCGAATGGGGGAACGGGGACGCAGGGCGGGGGCAGCAGACAGCGGCGCGGCTATCGATGGGGAGGGGCACCCATCGGGGGGTGGTAGGGGGGCCGTGCGCAGCGCTCCCTTCACGCGTCGCTTTCGCCTGCCCACCAGGGGCGGAGGTGGGTGACAGGCGGGGCCCGCTGGCGGCAGGGAGGGACACGTGGGGGCGGGCGCGAGGTGAGTGCCGGCTTCCGCGGTGGCGTGAGACGGCGGGCGGGTGGGTGGCCGCGGCCCGCCGCTCCAGGCGCGGGCGCGGGCGGCGGGTGTGGGGGTGGATGGAATTGATGAGATGATTCCGTTGGCCGTTGTTTGGGTGGGAAGCTGCTCCTCTAGTTAGTGCCAAGGTTTTTTGAGGTTTCACAGGTTGACACTGCGAGCTTTGGGAAAGAAGATACTCCTTTTTTTTTTTACCTGAAGATAGATACTCCTTTTTTGTTCTTACGTTCTGCCTTTTCCAGCCTTCAGCTTTCATTAAGTCGCACCCTCATCTTTTCTGTGTGATACACATACGCGTTCACTCGCTGGTCGCTGCAGCACTGCTTTTTTCTTGTTTTTGCAAAGTTGGGTGGTATCACAACATACGGCGTTAAGGGATGGCGTCTTCCTCCTTGAAGGTACCGCTGTGAAGCTTATTTGCTCTCCGTACCTCATGCTATGAAATGTCCGGATGAAACCCTAAGATCATGCTATGTCAAATCGGGTGACTACGGTGTCCTCAACACCGTTTTTCCTTTTGGAGGTGTCATCTTGAAGATCCCGACGATGGATTCCGACAGCGTGCATGATTGATGGCGGGACTTGGGTTTGTAGTGGTGCCAACACGGTCTTCTTCTTTATCTTCTTTTTGCACTGCCTTTTGCGGTGTCTTCCTCCACTAAAGAGGTAGACGGCGGAGACGTTATCGCAGTACATCATCGTGGCCTTGTCGACGGGACAGGAAGCTCAAGGAGGAGCTAGCAGAGCCAGGAACACTCGGCGGCAACATTAGCCACTACGCGATACTCAACCTCGGCATTGGAGCGAGAGACCGTTGGTTGCTGGTCCCGAGCTGTGGATCTAGCATCAATGAGGAACAAGGGACGATGAACACGGTGTTTACCTAGGTTCGGGCCCTCTCAAATAGGTAAAATCCTACGTCCTACTTGATTGTATTTGATGTATGATATGGTTACAGAGTAGATCTACCTCGAGATCAGGCGAGCTAAACCCTAGGTTAATGGGATAATGGATGTTGCTCTAGTCCTAAAGACTAAAACCCCCGGTTTATATAGACACCATTAGGGTTAGGGTTACGTGCGATCGGTTTACAAAGAAGGAAAGACCACGCCTAATCATGACTTGGAGGGTATGTCACGTCTTTGAAGATCTCCTATTCGCACACTAGCTTGGCCCCATAGTGGCCCATCAATCCAGCCCATATGCAATAGGTCGACGGGCCGAGGACCCCTTAATCCAACACTCCCTCGGTAGCCCCCAAACTAGCCTCCAACGCCAAGGCTTATATTCGGCCCCCGCACACCTCATGGTCTTCGGCTTGCGAGGCGAGTTCTCCTTGTCTTGTGCGTGCTCGGAGTTGAGTGGTATTCGAAATTTGAAGCGTCCACTTTACTTAGCCTCAAAGTCCAAAGTGCTCAAGTGTGAACAGTGCCCATGTCTGACAACTTTTAGCGAAGGGTCGTGGTCGATCATAACATCGAACGGCTGGCAATTCTTGATGCGCGGCTAGAGGTCGCCCCTCCATTGGCACGTCTCATCAAAGTAGAGATTGTGCCCCGTTTTTTAGGGGATATGATCAATGATTTCGATTCCCCACTCGCGCATAACGTCGCGAGTATATCGGGAAGTGGAGAAGCCCACGGCGTGAAAAGGGGAACCCTTGGCTCCTCCGCGGCCTATAAAGAGGGGAATAGCTACAGTTAACGCCTCACGCCTTCTTCCACCTCTTGTTGTTGTCCTTCCAATCTCCAGAGCTCCAGCGCCCCGCTTTGCTACTCCGCGGCGATTCCCTTTCAGCTCCTCCCTAGCCCCAGCCATGGCCAGATCTGGAGAAAATGGCAAGTGGGACGCCTCCACCGTCACCAACGATGACATCATGGAGCTGAAGCGGGTCGGCTACTTATCGGCCAACATCTCCCATCGGGCCCTCGAGGAGGGCCAAATCATCGCCACGCCCAAGCCAGGCGAGAGGGTAGTATTCCTTCCACATTTTATTCGGGGCTAGGATTTCCTCTCCATTCCTTCGTGAGGGGTTGATGTTCTTCTATGGGCTAGATTTCCATGATCTAGCCCTCAACTCCCTCCTCCATATTTCGGCCTTCATCATCGTCTTTGAGGCCCTGCTGCGGGTTTAGCCGCACTTCGGCCTGTGGCTGAAGGTGTTCAACGTCAAGCCTAAGGTGGTTAGCAGCGCCCAGGCGGACTGCGGCCGAGCCATGATCAGTAAGTTGACCCGAGTCCAATGGCCGGAGGGTCGGTTTATTGACACTATCAAGCTGTGGCAAAAGGAGTGGTTCTATATCATAGAACCAAGGGATGCGGCCTGGGCGGCTGCTCCCGAATTCAGATCCGGCCCCCCAACGAGATTGACCTTGTGGACCCGAAAGGGCCCTAACTGGGGGTCCGCTGGTGAGGTGAAGATGCTGCAGAAGCGTGTCGTTAGCGTGATGGAGACCGGCGCCAAGCTGACCAACATGGTCCAGATAATGCTCAGACGCCAACTCCTTCCTTGCCAGCAAAGGGCCAGCCCCATGTGGGCTTACAAGTCTTATGACCCGGCCACCGTGCAGTACCTCTACGGGACAACCCACGACAAAGTGTGGGGTCTGCTCAAGTCTCAGGAGGACTGGCTGGCTGAGAATGAAGACATCGGCCTCGACGCCGCAAGCCAACCGAAGAAGGTCATTGACCCCTTCCCTAGTCCATATTCGGGAGGGCGTACTGCACAAAATCCGGTCTAAACATCTGCTTGCTTTTTTTAGGGTTGGCTCAAAAAGTCCGAGAAGATCAGTAGCCCGACTCCTCTACCCGAAGGGCCTCGATCGGCTCAACTGGAAGGGTTGCTGGTCGCGACGCCTTACAAGGCGCGAGAAAAGAAGGGGAAGAAGAAGAAGGATTTACCAGAGACCAGAGAGGGCCTCCGCCGAAGAGGTCGTCCGGACAACAAGTCCGGAGACACTACCGCCCCGTCTGCCCAAGATGGGGATGAGGAGGAGGACGAGGAGGAGAGCGCCTCCTCCTACTCCAAGAAGAGGGTGACGTCTGGGGATGTTGAGGAGGAGCAGCCTCCTCGGGCTGAGAAGAGGTAGTGCATGCCCGAGCTGATCCTGTTTGATAGTTCGGACTCTGAAGAGGAGTCTATGGTGTTCGAGAAGGTTCCGGATAGGGAACCTAGGGTCAAGCCCCCTGCTGCCAGGTACGATTTTGGAGTTTTTAGTTGCTTTATTTTCAACAGTCCCTTACTCATGGAAGATGATTGTATGATGTCACAGCCCTCTGCGCAACCACCCCGCCGAGCAGTCCTCGGAGGGGACGTCTCCGCCCGCCGAATTGGCGGGCAGCGGATCCGCGTCGTGCTCTACACCTCCCTTGATCCCCGAAGAGGTCGGGGAAGTGATGTCCCGAGGACCCCTCCGCATCCGAACACGGGGGAGGAGGGCGATGCCACCATGGCCGAGGCTGACGCCTCGGTCACCGAAGACCAGGAGGGTGCGTCCCTCCTGGCTAATGCAGGAGGAGAATCCGGGCCGTTCGGACCCTCCCAGCCGGCCGCACCTAAGCCCCCAATGCCTTCACACGTGTCGGTTCCGCCTTCCGATGGGGAGGGGGTTGAGGTCCCGCGAGCCGCGCTGGACACCAACAACCAGGCGGTGACGGGCTGGCCGGACGTGCTGGAGGAGCTGGTAAAGAACTCCGTCATCATCGACGGGCACCGCGCCCTCATGGGTGCGGTTCTAAGGGGTATTCGGTCCATCCAAACCAGACCGAATGACGCCATCAAGGGCCCTAATAGGCTTTGAGGTGAGTCAAGTAATGTACTTTTCCTGAAAAAATGGTCTTTACTTTTTTAGTGAAAGTTTGAGCAGGTCGTATATATATAACAGCCCCTGAAACTCTGTGAGGTTTGCAAAAAACCTTGCAAAGGGTCAAATATCCGTAGGCCAACTTTTAAAGTGTCGTGATTGATTTGATATCGCAGGCATCATCCTTAGCCGCGGCTGCTAATGCTGCTGCCCCAGAGGAGATGGATCGGAAGCTTAAACGCTTCGATGAAGAGCTTGACCTAGTCAACAAGCGGCTTGATGAGGCACACGGTAAGTTCTTGTTGAAGTACATAGTTAACACTGTAGGATACTTCCACTCTGGACTGTGAAAGTGCTAGTTATCGACTAGAGGGGGGTGAATAGGCGACTTTTATCAAAGTCTTCAAAACGTGGAAGTTTCGAAGACAAGCAATAGAAATGACCTAATTAATATGCAGCGGAAGATAAACTACAACAAGCAAACCATAGTCAAGTATGCAATAACGTGAAAGTACAAAGACTAATGGTAGCTTGGTAGTAAGGATCAGGATGGAAGATAGTATGAAGCCAATCAACGATAGTAGTCAAGCAATGAAGTCAAACAGGTATGACAAATAGGCAATGACTTCACGAAGACAAACTTAAGGTAAAGGGGGTTAGAGGATAGAACCAGTCACTTGTTGAAGACACAGGATCTGTTGGACCAGCTCCAGTTGCTGTGACAACTGTACATCTGGTTAGGGAGGCTGAGATTTAACTCAGAAGACCGCGTCTTCACCTTATTCCCCTTGAGCTAAGGACACACAGTCCTCGCCCAATCACTCTGGTAAGTCTTCAAGGTAGACTTCCGAACCTTCACAGACTTTGTTCACCGGCGATCCACAATGACTCTTGGATGCTCAGAACGGGACGCCTAACCGGCTCGAGGATACACAATCCTCAAGTGTAATAAGTCTTCAGGTCACTCAGACAGAAAGACTTCAGTGATGCCTAACACTCTTTGGCTCTGGGTGTTTGGGCTTTGTCCTTGCAAGGATTTCTCTCTCTCAAAGGCTTCGAGGTGGGTTGCTCTCTAACGATAAAAGCCGTAAACTAACTCTGAGCAGCCACCAATTTATGGTGTAGGGGGTGGGCTATTTATAGCCACAAGGCAACCCGACCTGATATGTCTGAAATGACCCTGGGTCACTAAGGAACTGACACGTGTTCCAACGGTCAGATTTCAAACACACACGACAACTTTACTTGGGCTACAAGCAAAGCTGACTTATCCAGCTCTGGATAAGATTTGCTCTCATTGTCTTCACTTGAAGACATAGGATTTGGGTTGAGCATCACTTCAGTCATTCTGACTTTGTTCACTTGGACCCCACTTAACAGTACGGTGGTTCCTATGACTCAACAAAGAAGAAAAGGAAACAGCAAAACAACACAGTCTTCGCACTCCGTAGTCTTCACTCATTGTCTTCTCATGTCATAGTCTTCAATATGAATATCTTCACATACCACCATTGTCGTCAATGTCTTCATACATTTTTAGGGGTCATCTCCGGTAGGTAAACTGAATCAATGAGGGACACTACTTGCGTTATCCTGCAATTCTCACAAACGCATTAGTCCCTCAACCATCTTTGTCGTCAATACTCCAAAACCAACTAGGGGTGGCACTAGATGCACTTACAATCTCCCCCTTTTTGGTGATTGATGACAAACTAGTTGAAGTTTTCAACGGGGATAAAGTATGTGAAATTGTAAAGGATAGGATATTGTCTTCATAAGTGGCTAAGGCTCCCCCTGAAGATGTGCATATAAGTAATTTGCTTTTGGAATGCAAATGCACATGGCAGGTTGTACTTGTGGAGATCCTCTTGAACTTATGAAGATAATTCATCATGCATGAGATGATGTAACTAAGTGAATGACATGCATAATGAAAAATGGACGTCTGCAGAATGATCTAAGTGCGGAAGTTATCATCGCACATGGAAAAGCAAATAAGTAGCAGACGACCATCGAGTTTAAGTGTTACAACTCAAAGAACGGAATGTATCAAAAGCAAGAGTTGTAAACACTAGGCAAAATATAAAGCAACCGCCCATACGAACCCGCTTGAAGACTATGAAACTCATATGCTTCTCCCCCTTTTGTCAGTAATGACCAAAAAGGTTTGAAGACATAGAGCATCTACTCGTCCTCATGAGGAGTAGGTGAAGCAGCAGGGTTGTCGTTGTTGGTTGGCAGCACAGACGAACTTGGTGCAGTGTCGATGCGTGCAGAAGTAGGGGGCGGTGAAGTAGCATCGTCTTCATCATCGATCACTTTGGCATTCACAGTTGCCGCGGAGGAAGAATAGTCAGAGTCTTCAAGGGATGGAGTTCGACGTAGGACATCATTCCGTGGAGGAGTGGAGTCAAACTTGAATCTTCCAGTGAAGCCATCGTCTTGAAGATCTGCTTCAGCACTGAGCAGCGTCAAACTCTTCCATGATCGCCGACAGGTCTCGTGAGTGACAAAGGCATTCTTGGTGGAAAGATTTCGAATGCGATTGACGTCCACTAAGAGGCTTTGCATCTGTCGTTTGAGCCAAAATGCTGCTTGTCTTGTTTCTGATGCAGTGCCACAAGAAGTTCTCGGTCATTTAGGACCCGAGAGCGCTTCTTAGGCCTTTGGGCAATTGTGCTCTTAGTAGCTTCAGTTGGTGCACGATGAGGCAGACGAGTGTTCCCAGCCATTGGATAGACACGAGTCGCTGCTTGGACTCCTTCCATGGGCTGAGTGAAGCTTTGGTGTTCAGCATTTTGAAGACAAAGAGGCTTCTTAGCAGGCTCAGGGTATATGGCTTCAACTGACATATCAACCTCTGGTAGAAAGATCAGATGATTGCGAGCAGAGGGTTGATAGTTGATAGCAGAGTGTAGCTTGATGAGGCGCATGACCCATGGAGCATAGAATTTCAGGCCAAAAAGGTCAGATCCAGATGCAGCCAGTTGCCGGAGGAAAAATTCTTGTGCATTGAAGATGATGCCATTGAGGATGTAAAAGACCAATGTCTTCATGGCTCCTTCAAGTTTTGCAGCTGATGAATGCCCTTTGATAGGCCATAGAGTCCGCCTGATGATGTGATATATGGTGCGTGGCAGATACTCAAGGTCATCAACAAAGAATTCCTTTGGGTATTCAGCGTCATGTGGCAAAGGCTTCATCATGCTCAACATCTGGCTCATGTTGGGCTCTGGCTTATGGAAGATGCTCTCCAGTGCATTGCGGTGGAGTTGACAATCAGGTTCGTACAGCTCTCTGGGAGTGGATAACCCTGTAAGCTCAATGATGTCAAGAGCTTTGGCTTCATGATGAACATTTCCTGTCATCCACTCGAGAACCCATGTCTTTGTATCCCTGTTGTAGCCGCGAATGTGGAGGGTAGCATAGAATTGAAGCAAAAGTTGCTCATTCCAATGTTCTTTGTCTGTCACAAAGCTGAGCAGACCTGCATCACGAAAGCAGTCAAGTGCTTCTTCTAAGCATGGCAGTCCAGCAATGGCTTCAGTGTCGAGGCACATATGAGGGAAAATGCGCCCTTGATCATACAGAACGCAGGAGTAATAGCTTCGTTGCTGATGACTCCAGAAATGATCAGATGATATTCTTGGCCTTGAGTAGGGGTTCTTTGCGCTGTCAAAGAAGGTGTGTGGCTTTTGAAGCCATTTGCATTGAAGGACCCTATAGAGGTGGCAGTACCTGGAAACCTTGGCAGTCTTGGCTTTGGTTTCTGGACCTGAGGCCTATGCTCAATATGATAATCAAACTGAGGACCAGAGACATGGGGCGGAGGGACCAGAACGGGCCATCTGACAGTGATTAGCTGGCCATGGTTGTATGCTTGCTCAATAGTATGGGCCCTTGGTGGCGGAACAGGAGCAGTGGCAACAACAGTGGCTTCAGGCTGCACAACAGAAGCTTAAGGAGCAGTTGCAGCATTGGCTTTTGGCGTAGTGATTGGTGCAGGCTCCACACTTGCTTCAGTCATGACTACGTCATTGGCTTCATTTGTGTTGGTAGTGGCAGCCTCAAGATTTTCAACCTCCACTTGATGAGCTGGAGGGTCTGGCACTGGCATGTTCACTTCAGGAACAACTTCTTCAGTAATGGGGGAGTAGGGACACATTTTTCTTCATGTTTGTCATCGGCTGATGCAGCCGAATTGTCTTCAGCAGCTTTGGCTTCAGACACAGAGATATTCACAGTTGGAGTGGCTTCTGGAAACACTTGACGTGCAAAAGATTGGTGGTGCACTTCTCCTTTTGGAACACTTGGAAGAGGGACTTGAGGCCTTGGTCCTTTGCAAAGCCTTTGTAAGACAGGCGACGCCTTTGGAGATGGAGTTGGCTGGGCCTCATCCTCTTCTTCTTGCACAGGTGGTGTGACCTGTTGTTGTTGGGGAGTACTTGGGGAGTCTTGTGGTTGTGGGTGATCAGCCCATGATGCATCCTGAGCAATTGGCGTCAGAGGACGACCAATGCTGATGATTTCGCTGTTCGTGAGAACAGGCGATGATACCAAGTTGTGCTCGATCTGAGGAAGAACTTCACCATTTTCAACATTGTCATGGTGACCAATGTCTTCAGCAGCGATGGGATCAACTGCTGGAATGTCTTCAGCTTCATGAGCCTCTGTGGAAGCAGGCTCATGAACAATCATTCATAGTTCTTGGTGTGCAGATGCAGGACGAACCACTGAGATAGGTTCAACAACTAAGGGCTCTGTGGGAGCAGCCCGATTCTTCTTGGTCTTGCGCTTCTTCTTGGAGGGAGCAGCATCAGAGGCTTCTGAGGTTTTCCTTTTTCTAGCTTCAGCCTCTGCAACCCTTGTCTTCTTCAGTTCTAAAGCGGTTGACATGGCCTTTGGCTTCAAGCCAGTCATGCTGCATGGGAAGACTATGCGAGGTTCATCCTGCCTTGAAGGTGCAGCTTGGACAGTTGATAGCTTCTTCTTCTTTGCAGCCATTCTGGGGTCAATGCCAAGACGACCAAGAGCCTTGCGCTTCTCAGCCTCATTGTAGGCTAGCACACACTTGTCAGCCAGATTCTTCATGCGCTCTCGAGAGCCTCGAGCTTCTTCGCGCTTCTTGTGAAAGGCTTCTTTGAGCTCGTGCAGCATGATCTTGAAGTTTTTGACATCTTGCATGCTGAGCGTGGCCACATGCTTCTTGAACTGAGCTTTCTCATAGTCGATCTTGTGCTTCAGTTCAACGATGTGCTGAGCAATAGCTAGCTCGGAAGCAATGGCGTCATTGAAGGAGACGCTGAGGCTAATGGGAAGTTGCAAATCATCAAAGCTGAGATTTGGGGTGTCAAACCACTCATCAATAAAGTTATGAATGATTGCCATGTCAAAGAGAGGCAAATTATTAAAGATCTCTGCTTCTTCCTTGCTCTTGATCAGTTGCTCAAGAGCATCATCTGCAAGATCGTCATCGCTGGACAGATCAATGTGCTCTTCACACAGAATGGCAGCAGGAGTCAATGTCTGATCAGTATTCTTGACGATTTTCTTTTTCTTCTCCGTCTTCTTGGAGATGTGTGATAGATCTTCAGATTGCACACTGTCTTCAGGAGGTGCAGTGGCCAGTGGCTTCGCACGTGAAGCTTTTGGAGGAGCAGCTGATGTTGAAGCCTTAGTCTTCTTTGGCTTCTGTGGCCTTGGAGGAGGAGCTGGGGCTTCATCAGTGTCAGCATCATTATCAGAATGATCCACTCTGGCACCTTGGACCAAGATGTAAGTGATGAGGCCATCAAGGTTTGAAAAGGGGCCGATGACATTGGGTTCTGCATCTCATGAGCCGTCAGTACGGGGAGCAGAGGGACCAGGGTTGAAGTCTATCCCAATGACTTCTTGTTTTCCTTGGCCGATGCCTTTGCATGCTGGAAGTTGCGCTTGAAGAGATTATCGTCACGACACCATAGCAATGATGATGGGTCGGCATTTTCAGGCTGAGGTCCACGGACCATACAAGGATAGAAATCATGTGCAATAGCTTCAGCTCTGTTCTTGGGTGGAAGGCCTCGATAGAGAATATCACCCCAAAGACTTTTGATAGCATTCTTCCCGGCATATTCCTGGGTCACGAACTTGTACTTGAACCATTGTTCAGCCCAATATCGTCGAATCCATTGGATTCGTGTCTTGCGCTGATTGTAATCCTCTTCAGGATCTGTCTTGTAAATTTCTGCGAGGTCATCAGGAAAATCTTTTGATGTTCCCCCTCGACGCTGTCTGCCACCCTTCCTTATAGATTTTCTCTGCAGCCATGAATTTCAAACTGAATGGCTTCAATACGTTCAAAGGCTTCAAGGGCTTTCGCTTGCTGGTCAAACAGGAACTAGCTTCAGGAGAGTTAATGTGTTGCTGTAAGAATTCTGCAAACGAATGCAGACTATGAGAACCTAGGGATTCTCCCACGGACATGTACCTGTGACAGCATTAGAGATGCGAGGGAAGGGGAAGAGTTCATATGCATTCTTAGAAGATTTTGAAGATAAATTAGTTTGAAGACATTGACCTCATGATGCGAAGACATTCACTTATATGTTGAGAGTTGGTTCCAGATTTGTATGAATCCGTGAATAAGTACAAGTGAGGAATCTAACTAGATATGAAGCTTAAGTGAATATACTAGGCAGTATGAGATGCAGACAGAATAGATCTAACATTGTATACACATAAACCAATTTTGGTAAATAGGATGAATCATTGAGGATCAAAAAGATGGTAAAAATAGAGTTATATTTACCACACGAAGAACTGCTAGATGGGATGAATAGGAGACCGAGCAGTTCAATCCACCGTGCCCTAACTTGGTGACGGAGGACACCTATGGCGGCGGCAGAGAGGACGATGTCCACGACCGGCGTGAGGACGGCGTCGGAGAAGTCGCGGCAGCTAAGCGCTTCGTTGCCGGCGTTGTTGCGAGCTAGCGGTGGCGCTAGGGTTTTGACGAGGTGGAGAGGTGGAAGAAGGTTTTCTTGACCGCAGGGGACACGTATTTATAAGAAGGTGTGCGGCATAGCGCAATTACGCAGGTGCCCCTGCCTGTTCACATCTGAGGGACACGTGGCAAGCATGCAACATACTCAGAGTTGTCCCACGTTCCCACGCCCGCCAAGTTTGTCGGATGGTTGTTCCGGCTTCTCCGGATTTCAAACAATAAGGATGAATCATTTAAAAAGACTTAATGTTTGTCACTGTGTCTTCTGCTGACAAGGATGCAGAGAAGACATTCGACAGTTTCAATATAATGCATATGATTTGGACAGATAGAGTTTGAGATAGAAAGCATAGAGAGATTAGGGTCTGATCACATTCACTTAGTTCAAAAGATTCAACAAGGAAGACATATCTATAAGTGAATGCTGTAGAGGACAGAATAGTAGTATGTATATCAGAAAGCAATCAAATCATGAAGATAAGTTGAAATATGAAGACAAACCAAATGTGAAGACATTGCAATAATAATAACGCCATGAGCGAAACACTTCAAACCAAGAAATTTGGTGGTGGCGTTAACCACCGTATAGGAAGTATTAGACCCAGACACGGCGCACAATTATCGTGGCGCTCCGAAGTCAAATTCCATGTTAATGTATTCACACTCAGAATGTAAGTCTTCATTGATTGAAGATATACTTTACTTCGTGTGTTGCACATCTAAGTCATCAACATGCATAAGTGTTAGGATGTGTGCCTGATTACAGGACATTTGAGGATTCCAAGATATTTAGCTCACACCGTAACTTGCAAAACGTTTTCTCATCCAAGGGCTTTGTGAAGATATCTGCCAGTTGCTCTTCAGAGTTGACACGAATGATGTCAATATCTTTCTTCATGACATGATCTCTGAGAAAGTGATGACGAATTTCAATGTGCTTTGTCTTCGAGTGTTGGACTGGATTGTTGGCAATCTTGATGGCGCTTTCGTTGTCGCAGAAGAGAGGTACTTGTTTCAGATTGATGCCATAGTCCTTGAGAGTTTGCTTCATCCACAGAAGCTGAGCGCAGCAAGATCCAGCAGCAATGTATTCAGATTCAGCAGTTGAGAGTGATACACAGTTTTGCTTCTTTGAATACCAACAGACAAGTGATCGTCCCAGAAAGTGACACGTGCCTGATGTAGACTTGTGATCTACCTTGTCTCCAGCATAATCAGCATCCGAGAATCCAACCAAATCAAATCTTGAGCCCTTTGGATACCATAATCCGAGTGTTGGAGTGTAAGCCAAATATCTAAGAATTTGCTTCACAGCTAAGTGATGCGATTCCTTTGGTGCCGCTTGGAATCGAGCACACATGCAAACACTAAGCATAATATCTGGCCTAGATGCACATAGGTAAAGTAAGGAACCAATCATGGAGCGGTATACCTTTTGATCAAACTCTTTACCATTGTCGTCGGGACCAAGATGGTGTTTGGCTAGCATTGGCATCGTGTAACCTTTGCAATCTTGCATTCCAAACTTCTTCAGACAGTCTTTGAGATATTTTTCTTGAGATATGAAGATGCCATTCCTTTGCTGACAAATTTGAAGACCAAGGAAGAACTTCAGCTCACCCATCATGGACATCTGATATTGCTCTTGCATCATGTATCCAAACTCATCCCTATACTTCTGGTTGGTGCAGCCGAAGATAATGTCATCCTCATATATTTGGCACACAAACAGTTCACCATCATATGTCTTCGTGAAGAGTGTGGGATCGAGAGATCCAGGTTTGAAGCCTTTGCTCTTCAGGAAGTCTTTGATCGTATCATACCAAGCGCGAGGAGCTTGTTTGAGGCCATACAGTGCTTTGTTTAGCTTGTACACCATATCAGGATATTTTGGATCTTCAAAGCCAGGTGGTTGAGCAACGTACACTTCTTCTTCAATTTTGCCGTTGAGGAATGCACTCTTCACATCCATTTGATATAGTAGGATGTTGTGGTGGTTAGCATAGGCTAGCAGTATGCGAATAGCTTCAAGCCTAGCCACAGGAGGAAATGTTTCATCGGAGTCAATTCCTTCAACTTGGGTATATCCTTGAGCCACAAGACGTGCTTTATTTCTGACGACTTGACCATGCTCATCTTGCTTGTTTCGATATATCCACTTTGTGCCAATAATGTTATGCTTGCGAGGGTCAGGACGCTTAACAAGTTCCCAAACATTATTCAGCTTCAATTGTTGAAGTTCTTCTTGCATGGCTTGAATCCATTCAGGTTCCATAAAGGCTTCAACAACTTTCTTGGGTTCTGATATTGACACAAACGAAAAGTGCCCACAGAAATTTGCTAAATGTGTTGCTCTTGAGCGAGTAAGTGGACCAGGCGCATTGATGCTATCAATTATCTTCTCAATTTGTACTTCATTAGCAACACAAGGATGAACTGGACGAAGACCTTGCTCTTGCTGATCATTGTCATCATTGGGAGGATTGTCTTCGGTCTGAGCATTGTCTTCAGGTTGATTTGGTGCAGAAATGATAAGTTCCTCTTCAGGCTGTGCTTCAGAAGGCATGATTTCACCAGTTCCCATCAGCTTGATAGATTCGCTGGACGGAGCTTCATCTAGTGTACTTGGCAGGAGCTCTCTTTGTGACCCATTGGTTTCATCAAATCGCACGTCCACAGTTTCAATGATTTTATAGTGATAGAGGTTGAAGACTCTGTAAGAGTGCGAGTCCTTTCCGTAACCGAGCATGAAGCCTTCGTGAGCTTTAGGTGCAAATTTCGACTTGTGATGGGGATCCTTGATCCAGCACCTAGCACCAAATACTCTGAAGTAACTGACATTTGGCTTCTTGCCAGTAAGGAGCTCATAGGATGTTTTGTTTAGAAGCTTATGAATGTAAACACGGTTGATGATGTGACATGTTGTATCAATAGCTTCAGGCCAGAACTTTCTTGGTGTCTTGTACTCGTCGAGCATTGTTTGAGCCATCTCAATGAGGGTTCTGTTCTTGCGCTCTACAATGCCATTTTGCTGAGGTGTGTATGGAGCAGAAAACTCATGAGTGATTCCCATTGTATCCAGATAAAGATCAAGCCCGGTGTTCTTGAATTCAATGCCGTTATCACTTCTGATATGCTTGATCTTGACGCCATAATTGTTCATGGCACGATTGGCGAAGCATCTGAAGACATCTTGTACTTCACACTTGTAGAGAATTATGTGCACCCATGTATATCTTGAGTAGTCATCAACAATGACGAAGCCATAGAGACAAGCTGTTGTTGTGAGGGTAGAGTAGTGAGTAGGGCCAAATAAGTCCATGTGTAACAACTCGAAGGGTTGAGATGTCGTCATGATTGTCTTCGAGGGGTGCTTTGCCCTAGTCATTTTTCCAGCTTCACAGGCACCACACAGATGATCCTTCTTGAACTTGACACCCTCGATCCCTATGACATGCTTCTTCTTGACGAGTGTGTGTAAGTTCCTCATGCCAGCATGCCCCAGCCTCCGATGCCAGAGCCAGCATTCTGAAGCTTTTGCAAGAAGACATACGGCAAGCTGTGGACCTGCTGAGAAATCTACCATGTATAGATCATCTTTCCGATACCCTTCAAATACTAGAGACTTGTCAGATTCCATTAGTACAAGGCAACGATATTTTCCAAATAGCACAATCATGTTCAAGTCACAAAGCATTGAGACAGACATTAAGTTGAACCCAAGGGATTCAACAAGCATCACTTTATCCATGTGTTGATCCTTTGAGATTGCAACTCTACCTAGACCCAATACCTTGCTTTTACTAGTGTCAGCAAATGTGATGTGGCTCTTGTCGGATGGACGTAAGGTTGAGTCCATGAGAAGACTTCGATCACCAGTCATATGATTAGTGCATCCGCTGTCCATAATCCCTTCTGAAGCACGAGGTGTCATACCCTTGGCACCACGTGCCATGAAGCAGTAGGTGGGAGTAGGATCGTCCATGTCATCAGCTTCAGCGTTGGTGTTGAAGTCATTGTCTTCAGTGTTGAAGATGGACTTGGCAACATAGGCTGTGACTAGAGCCAGACTTGCAACACCAGGGTCGGACTCTTCTTCAGACTCCACCTCTGCCTCCTCAGAAGCAGACTCCTCCTCTGAATCCATTTCCTTGCCAACAAAAGCACGAGCCTTGCCAGAAGAGCTCTTCTTATGAGATGAAGACCTTGATGAGGACTTGGAAGAAGACTTTGAAGATTTCTTCTTCTTCTTGTCATCAGAATCATATTCCTTGCTCTTCTTCTTCTTCTTCTCATTGTCCCACTGTGGACACTCAGAGATATAGTGTCCAGGTTTCTTGCACTTGTGACATGTTCTTTTCTTGTTGTCATGAGTGGAAGCTTCATCATTTCTTGAGCTAGATCGTGAAGACTTTCTGAAGCCCTTCTTCTTGGTGAACTTCTGGAACTTCTTCACAAGCATGGCAAGTTCCTTTCCAATGTCTTCAGGATCATCAGAACCGCAGTCAGATTCTTCTTCAGATGAGGAAACAACTTTTGCCTTCAAAGCGCGAGTTCGGCCATAATTGGGACCATAGATATCTCTTTTCTCAGAAAGCTGGAACTCATGTGTGTTGAGCCTCTCAAGTATATCAAACGGATCGAGTGTCTTGAAGTCAGGGCGTTCTTGTATCATGAGGGCAAGGGTGTCAAAGGAGCTGTCAAGAGATCTTAGTAGTGTCTTGACGATTTCATGCTTGGTAATCTCGGTGGCGCAGAGAGCCTGAAGCTCATTTGTGATGTCGGTGAGGCGATCAAACGTGAGCTGGACATTTTCATTGTCGTTTCTCTTGAAGCGTTGAAGAGGTTGCGAAGAACACTGATCCTTTGGTCTCTCTGTGTAGAGACGCCTTCGTTGACCTTGGATAGCCAATCCCAGACTAGCTTTGACGTTTCCAGAGCACTCACATGGCCATACTGTCCTTTGGTCAAATGACCACAGATGATGTTCTTTGCAGTGGAGTCCAGTTGAATGAAATTCTTGACATCAGTAGGGGTGACACCTTCACCAGTTTTGGGAACGCCGTTCTTGACGACATACCAGAGGTCGACATCAATGGCTTCAAGATGCATGCGCATCTTATTCTTCCAGTAGGGATATTCAGTTCCATTGAACACGGGACAAGCAGCGGAGACTTTGATTATCCCTGCAGTCGACATAGCTAAACTCCAGGTGGTTAAACCGAATCACACAGAACAAGGGAGTACCTTGCTCTGATACCAATTGAAAGTGCTAGTTATCGACTAGAGGGGGGTGAATAGGCGATTTTTATCAAAGTCTTCAAAACGTGGAAGTTTCGAAGATAAGCAATAGAAATGACCTAATTGATATGCAGCGGAAGATAAACTACAACAAGCAAACCATAGTCAAGTATGCAATAACGTGAAAGTACAAAGACTAATGGCAACTTGGTAGTAAGGATCAGGATGGAAGATAGTATGAAGCCAATCAACGATAGTAGTCAAGCAATGAAGTCAAACAGGTATGACAAATAGGCAATGACTTCACGAAGACAAACTTAAGGTAAAGGGGGTTAGAGGATAGAACCAGTCACTTGTTGAAGACACAAGATTTGTTGGACCAGTTCCAGTTGCTGTGCAAACTGTACATCTGGTTAGGTAGGCTGAGATTTAACTCAGAAGACCGCGTCTTCACCTTATTCCCCTTGAGCTAAGGACACACAGTCCTCGCCCAACCACTCTGGTAAGTCTTCAAGGTAGACTTCCGAACCTTCACAGACTTTGGTCACCGGCGATCCACAATGACTCTTGGATGCTCAGAATGCGACGCCTAACCGGCTAGAGGATACACAGTCCTCAAGTGTAATAAGTCTTCAGGTCACTTAGACAGAAAGACTTCAGTGATGCCTAACACTCTTTGGCTCTGGGTGTTTGGGCTTTGTCCTCGCAAGGATTTCTCTCTCTCAAAGGCTTCGAGGTGGGTTGCTCTCTAACGATAAAAGCCGTAAACTAACTCTGAGCAGCCACCAATTTATGGTGTAGGGGGTGGGCTATTTATAGCCACAAGGCAACCCGACCTGATATGTCTGAAATGACCCTGGGTCACTAAGGAACTGACACGTGTTCCAACGGTCAGATTTCAAACACACACGGCAACTTTACTTAGGCTACAAGCAAAGCTGACTTATCTAGCTCTGGATAAGATTTGCTCTCATTGTCTTCGCTCGAAGACATAGGATTTGGGTTGAGCATCACTTCAGTCATTCTAACTTTGTTCACTTGGACCCCACTTAACAGTACGGTGGTTCCTATGACTCAACAAAGAAGAAAAGGAAACAACGAAACAACACAATCTTCGCGCTCCATAGTCTTCACTCATTGCCTTCTCATGTCATAGTCTTCAATATGAATATCTTCACATACCACCATTGTTGTCAATGTCTTCATACATTTTTAGGGGTCATCTCCGGTAGGTAAACCGAATCAATGAGGGACACTACCTGCGTTATCCTGCAATTCTCACAAACACATTAGTCCCTCAACCATCTTTGTCGTCAATACTCCAAAACCAACTAGGGGTGGCACTAGATGCACTTACAGACTGTATGTTGAGCATATGGTGTTTAGTGAGTGCAGCTGCCGTCGCAGAGGTTAAGGGCTGAAGGCGGCGCTGAAGAAGGCCGAGGCTGAGGTGGCCAAGAAGAATGTGGCTGCCCAACTTGAGAAGGCGAAGACTGCCGGAGAGAAGCACGAGGCTCGAGTGGCTGAAGTGCAGGTGGAGCTCAAGGATGCCATCACGAAGTGTGAGGCCCTTAAGCAAAAGCAAAAGGAGTAGTCCTCCAAGCTATCCAAGGTGGACAAAGAGCTTCAAGAGGTTAGGACGGAGGTGCGGGTTGTCCGGGAGGAGCTCCGCCAAGTGGGGCAAATAGCAGATGGTACTTCATGCAGAGTGTTTTTGGCGGCAACAAGTTAGCCTTGCTGACACGGGTTTGGCGCTCCGCAGGCGTTTTCGCCAAGCTTCCGAAGAGTGCGGCTGCTGATACGTCTCCAATGTATCTATAATTTTTTGCTTGTTCCATGTTGTTATATTATCATTCTTGGATGTTTTACAACCATTTTATAGCAACTTCATATCATTTTTGGGGACTAACCTATTGACATAGTGCCTAGTGCTAGTTGCTTTATTTTGCTTGTTTTTTACTTTGCATAATATCAGTACCAAACGGAGTCCAAACGCAGCGAAACTTTTTGGAGAATTTTTATGGACCAGAAGACACATGTTGGGCCAAATAAGTACCAGAGGGGGCCTCCTAGTGGGCCTCCTAGGCCAGGCGCGCCCTGGTGGGTTGTGCCCACCTTGACCGCCTCCCGCACCGCATCTTTGCTCTATAAATACCCCGAAAATCCAAAAACGGAGTCGACAAAACACAATTCCAGCTGTCGCGAGTTCCAGAACCATCAGATCCAATCTAGACACCATCACGGAGGGGTTCTAAAAGGGCTAGTTATCGACTAGACGGGGGGTGAATAGGCGATTTTTATGAACGTCTTCAAAACTTGGGAGTTTCGAAGACAAACAATATAAACAACACTATTCGAATGCAGCGGAAGGTAGACTACACTAGACAAGCCATAGTCAAGTATTCAATGAAGTGAAATCACGAAAACTAATAGCAGCTATGTAGAAAAGATCAGGATGGAAGATAGTATGAAGCCAATCAGAACAGGTAGTCACACAGTGAAGTCAAACAGATAATGCAAGCAGGCAATGACTTCACGAAGACAAACTGTAAGTAAAGAGAAGTAAGAGATAGAACCAGTGGCTTCAGAAGGACAGGGATTTGTTCGACCAGTTCCAGTTGCTGTGACAATTGTACGTCTAGTTAGGGAGGCTGAGATTCAACTCAGAAGACTGCGTCTTCACCTTATTCCCCTTGAGCTAAGGACACCTAGTCCCCGCCCAATCACTCTGGTAAGTCTTCATGGTAGACTTTCGAACCTTCACAGACTTTGTTCACTAGCAATCCACAATGACTCTTGGATGCTCAGAACGCGACGCCTAACCGGCTGGAGAATTCACAGTCCTCAAGTGTAACAAGTCTTCAGATCACGCGGATAGAAAGACTTCAGTGATGCCAAACACTCTTTGGGCTCTGGGTGGTTTGGGCTTTATCCTCGCAAGGATTCTCTCTCAAAAGCTTCGGCGGTGGGTTGCTCTCAAACGACAAAAGCCGTGCACTAACTCTGAGCAGCCACCAATTTATGGTGTAGGGGGTGGGCTATTTATAGCCACTGGGCAACCCGACTGGATTTGTCCGAAATGACCCTGGGTCACTAAGGAACTGACACGTGTCGCAGCAGTCAGATTTCAAACACACGCGGCACCTTGACTTGGGCTACAAGTAAAGCTGACTCATCCGACTCCGGATAAGATTTGCTCGCATTGTCTTCGCTCGAAGACATAGGATTTGGTTGAGCATCACTTCAGTCACTCTGACTTTGTTCACTTGGACCCCACTTAACAGTGCTGTGGTTCCTATGACTCAACAAAGAAGAAAAGGAAACAACGAAACAACTAAGTCTTCGCGCTCCATAGTCTTCACTGTGACGCCCGGATAACCAAGCTACAGTAAACCTCTGCTAATGATTCCACGTCACCTCGATTACTGCTACTAACCTCGCGTTAGATTAAAACGTTTAGAAATCAAATTCAAATTTTTGAGAAACAATAAAAGTTTTCAAATATTAAAACTAAATTGTTTGGGTTGTGCCAAATAATGCATAGGTATTTACGGTGGAGAAATCACACTTTTATAAAATGTTAGAATACACTAAAATGATTTAAACAGTAGCAAAAATAATTATTTAAATGCTTTGAAAATATTAAAACAAATGAAAACTATTTTATTTAAAGTTCCCTATTTATTGTGGTTATGGTATAATTAGAACTACCAATTTAGGATCTATTGCAGTAATTATTAAAATTAAATAAGTTGAAGAGATAAGTGAGAGCAGAAAAGAAATAAATAAAAAGGAAATTAACAGAAAAGTAAAATTGAAGAAAGACCCCCTTGGCCAACTGGGCCAAATGGCCCAGCCGGCCAGCCCTCTAACCTAGCCGGCCCACCCCACTCCCTTAACTCCCCTGGGCGACCGAACCCAAACCCTAGCGCACCCCCACTCCCCACTCGTCCCACCCCCGCGCGTCTCCCTCGCCCCCCCCGATCTGGATCAGGGGAAACGGCGCCCCGACACCGCCACCTCATCCCTATGCCCCATCGCCGGCCGGCACCGCCCGTCTCCACTGGCGCCTCCTCGTCGCCTCCCGCACCGCCTCCTCAACCCTCCTCCCCGACCGGCCTCCTGGCGCCTCTGCTTCCTCCCAGCGCCGCCCCGTCATCGCCGCCTCGACCCCGACTCCGTCGCCTGAAGCCGTCCCGGAGTGCCTTCGCTGGACCTCCCCGCCGGACTGCCTCCCCACCGTCGCTCGTCCCCATCCTCCTCCTCGCCGGACGCCATCGAGCCACGCAGCCCCTTCCCTGCATCGAACGTGAGCACCGCCTCGTGCTCCCTCTCCCCCTGTACTGAACGCGTCGCGCTCATCGTGGCCCTACTCGGCGTCCTTGCCTCCACCCACGCCCACGAGCGCTCGCGCTCGTCGCGCTCGTCGCGCTCACCGCGGCCTTGTCCTGCCCGCGCCCGTACATCACGCCTACACGCCGCTCAACCGCGCGTGCGCGGCCTCGCCTCACCGACGATGCAGCCTCGCTGGTCCGCGCCCCCTGACCACCAGTCGCGCCGGCCCCCTTCCTTCCCCACTGTCCGCGTCGGGCGCCGGCGCCCACGCGCCCGCTCCGGCCCCATTCCGGCCTTGCCTCGTTACCGGGCAGGGTTGCGGCTTCGCCCGCACCCGCCTGCCTGTATGCCCGTTAAGGCCCTGTGCCTATGACCAGTGGGCCTGACCCTAGAACGTTAACAAAAAAAGAGAGAATTAAAAACAATTTTAATAAATTAATTAATTAATTAATTAGTGAATTAATTAAGTTAATTAACCATGTTTAATTAGTCTATTAACTAGTTAGTTTAATTTAACCATAATTAGTTTAGTTAAATCCTAATTAACCTAAACAGAGTATGACAGGTGGGTCCCACTGGACCCACACGTCAGTTTGACCAGCCAACACCTCTGTTGACTGCTGACGTCATGCTGACATCATCATGCACTATTCTGGATAAGGTTGAATTAAATTAATTAAATAAATTCTAAAAATGTTTTAAAACTTTAGAAAATCATATAAAATAAACCGTAGCTCAGATGGAAATACTTTCTACATGGAAGTTGCTCAGAACGACGAGACGATTCCGGATATGCAACCCGTTCGTCCGCCACACACCCCTAGCATATCGAACATGCAACTTTCCCCCTCCGGTTCACCTGACCAAAAACACGGAACATCGGGGATACTTTCCCGGATGTTTTCCCCCCTCACCGGTATCACCTCATACCGTGTTAGAACACGTCTAGCTCTACTTGTTGTCCTGTTATGCACTTGATTGCTATGTATTTACTGTCCCCCCCCCCCTCTTCTCTCCGGTAGACCCTGTGATGATGCTGATGCCCCTGTGGTCGACTACATCACCAACGACCCCTTCTTGTCTGAGCAACCAGGCAAGCCCCCCCTTGATCACCAGATATCGCCTATTCTTCTCTATACTGCTTGCATTAAAGTAGTGTAGCATGTTACTGCTTTCCGTTTATCCTATTCTGATGCATAGCCTGACATTGTTGCTACATCTGTTGATACCTTACCTGCAATCCTAAATACTTAGTATAGGATGCTAGTTTATCATCTTTGGACCTACATCCTTGTCAGTCTGCTTTGCTATACTATTGGGCCGTGATCACTCGGGAGGTGATCACGGGTATATACTATACATACATACATACTATACAGATGGTGACTAAAGTCAGGTCAGCTCGTTGAGTACCCGCAAGTGATTCCGATGTGGGGGCTAGAAGGACAGGTGGCTCCATCCCGGTAGAGGTGGGCCTGGGTTCCCGACGGCCCCCGACTGTTACTTTGTGGCAGAGCGACAGGGCAGGTTGAGACCACCTAGGCGAGAGGTGGGCATGGCCCTGGTCGGCGTTCGCGGTTGCTTCATAATAACACGCTTAACGAGATCTTGGTATTTGATCTGAGTCTGGCCATTTGGTCTATACGCACTAACCATCTACGCGGGAGTAGTTATGGGTATCCCGGCGTCGTGGTATTAGCCGAAGCACTTCGTGACGTCAGCGACTGAGCGGCGCGCGCCGGATTGGACTGGAATGCCACTAGGCTAGGTCTGCTTTCGGCCGCCCACACAACGTGCAGGTGTGCTCAGGGCGATGGGCCCAGACCCCTGTGCGCTTAGGTTTAGACCGGCGTGCTGACCTCTTTGTTGTGCTTAGGTGGGGCTGCGACGTGTTGATCTTCCGAGGCCGGGCATGACCCAGGAAAGTGTGTCCGGCCAAATGGGATCGAGCGTGTTGGGTTATGTGGTGCACCCCTGCAGGGAAGTTAATCTATTCGAATAGCCGTGATCTTTGGTAACAGGACGACTTGGAGTTGTACCTTGACCTTATGACAACTAGAACCGGATACTTAATAAAACACACCCTTCCAAGTTCCACAGACAACCCGGTGATCGCTTTTCCACAGGGCAACGAGGGGAGGATCGCCGGGTAGTATTATGCTATGCGGTGCTACTTGGAGATACTACTTGGAGGACTTCAGTCTACTCTCTTCTACATGCTGCAAGACGGAGGCTGCCAGAAGCATAGTCTTTGATAGGACTAGCTATCCCCCTCTTATTCTGGCATTCTGTAGTTCAGTCCACTGATATGGCCTCCTTACACATATACCCATGCATATGTAGTGTAGTTCCTTGCTTGCGAGTACTTTGGATGAGCACTCACGGTTGCTTTCTCCCCCCTTTTTCCCCCTTCCTTTCTTTCTGGTTGTCGCAACCAGATGCTGGAGTCCAGGAGCCAGACGCCACCGCCGACGACGACCCCTACTACACCGGAGGTGCCTACTACTACGTGCAGCCCGCTGATGATGACCGGGAGTAGTTTAGGAGGATCCCAGGCAGGAGGCATGCGCCTCTTTCGATCTGTATCCCAGTTTGTGCTAGCCTTCTTAAGGCAAACTTGTTTAACTTATGTCTGTACTCAGATATTGTTGCTTCCGCTGACTCATCTATGATCGAGCACTTGTATTCGAGCCCTCGAGGCCCCTGGCTTGTATTATGATACTTGTATGACTTATTTATGTTTTAGAGTTGTGTTGTGATATCTTCCCGTGAGTCCCTGATCTTGATCGTACACGTTTGCGTGCATGATTAGTGTACGATTGAATCGGGGGCGTCACAAGTTGGTATCAGAGCCGATTGCCTATAGGAATCCCCCTTTCTAACTCCTTGGCCGAAGTTGAGTCTAGTCATTGCAAAACTTTTACTAACTTGGCTGTGTGCCTTACGGGCCCACATCACCATTGGGTGGTATTAGGATCTTTTATTCCTCGACCTATACTTTGGGACTCTGATCTCTCTTCTATTCGGGTTAAATGATTTTTGCTAAATCTAACATTAGGATCTCGTTATCACTTTCACCCGGAGAGCCCCTTATTAATGATGATCGTCTGCGGCACGTGAAGACCCTGAAGATACTCTCCGCTGTTAACCCGAGAACTTATGTTCATCGCATTTGCAATTCCCCTTCCACCATCAACCCTTATGGATAACTACTTGCAGTTGTTATTCTTACATTCATCCCAGTTGGTCTTGTTATTACCAGATACCTCGAAACACTCGTCGTTGTTTCGATAATCCTTCGAGCTTACCGCCTTGCTATTCTTTGTCACCTGAATACCCCTATGGATAATTCTCGCACTTACCGAGTATCCGCTCATCCCCCAGTTGTTCATGTGTTTCACAATGGTCTTCGAAATACTATTCGATCCTCCAAAAAATCCTTAGTAGCTTATTGCTCTGTCATACTTGTCTACTTGCATGATGGATGCCTTCCATATGTCTGGCAATATTCGTTAGTATCCTTAGGCATCGTCATTTTGATCCTTTTGATTCAACATGAGTGCGAATGCATGCAATCATCAGTTGATCCTTTTAAATTATCTTTCCGGCTCAGACGTCATTTTAAACATGAGCTGGTTCTCAACCAATCCAAATGCCGTCGATAGTACCCCTAAGGCTATTCAACTTATCCACCCCTAATCAGAACATTGCTTTTGTTCCCTTAATTTGGAAATCATAATTCCTTTGCATTTGAGCTCTGGATTAGTCAGTTGTTTCTATAATCCAATGCCCTTGCATTGTTACTTCCTCTGATTGTGTGCCGATGCTCACATCAGCTCTGTTATGGACCGACAGATCCTTTAATGGATTTTATCCAACATTGTCCTTCATCAATAACCTTGTGAGCCTTCCCTTGGATACATAATGCCTTTGGTAAATTGTATCATCTACTTTCTCAACCTTGCTCTACTTTCGAGCTTGTGATATTTACTCTTGAAACTTGTGGTATATGTTTCTAAGAAGCCCCTATGGGTTGAACCTATACCTTCCTTAAAAAAACCGTATGAACCGGAAGGTTTTGACAAGTCAACCCTTCTAGTGTTTAGCAGATAATTTTCTACCATACAACTTCTTTGAGAACGAGAAGTGAATGGAAGGTTATGCATTATGGAAGTGGGAGTCGACCTTGAACTTTGTGTTCATGCCCATGGACACGATGTAGATCTTATCATTAAAGCTTCTCTTAAATTAATTATCCCTTTGGTATAAGTTCATCTTATATCTGGGATCTGGCCTTTTGCAATCGTGGTTCCGACCATGTTCTCTTTTAAATACCATTTCTCGTGCAAGTTTAAGCACTTGTCTTCTGTAGAGCAATACCCCAGTCCAACCTCTACTTTGATCTGTCATCGAGTATTACCCCCCTGGTATCTCGAGATTATCATGGAACTGCGTAACTTCTTATGAGTTCTTCATCAAGTGCTACATTCCCACTGATTCCAATTTTTCACGGGCTCTGAGTTTTTAAACACACAAAGACACCAATAACTGAACCGAGTCCGCACTACGGTTCAACAACTCTTCAGTAAGCTTCTATAAGTACGAGTTTGTACCCGATCACGCCATTCCTAGCCTGTTTGACTATATCATTGTCGTGATGATTCTAACTGGGCTACCTGGTCCTTAATCTCGGAGCCCAACTTTCAATGATGAGCTAAGCTTATGTCGAGCTTCCTCGTCCTATCAATTCTCCTTGAACAACAAAATTGATTCCAAGTTTGTGTCGTACCCTTGGTTCCAATAACCTTTTGCTTCACCACTCATTTGACTTGATGTCATCGCCGAGCGATTATATCTTCATGAAACCTCTCTACAAATGTGTCATGATCATCATCAACATTTTGAGCTCTTCCAGGATATTGATTGAATTCATGAAGAGAAATACCATCCTTGCCCTCGATGATTTGTGTTATCTCGACCACTTTATTGCCTTCCGTTCAACACAATCTTGTTAGTGTTTCGTGTTATACCTTGACATCCATGATATCCAGCAATTGATCTTCTTTACCTTGGAGTATTACCATCTTTTGTGTCAATAATGTCATGAGAATTTCACCACCTCTTATGCATTCTTGGTACAAGTAATACTTCTTGCCATCTCCGCTCATTCCTGGGTCCCTGTGTTGATTTTAACCGGGATACCAACACGTGAACCTGGCTGCTTGGATTATGTACTTCTAGCAACCCTATTGCTTTGAAGTTAATGGTCGATAGTTTCACTCCAAGTCTATTGCTTATTGAATCATCATTCAAACATTGATCATGCTACCTAGTCCAGATTTCGGGGTGCCCCCTTCTATCATTGTTAAAATTGTGTATGTTTTCCTTGAGCATACATCATTATATCATTTGATCTGACAAATGTTATCTCCTTGTTCACATAATTGTGGAAATCCACCTTTTTGTAAATCTCAATGAATTGTCGCTGAGCCCATCAGCCACCTCCTCACCCTCCCCTTGATTTAAGGATGAACTCCTGCTTTGGAACTCGCTTCCATAGTACATTTCCCGAGAATCTTACAATGTCGTCTCGCCAAATTGTGTTGCACCCCTTCCTTCTCAGGCATCCTGAGTCTGAGGTATCATGACCCCAACCAGATTTGAAACTCGGTCAGATATGATGGTTGGAACATATTTCCAAGAGTTATAATATTGGTCTTTATATGACCTGGTAAGGTGATGTCATGCCTAGCACACCTGGCCGGAGGACCTGCCGTTATAGTTTCCTTTTTAGCAAGGTTAACCATTCTTCCATGAGGAAATTGTAAGACTTATTCTATAAGTTATTCCTGATGAATCCTTTGACTATCCAAAGTTCGACCTTTGCTTGAAGACCATGTCAATGCTATCTTGAAGCATGTCTGTGGTACTCCGTTCATCAACAAGAACATTTGAAGCACAATGCTAAATTCTCTTTATCAATTATCCAAACACCGTTGTATGGGTAACGTCATAAAATTCCTCTCCGTTTACCTTAGTGGTTTTCTACTTTCTATCCTCTTATGGATATCATGCTCTAATTGCCCTTGGGAAGGATATACTCCTAATAATTGTGTGTAATCACAATTTTCCTTTCCATTGCTTTGTTTAATCTGATAATCGCGTTTTCCTTTCCATTCTTTTGTTTAACCTTTACTGAATCTGACTTAACTGAGCAGAGAAAATTCCCTGCTTAGGTAAGCACCTTATTGTACCATTCTGTCTGTAAGATCCTGTTACTATTGTTGATGACATTTCGGTAAACACCGATGGGTGATAACTTTGCCAATTGATTCGCCTCGTTCAACAAGCAGGAAAATTGCTTTCTTCGTTCCCCGTCTTGGTACCGACGTTGTTGTCGGCATAGCTGATAAGCTATTCACTGGCGTGCCTCCCTGTCGCGGTTGTGCAAGATGTCACCACCTTTCCTACTTTCAACCCACATGGTGGGCCCATAACCCACAGATCCTTTGGATCGAAACCTGACTCTTCTTCACAACCCGGATTCTAATGTATCCTTTGCACCCGGCTTCGTATGTGATTCACAAGCTAAAATCTATACCATTATTCATCCTGGAATCAAACACCATGTTATTCTCGTTGTTCAAACCCCCATTCCAGCTTCTGTCTAGTCATCATATGATTGCCTACCCGTTTGAAACTTTGGTACCATCGTATATTGCACTCAATGAATACACTGAAATATAACTCGTGGGGTACCTTGTGTATTTCCCATTGAGTTCACCGTCAGATGCCCAACTTTGTGGAGATGTGTTCTTCCAGAGTTTTTCCCCTTGGTCGCGTTCGTAGGGTGATGGAGATCCCGAAGAAAGGATGACGACTTGATCATGGTGACTTGAAGCAGAGAAATGAAGACATCAACGAAAGGGATCAACCTCTTCAAAAGGGCATCCAAGGCCGAGAAGACTCGTTAAGTTTTTTTTTCCGCTACCAGCACCTCCCCCCCTTACTCCACCGCTTAAATCTCGGGACAAGATTTCTTGTAGTGGAGGAGAATTGTGATGCCCGGATAATCAAGCTACAGTAAACCTCTGCTAATGATTCCACGTCACCTCGATTACTGCTACTAACCTCGCGTTAGATTAAAATGTTTAGAAATCAAATTCGAATTTTTGAGAAACAATAAAAGTTTTCAAATATTAAAACTAAATTGTTTGGGTTGTGCCAAATAATGCATAGGTATTTATGGTGGAGAAATCACACTTTTATAAAATGTTAGAATACACTAAAATGATTTAAACAGTAGCAAAAACAATTATTTAAATGCTTTGAAAATATTAAAACAAATGAAAACTATTTTATTTAAAGTTCCCTATTTATTGTGGTTATGGTATAATTAGAACTACCAATTTAGGATCTATTGCAGTAATTATTAAAACTAAATAAGTTGAAGAGATAAGTGAGAGCAGAAAAGAAATAAATAAAAAGGAAATTAGCAGAAATGTAAAATTGAAGAAAGACCCCCTTGGCCAACTAGGCCAAACGGCCCAGCCGGCCAGCCCTCTAACCTAGCCGGCCCACCCCACTCCCTTAACTCCCCTGGGCGACCGAACCCAAACCCTAGCGCACCCCCACTCCCCCACTCGTCCCACCCCCGTGCGTCTCCCTCGCTCACCCCCGATCTGGATCGGGGGAAACGGCGCCCCGACACCGCCACCTCATCCCTACGCCCCGTCGCCGGCCGGCGCCGCCCGTCTCCGCTGGCGCCTCCTCGTCGCCTCCCCACACCGCCTCCTCAACCCTCCTCCCCGACCGGCCTCCTGGCGCCTCTGCTTCCTCCCGGCGCCGCCCCGTCATCGCCGCCTCGACCCCGACTCCGTCGCCCGAAGCCGTCCCGGAGCGCCTTCGCTGGACCTCCCCGCCGGACTGCCTCCCCATCGTCGCTCGTCCCCATCCTCTTCCTCGCCGGACGCCATCGAGCCACGCTGCCCCTTCCCTGCATCGAACGTGAGCACCGCGCCGTGCTCCCTCTCCCCCCATACTGAACGCGTCACACTCGTCGTGGCCCTACTCGGCGTCCTTGCCTCCACCCACGCCCACGAGCGCTCGCGCTCGTCACGCTCACCGCGGCCTTGTCCCGCCCGTGCCCGTACATCGCGCCTACACGCCGCTCAACCGCGCGTGCGCGGCCTCGCCTCACCGGCGATGCAACCTCGCTGGTCCGCGCCCCCTGACCACCAGTCGCGCCGGCCCCCTTCCTTCCCCACTGGCCGCGTCGGGCGACGACGCCCACGCGCCCGCTCCGGCCCCATTCCGGCCTTGCCTCGTTACCGGGCAGGGCTGCGGCTTCGCCCGCACCCGCCTGCCTGTATGCCCGTTAAGGCCCTGTGCCTATGACCAGTGGGCCCGGCCCTAGAACATTAACAAAAAAAAGAGAATTAAAAACAATTTTAATAAATTAATTAATTAATTAATTAGTGAATTAATTAAGTTAATTAACCATGTTTAATTAGTCTATTAACTAGTTAGTTTAATTGAACCGTAATTAGTTTAGTTAAATCCTAATTAACCTAAACAGAGTATGACAGGTGGGTCCCACTGGACCCACATGTCAGTTTGACCAGTCAACACCTCTGTTGACTGCTGACGTCATGCTGACGTCATGATGACGTCATCATGCACTATTCTGGATAAGGTTGAATTAAATTAATTAAATAAATTCTAAAAATGTTTTAAAACTTTAGAAAATCATATAAAATAAACTGTAGCTCAGATGGAAATACTTTCTACATGGAAGTTGCTCAGAATGATGAGACGATTCCGGATATGCAACCTGTTTGTCCGCCACACACCCCTAGCATATCGAACACGCAACTTTCCCCCTCCGGTTCACCTGTCCGAAAACAAGGAACACCGGGGATACTTTCCCGGATGTTTTCCCCCCTCACCGGTATCACCTCATACCGCGTTAGAACACGTCTAGCTCTGCTTGTTGTCCTGTTATGCACTTGCTTGCTATGTATTTACTGTTTCCCCCCCTCTTCTCTCCGGTAGACCCTGTGACGATGCTGATGCCCCTGTGGTCGACTACGTCACCGACGACCCCTTCTTGTCTGAGCAACCAGGCAAGCCCCCCCCCTTGATCACCAGATATCGCCTATTCTTCTCTATACTGCTTGCATTAGAGTAGTGTAGCATGTTACTGCTTTCCGTTAATCCTATTCTGATGCATAGCCTGACATTGTTGCTACATCTGTTGATACCTTACCTGCAATCCTAAATACTTAGTATAGGATGCTAGTTTATCATCTTTGGCCCTACATCCTTGTCAGTCTACCTTGCTATACTATTGGGCCGTGATCACTCGGGAGGTGATCACGGGTATATACTATACATACATACATACTATACAGATGGTGACTAAAGTCGGGTCAGCTCGTTGAGTACCCGCAAGTGATTCCGATGTGGGGGCTCGAAGGACAGGTGGCTCCATCCCGGTAGAGGTGGGCCTGGGTTCCCGACGGCCCCCGACTGTTACTTTGTGGCGGAGCGACAAGGCAGGTTGAGACCACCTAGGCGAGAGGTGGCCTTGGCCCTGGTCGGCGTTCGCGGTTGCTTCATAATAACACGCTTAACGAGATCTTGGTATTTGATCTGAGTCTGGCCATTTGGTCTATACGCACTAACCATCTACGCGGGAGTAGTTATGGGTATCCCGGCGTCGTGGTATCAGCCGAAGCACTTCCTGACGTCAGCGACTGAGCGGGCGCGCCGGATTGGACTGGAACGCCACTAGGCTAGGTCTGCTTCCGGCCGCCCACGCAACGTGCAGGTGTGCTCAGGGCGATGGGCCCAGACCCCTGTGCGCTTAGGTTTAGACCGACGTGCTGACCTCTCTGTTGTGCCTAGGTGGGGCTGCGACGTGTTGATCTTCCGAGGCCGGGCATGACCCAGGAAAGTGTGTCCGGCCAAATGGGATCGAGCGTGTTGGGTTATGTGGTGCACCCCTGCAGGGAAGTTAATCTATTTGAATAGCCGTGATCTTCGGTAACAGGATGACTTGGAGTTGTACCTTGACCTTATGACAACTAGAACCGGATACTTAATAAAACACACCCTTCCAAGTTCCACAGACAACCCGGTGATCGCTTTTCCACGGGGCGACGAGGGGAGGATCACCGGGTAGTACTATGCTATGCGATGCTACTTGGAGATACTACTTGGAGGACTTCAGTCTACTCTCTTCTACATGCTGCAAGACGGAGGCTGCCAGAAGCGTAGTCTTCGATAGGACTAGCTATCCCCCTCTTATTCTGGCATTCTGCAGTTCAGTCCACTGATATGGCCTCCTTACACATATACCCATGCATATGTAGTGTAGTTCCTTGCTTGCGAGTACTTTGGATGAGTACTCACGGTTGCTTTCTCCCCCCTTTTTCCCCCTTCCTTTCTTTCTGGTTGTCGCAACCAGATGCTGGAGTCCAGGAGCCAGACGCCACCGTCGACGACGACCCCTACTACACCGGAGGTGCCTACTACTACGTGCAGCCCGCTGATGACAACCGGGAGTAGTTTAGGAGGATCCCAGGCAGGAGGCCTGCGCCTCTTTCGATCTGTATCCCAGTTTGTGCTAGCCTTCTTAAGGCAAACTTGTTTAACTTATGTCTGTACTCAGATATTGTTGCTTCCGCTGACTCGTCTATGATCGAGCACTTGTATTTGAGCCCTCGAGGCCCCTGGCTTGTATTATGATACTTGTATGACTTATTTATGTTTTAGAGTTGTGTTGTGATATCTTCCCGTGAGTCCCTGATCTTGATCGTACACTTTTGCGTGCATGATTAGTGTACAATTGAATCGGGGGCGTCACATTCACTCAATGTCTTCTCGTGTCATAGTCTTCAACGTGAATGGCTTCACAGACCACCATTGTCTTCAATGTCTTCACACATTTTTAGGGGTCATCTCCGGTAGGTAAAACCGAATCAATGAGGGACTACTACCTGTGTTATCCTGCAATTCTCACAAACACATTAGTCCCTCAACCAGGTTTGTCGTCAATACTCCAAAACCAACTAGGGGTGGCACTAGATGCACTTACAATCTCCCCCTTTTTGGTGATTGATGACAAACTGGTTGAAGTTTTCAACGGGGATAAAAGTATGTGAAATTGTAAGGATTAAGATATTGTCTTCATAGATGGCAAAAAGGCTCCCCCTGAAGATGTGCATATAAATGTTTTGCATTGGAATGCAAATGCACATGGCAGGTTGTACTTGTGGACATCCTCTTCACCATATGAAGACAATACATCATGCATGAACAAATATACAGGAATAATGACATGCATAATGAAAAATGGATGTCTGCGAAATGACTTCATGCGGGATTTATCATCGCATATGCGGAATTTATCGTCGCATCACACAGAATAGCAGAAAAAGTAGCAGACGACCATCAAGTTTAAGTGTTACAACTCAAAGAACCAAATGTATCAAAACGAGAGTTGTAAGTACTAGGCAAAAAGTATATCAACCACCCATTTGGACCCGCTTGAAGACTATCAACATATGCTTCTCCCCTTTTTGTCAGTAAGGACCAAAAAGGTTTGAAGACATAGTCGCTACTCGTTCCCATGAGGAGTAGGTGAAGCAGCAGGGTCGTCGTTGAGGTTTGGTGGTGCAGAAGAACTTGGTGCACTGTCGACACGCACCGAGGTTGGAGGTGGTGAGGTAGCATCATCTGCGTCATCCAAGACTCTGGCATTGACAATTGCTGCGGAGGAGGAGTACTCTGAATCTTCAAGAGACGGGGTTCGACGTAAGACAACATTCCTGGGAGGAGTGGAGTCGAACTTGAATCTCTTAGTGAAGACATCGTCTTGAAGATCAGCTTCAGCACTTAGTAATGTCAGACTCTTCCAGGACCTCCGACAGGTTTCATGGGTGACAAAGGCATTCTTGGTGGCAAGATTGCGAATGCGATTGACATCCACCAAGAGGCTTTGCATTTGACGCTTCATCCAGTAATGATGCTTGTCATGTTTCTGATGCAAGGCCATGAGAAGCTCTCGGTCATTGAGCACACGAGATCGCTTCCGCGTCCTTGGAGCAATAATGCTTTCTGTGGCTTCAGTGCATGCACGGCGAGTGTTGCCGGCCAGAGGATAAACACGAGAATCAACCTGAACACCTTCAACATGCTGGGAAAAGCTCTGACGATCTGCATTATGAAGATATAGTGCTTCCTTGGCAAGCTCTGGGTAAATGGCTTCAATGGACATATCAACCTCTAGTAGAAATATGAGATGGTTACGAGCAGAGTGCCGATAGTCAATAGCAGAGTGAAGCTTGATCAGACGCATAATCCAAGGAGCATAGAATTTCAGACCAAAGATGTCAGACCCAGATGCAGCAAATTGGTGGATGAAGAAATCCTGAGTATTGAAGCTTTTGCCATTGAGAATATAGAAGACCAATGTCTTCATTGCACCTTCAAGCTTTGCTGAGGAGGAATGCCCTTTGATGGGCCATAGAGTTCGCCTAATGATGTGATAGATGGTGTGGGGCAGATACTCTAGGTCTTCAACAAGGAATTCCTTGGGATATTCAGCATACTGGGGCAGTGGCTTCATCATACTTAGTATCTGGCTCCTGTTGGGCTCTGGCTTCTGAAAGATGCTCTCCAATGCATCGCGGTGAAGCTGACAACTAGGTTCATACAGTTTGCCTGGAGTGGAGAGGCCGGTAAGCTCAATGAGATCAAAGGCTTTGGCTTCATGATGGACATTGCCTGTCATCCACTCAAGGACCCATGTCGTTGTATCCTTGTTGTAGCCGCGAATGTGGAGGGTTGCATAGAATTGCAGTAGAAGCTCTTCATTCCAATGTTCCTTGTCGGTAACAAACTGCAGAAGGCTAGCATCACGAAAGCAGTCAAGTGCTTCTTCCAAGCAGGGCAGACCAGCAATGGCTTTGGTGTCCAGACGCATATGAGGAAATATGCGCTCTTGATTGTACGGAATACATGAGTAGTAGCTGCGCTGCTGATAACTCCAGAACCGATCTGATGATATTCTTGGCTTGGAATATGGGTTCTTAGCGTTATCGAAGAAGGTGTTGTGTGCAATGAAGCCGTTGACATTGAATGAGCCTGGTGCTGATGCAGTACCTGGAAACCTTGGCAGCCTTGGTTTTGGCTTCTGAACCTGAGGCATGTGCTCCACATGATAGTCAAACTGAGGTCCGGGAGCAGGCGGAGGAACCAGAATAGGCCATCTAACAGGGACAAGCTCGCCTTGGTAGAATGGTTGCTCAATTGTGTGGGGCCTTGGAGGCGGAACGGGAGCAGTGGCATTAGCAGAGGCGCCAGGCTGCACATTTGTTGCAGGTGCATCAGTGGCTTCATGCACAGTGTTCATTGCAGGCGCCACATTGTCTTCAGCCATGACAACGTCATTGGCTTTAGAAGTGTTGTTGGTGGCCGCCTCAGGATTCTCAACCTCCACTTGAGTAGCTGGAGGGTCGGGCACAGTCACGTTCTCCTCGAGAACAACTTCTTGGGTGGTAGGGGGAGTAGCAACACGCTCTTCTTCTTGTCTTTCTTCGGCTGATGCAGCCGGATTATCTTCAGCAACATTGGCTTCGGACGAGGGAACCGTCACAGAAGGATTATCTTCAGGGAACACTTGACGTGCCACTGAGATGGACTGGTTTGAGTCTTCTTCTGTGATGGTTGTCATGGAGACAGATGGCCTTAGACCTTTGCGAAGCTGTTGAAACACGGGCGACGCCTTTGGCGAGGGTGTGGTCTCCATGTAATTATCATCATTCACCAACGGACTGGTGACTTGCGCTAGTGGAGGACGGGGTGTACTTGGTGAATCTTGACTTGGAGTTCCTGGTTGGGGGCGATCAGCCCACAAGGCATCTTGAGAGATTGGCGTCAAAGGACGACCAATACTGATGAGCTCACTGTTCGTGAGAACAGGCGATGATACCGTTGGGCGCTCAATCTGAGGAAGGACTTCATCATCTTCTACATTGTCGTGAGGACCAATGTCTTCAGTCGCGATGGGGTTAACGAATGGAACTTCTTGAGCTTCAGGAGCCTCTTTGGAAGCAGACTCATGGACTATCAACCGACACTCTTGATTTTCAGGGTCAGGGTGAGCAAAAGCAATGGGTTCAACAACAAGGGGCTATGTGGGAGCAGCCCGATCTCTCTTCTTGGTTTTTCTCTTCTTGGGGGGTGGTGCATCATCAGCAGTGCGCTTGATTTTTTGCTTCCTGGCTTTGGCTTCAGCTACCTTGGTTTTCTTCTATTCTGAAGCCAATGTGGGGACCTTAGGCTTCGAGCCTGTCATGCGGGCGGGAAGACAATGTGAGGTTCTTCCCGTCGTGGAGCTTCAGTTTGGGCCACAATATGCTTCTTCTTTCTCTTAGCAGCCATCTTGGGGTCAATGCCAGGACGCCCAAGAGCCTTGTGCTTTTTAGCTTCGTTGTAAGCCTGAACACACTTGGCAGCAAGATTTTCCATGCACTCTCTTGAACCTTTGGCTTCCTCACGTTTCTTATGAAACACCTCCTTGAGGTCATTCAGCATCAGCTTGAATTTCTGAACATCAGCCACGCTAAGCTTGGCCACATGCTTCTTGAACTGCTCTTTCTCAAAATCAATCTTGTTCTTCAATTCAACAATTCGCTGAGCCAGAGCCAGCTCAGGAGCAATGGCGCCTTGAAAGGAGACGCCGATGCCAATGGGGAGTTGAAGATCATCAAAACTGAGATCTTGATTGTCGAACCACTCATCAATGAAATTGTGCAAGATATTCACATCGAAGAGGGGCAGATCATTGAAGATCTCCGCCTCTTGCTTGCTCTTGATCAGTTGCTCAAGAGCATCATTACCAAACTCTTCATCTGAAGACAAATCAATGGCTTCAGATTCGTTCCTCAGAACGGCAGCTGGTGTCAGTGCTTCTGGATCTCTGAACAGTTTTCTTCTGTGGCTTCTCGCGCTTCTTGGAGATGCGAGAGAGATCTTCAGAGGTGTTACTGGGAGCAGGAGGGGCAGTTGCCAATGGCTTCACTCAAGAAGCTTTTGGAGCAGCAGATGATTTTGAAGCCTTAGCTTTCTTTTGCTTCAGCGGCTTGGGTGTAGGAGCTGGAGCATCAGCAGTGTCAGCACCATCATTAGAATGATCCACTTTTGCACCTTGGACAGCAATGTGTGTGATGAGGCCTGCAAGGTTGTAGAAGGGGCTAATCCTGTTCTCATTGGCTTCACGGGTGCCATCTTCCCGAGGTGAAGAAGGACCAGGGTTGAAGTCAAGTCCTAAAGTCTTCTTGCTCTTCGCAGCTGAGTCTTTGGCAAACTGGTAGTTGCGTTTGAACAGATGGTCTTCGCGGCACCACAACAGAGAAGAAGGGTCAGCGTTCTCTGGCTGCGGTCCGCGAATCATGCACGGATAGAATTCTCGTTGAATGGCTTCAGGAAGGGACTGGGGTTGAAGATTTTTGTACACAATATCCCCCCAGGGTCCCTTGATGGCATTTTTCTCTGCATACTCTTCTATGACAAAGCGGTACTTGAACCATTCCTCTTCCCAGTATCTTCTAATCCACTGGATTCGATTCTTGCGACCTGTATAGGTTTCCTCAGGGTCTGTTTTGTACAGCTCGTGCAAATCTGGAGGCAAATCCTTGGAAGTGTTTCCACAGTGCTGTCTACCACCCTTTATTGCTGACTTCTCAATGGCCATGAAGTTTAATTTGAAAGGCTTCAGTACTTGCAAGGGCTTCAGACGGATGGTCAGACAAGAACTGGCTTCAGGTGAATTGATGTGACTCTATAAGAATTCTGTAAATGAATGCAGACTATGAGAACCAAGGGATTCTCCCACGGACATGTACCTATGACAACATTAGAGGTGTGAGGGAAGGGGAGGAGGTCATATGCATCCTCGGAAGATTTTGATGATAAATCAGTTTGAAGACATTAACCTCATAACGCAAAGACATTCACTTATTTGATGAGAGTTGGTTCGAGAGTTGTACAAATCCAAGAGTAAGTACAAGTGATGAATCTAACTTGTAAAGAAGCATAAGTGAATAGACTATGCAGAGTATGAGATGCAGAATGAGATAGATTCAAGTTTGGAGATCTAGAAACCAATTTTGGTAAAGAAGGATGAATCTATCAGATCGAAAAGACGGTAAAAAGTGAAATTTAATTACCACACGAAGAACTGCTAGACGGAGCGAAGTTGGAGGCCGAGCAGTTCGATCTTCTGTGCCCTAACTTGGCGATGGAGGACACCTACAGCAACGGCGGAGAGGACGAGGTCCGCGGCCGGCGTGAGGACGGCATCGGAGAAGTCGCGGCAGCTAAGTGCTTTGTCGCCGGCGTCGTCGAGAGCTAGCGGAGGCGCTAGGGTTTGCAAGAGATGGCGAGGAGGAAGAAGAATTTTTGACCGAGACGTGACGGGTATTTATAAGGAAAGAGACGACACAACGCAATTACGCAGGTGCCCCTGGCGGTTCACATCTGACATACACGTGGCAAGCATGCAACACCTTGGAAGTTGTTCCATGTTCCCACGCACGCCTGGATTGTCGGGTGGTCGTTCTGAATTCTCCGGTTTTCAGGCGAAAGGATATGGCATTAAAAACCGACATAAATGTTTGTCAGATTGACTTCAGCTGACAAGGTCTCAGTGAAGACAATCGATAGTTTTCAATAGAATGCATATGATTTGGACAGATAGAGTTGAGGAAGAAGCATAGACAGGTTAGCGTCCGATCACATTCACTTAGTTCAAAAGATTCAACACGAAGACATAGCTATAAGTGAATGTTGTAGAGGACAGAACACTAGTATAAGGCCAAATCAGCCTAATGAAGATAAACTTGAATATAAGCCAAGGATGAAGATAAATCAAATATGAAGACTTTGCAAACATAACACCAAGAGAAACACCTCAAACAAAAGTTTGGTGGTGGCGTTACCCACCGTATAGGAAGTATTAGACCCAGACACGACACACAATTATCGTGGCGCTCCGAAGTTAAATTCTGCATTAATGTATTCACACTCAGAGTGTATGTCTTCATTGATTGAAGATATACATTACTTCGTGTGTTGCACATCTAAGTCATCAAAATGCATAAGTGTTAGGATGTGTGCCTAATCAGAGGACATTTGAGGATTCCAAGATATTTAGCTCACACCGCAACTTACAAAACCTTTTCTCATCCAAGGGCTTTGTGAAGATATTAGCCAACCGCTCTTCTATCTTGACGTGAATGGTCTCAATATCTTCCTTCATAACATGATCTCTGAGAAAGTGATGACGAATTTCAATGTGCTTTGTCTTCGAGTGCTGAACTGGGTTGTTGGCAATCTTGATGGCACTCTCATTGTTGTAGTAGAGGGGCACATTCTTCAGATGGATACCATAGTCCTTGAGAGTTTGCTTCATCCAGAGAAGCTGAGCACTGCAAGATCCAGCAGCAATGTATTCGGATTCAGAAGTGGGGAGAGATACACAGTTCTGCTTCTTTGAAGACCAATAGACAAGAGATCGTCCCAGAAAGTGACATGTGCCTGATGTGGACTTGCGATCAACCTTGTCACCAGCATAATCAGCATCTGAGAATCCAACTAGATCAAACTCTGAGCCCTTTGGATACCATAATCCTAGCGTTGGGGTGTAAGCCAAATATCGAAGAATTCACTTCACACCTAAGTGATGCGATTCCTTTGGTGCCGCTTGGAATTGGGCACACATGCAAACACTAAGCATTATATCTGGCCTAGATGCACATAAGTAAAGCAAAGAACCAATCATGGAGCGGTATACCTTTTGATCGAACTCTTTACCATTTTTGTCGCGACCCAGATGACTTTTGGTTGGCATTGGCATCGTGTATCCTTTGCAGTCTTGCATTCCAAACTTCTTCAAGCAATCTTTGAGGTATTTTTCTTGAGATATGAAGATGTCGTTGCGTTGCTGACGGATTTGGAGACCCAGAAAGAACTTCAGCTCGCCCATCATGGACATCTGATATTGCTCTTGCATCATGTGACCGAACTCATCACTGTATTTCTTGTTGGTGCAGCCGTAGATAATGTCATCCACATAGATTTGGCACACAAACAGTTCACCATCATATGTCTTCATGAAGAGTGTAGGATCTAGTGAACCAGGTTTGAAGCCTTTGCTCTTAAGGAAGTCTTTGAGCATGTCATACCAAGCACGAGGGGCTTGTTTGAGGCCATACAGTGCCGTGTTGAGCTTGTATACCATATCAGGATGTTTTGGATCTTCAAAGCCAGGAGGTTGTGCGACATATACTTCTTCTTCTATATTTCCATTGAGTAAGGGCTTTTCACATCCATTTGATACAGAAGGATGTTGTGATGATTTGCATAGGCCAGCAGTATGCGAATGGCTTCAATCCTTGCCACCGGAGCAAATGTTTCATCGAAGTCAATTCCTTCCACTTGAGTGTAACCTTGTGCAACGAGATGAGCCTTGTTTTTGACCACTTGACCATGCTCATCTTGCTTATTGCGATATATCCATTTGGTGCCAATGATATTGTGCTTCCAAGGATCAGGACGCTTGACTAATTCCCACACATTATTCAGCTCGAACTATTGAAGCTCTTCTTGCATAGCTTGAATCCATTCAGGTTCCATGAAGGCTTCATCAATTTTCTTGGGTTCAGAGATTGAGACAAATGGAAAATGCCCACAAAAGTTGGTTAGCTGTGTTGCTCTTTGAGTTGCTTTTGAACGAGTGAGTGGACCAGGTGCATTCAAGCTGTCAATTATCTCCTCAATCTGAACTTCATTTGCAACACAAGGATGAATAGGACGAAGATTTTGCTCTTGCTGATCAATGTCATCAGTTGGGGGATTGTCTTCAGGCTGAGCATTGTCTTCAGGTTGATTAGGTGCAGGAATAATAAGCTCTTCTTCAATCTGATTCTCAGAGGGTATAATTTCTCCAATTCCCATCTGCTTGATTGATTCACTTGGAGGTACTTCATCTAGCACATCTGGCAGGTGCTCTCTTTGCGAGCCGTTAGTCTCATCGAACCGCACATCCATAGTTTCAACCACTTGATAGTGAAAGAGGTTGAAGACTCTGTAGGAGTGCGAATCCTTTCCATAACCAAGCATAAAACCTTCATGTGCTTTCGGTGAAAATTTTGACGTGTGATGTGGATCCTTGATCCAGCACCTTGCACCAAATACTCTGAAGTAACTTACAATTGGCTTCTTGCCAGTTAGGAGTTCATATGATGTTTTCTTCAGAAGCTTGTGAAGATAGACACGGTTGATGATGTGGCAAGAAGTGTCAATGGCTTCAGGCCAGAACTTCCGTGGAGTCTTGTACTCATCAAGCATCGTTCGAGCCATCTCAATGAGAGTTCTGTTCTTGCGCTCTGCGATGCCATTCTGCTGAGGTGTATAAGGAGCAGAGAACTCACGAGTGATACCCAGTGTATCCAGATAGAGGTCGAGGCCGGTGTTCTTGAACTCAGTGCCGTTGTCGCTTCTGATGTGCTTGATCTTGACGCCATAGTTCGTCATGGAGCGATTGGCAAAGCGTCTGAAGACATCCTGCACTTCAGTCTTGTAGAGGATTATATGCACCCAAGTGTATCTAGAGTAATCATCAACAATGACGAAGCCATAGAGGCAAGCAGTAGCAGTGAGAGTAGAGTAGTGAGTAGGTGTCAGAGTAATGGGCCACGGGTAGCCTCACCCGAGACCCTGAACATATCAAAACTTTGGGCCGGCTTCGCCCCGCAGTGTCCCAAGCTGAAGCTCCGCCCTCCGGGGGCCGACTAGCCCAACGGCCGGCCCCTAGAGGACGGTCAACCACCTACAGACGGCACCACGAGCGGTCGGCTCCAATCAGCCGGCCTCCAGAGAGGACGGCGTCGAGCAAGCGGCCACCTGGTGCCCTCAGAGTTTGTGCCCCCATCAAGAGGACAAGATGGGGCGTGGCTACAATGAAGCCTCTCACCCCCGAATCATGGGCTTGGAGTGGCCACAGTGCCCTGTACAGGCGAAGATCTCCGCACAGCGCGACACTGTTGCCACCTCCCCCTGACGTCACTCCAGACAGGCGGAGCCCTGATCCCATGACGGCTTGTCGGTACGGCCCGCAGGCTGCGGGCCCTACTGGGCAGTGACACCTCGGAAGACGGCGCACGCTGAACCAATCGGACCAGGGGGAGGCCGGCCTCCAGCAGGCGGCCGTCCCTTCCCTCGAAGCAAGTGCACCATTAACCCGATGAGACCAGGTGTGGCTACAGTGATCTCCCGCCAGGCGGCGGGACTGTAGCCACACTGAGCTGACCAAGCCCGCGTCATTAACAGCACGACTACAGTGAGCAGCCACCAACCAGACCCGCCGGCGGCGGGAGCGGCCTGTCGGCTCCGTATCAGACCAGTCAGTGGGGCCTACCAGGCGGCGGGCCCTAGTAGTCGGCGAAGAAGCCAGAGGCCGGAGACACTGACAGCTGGGCCCAGTATCCCGGCCAGATTACCATTGTACCCCTAGGGGGTAGGCCTATATAAACCCCCCAGGGCACCCATGCAAAGGGTTCCCACTCTTTTAGAACTAGCCACTCCCCTAGAGCAGGAGAGAGCTAGCCTTGCCTTCTCCTACCTCTAGAATACAGCGCAAGGAGCACCTTTGTATCACTTGCGCCATAGTGATCATGCGGAGACCCCGCAGAGCAGGACTAGGGGTGTTATCTCCTAGGAGAGCCCCGAATCTGGGTAAAGTACGCCGGCGTTCGTGTCTACGCCTCATCCGGCTTACAGGCACCGGGGACATTCTACTCGCTCCCACCATGATAAGCCATCCATTGGCATATGTCACACCCAACCACCAACATTTGGCGCCCACCGTGGGGCGAGGTGCACCTTCTCCCAGAGATCTGCTCTGGACGGGAACCTTGTTCCTTCCTGGCGAGCGAAGCCAGCCGAGCACGCCCGATGGCGTCAGCCTCGATGCCCTGCATGGCGCGAAGATCGCCTGCACGGCGAGCTGCCTCGCCGACCTTGTTGGCGAGGTTCACCTCTCCGATGAGCCGGCCTCCGACGCGGGCACCGGCTGCCCCGAGAGCCGTCTTGTCAGCCTCCTCGACCAGCTTCACGTCACCAGTGAGCCGGCTGTGGACCTGGAGTCGGTTGGCTCCACCAGCCCGATGATCGTCGACTCTGACACGGCGTCGCTTGACGCATTCCCCACCAATGTGGTGGTCTACGACGAGCCACCTCCTCGCGAGCACAACGGCAGGAGCACCGTCACAGAGGTGCTCGTCATCAACAGTGGCAAGCGCTCGGCTGGAGATGCTCGAGACCCACTCGATGCGGCGCTGTGAGACTTGACGGCGCCCATCCCAGAAGACGCAGACGCTGAGACGCTGGAAGCACGCCGCGTCCAGCTCCTGGAGAGCGCTGGCCGACTGGCCAGCGTGCGGCGCCTCTCGGACGCCTATCAGCGCGAGATGGACCGGGCCGTTGGCGGCACACTGGCTCCTAAGGGGCCTAGCCACATTGGCTCCATCCGGCAGCGTGGCGCGACCATTTCCAGCATGTTTGGGGCAGAACGCCCCGTCTACGCCACGCCTGCAGAGAACAACCGGGCCTCCCAGGCGGTGACGGACGAGCTGGATAAGTACGAGGGCGATGAGCGTCGCCACATGATGGAGCAAGTCCAGCATCTCCTAGACGCGGCCGCCGTGCAGCACGAGGCCGGCTGCCGCACTGAAGTGCCCGCCCCGTGGAACGAGGAACCGCCCCTTCGCCAGGACCACGACGCGACATCCCGGACACCGACTGGCGGTGCCCGCGGAAGATGAGGCAACGAGCTGGCTGCCAGCCGAAGTCGGACTCACCTTTCCATTGAGCGTGACAAAGATGGCCGCCCTCGAGCGGTGGAGCGCCGAGGCGACCCTCCTCCTCCTCCGCCTCGCGGAGCAAGGGATCCCACTCCGCCGCCTGTCATGCACCCGACACTCGGCGACCGCCTTGGCCGCCGAGAGGGAGTCGTAGAGAACGACTCCCGCCATCGGATCGACCACCTCAACCAATCCCTGGCGCTAGAAGAAGAAGGTGCTCTGGGCCCGCCCTGTTTCGGCCCATGAATCCAAGATGAGCCCTTTCCCAAAGGATTCACGCTCCCGAGAGATACGCCCAAGTACACCGGCTCCGTGAAGCCGAAGGATTGGCTGGTCGACTACTCGACACCTGTCAGCATAGCGAACGACAACAAGCGCGTTGCCATGAAGTATGTCCCGCTCATGCTTCAAGGCACAGCCCAGACATGGCTTAACAGCCTGAAGCCCCGCAACATCAACAACTGGGTTGATTTCACCGAGGCCTTCATCCGCAACTTCACCACCACGTACAAGCGGCCTCCCAAGCCCCGACAGCTCTCCTTGTGCGTCCAAGGGCCCAGCAAATCAACTCGCGACTACCTCACGCGCTGGGCCGAGGTGCAGGCAATCGAGTACTTCACCACCGTGTGCCGAGAGGGCACCCTCCTCAAGAATCGACTCCTCTGCGACGAGCCTGCGGCGCTCGACGAGCTGCTGATCATCGCCGACAAGCACACCATGGCCGACTCCTCCATGAAGGCAGAAATCCTAGTCGATGCGTCTGGCAAGGTGGCACCTCAGGCCCCTCGGACTCCGGTTGGTGAGACCAGTCGGCGACAGCATCCTAGCGACAACAAGCGGAAGCCCACTTAGCCGGCTTCCACCAGCCGGCAGGTGGCGACAGTCTAGGACCAACAGCCGGAGGGGCAGCCGACACCCAAGCGTCAGAAGGGCGGCAAGTCCAATTGGTTGCCCGCCTTCTCTTATGAGCAGACCCTAGATGCACCTTGCAAATTCCACGGCGGCGCGAAGCCGTCCAACACACCACTCGGAAGTGTCATTGGCTTGCCAGAATCGCCAAGGGAGATGGACTCCTGCCTCCTCCACCTGTCGGACTGCCGCCTCCTCAGCCCCAGCAGCCGGCGGCCCGGCCAGTCGGCGCCATACAAGACGAGTATCCAGAGGAACACAGAGCTTATGTTGTGTTCACCAGCTTGGCTGATGATAGACGCAGCAAACGATAGCAACAACAAGAAGTACAAGCAGTGGCCTCAAATACTCCAAGATTCATGCATTGGTTTGAGAAGCCTATCAGTTGGAGCAGGGCCGACCACCCTGAAGTGATGCCTTCCCCAGGTTCATACGCCCTGGTCCTAGATGCTACCTTTGCAACGGAGAGGCGGGCAGTGCGTTTCTCCAGAGTCTTGATAGATGGCGGCAGCAACATCAATATCCTGTACCGTGACACAATGGAGAAGTTGGGAATCAAGTAGAAGCAGCTCCTTCCCAGTCAGACTGTATTCCATGGCATAGTTCCTGGCCCTTCCTGCTCACCAATCGGCAAGACCCAAATAGACGTTCTCTTCGGAGACAAGAATCATTTCCGCCATGAGCTAGTTTGGTTTGAAGTGGTGGACCTTGAAAGCCCCTACCATGCACTGCTTGGCCGACCTGCTCTGGCCAAGTTCATGGCAGTTCCCCACTATGCTTACCTCAAGATGAAGATGCCGAGTACCAAGGGGATCCTGACTGTAGTCGGAGACTACAAGAAGTCGACCGCTTGCGCCGCGGATAGCAGCCGGCTGGCCGAGTCCCTCATGATCCCAACTGAGAAGCGGCTCCTCGACCGGGTGGTGGCGATGGCAGGCAAGAAGCCGGAAATGTCACCCATCCCCAAGGAGTCACAAGTTGAGGGCTCGTTCAAGCCAGCCAAGGAAACAAAGAAGATACCCTTGGACCCGGAGCACCCGGAGAGGCACGATGTCATAGGTGCAAACCTTGACAGCAAATAGGAAAGCGAGCTCGTCGATTTCCTCCGTGAGAATCAGGACATCTTCGCATGGTCTCCCAAAGACATGCCGGGTGTTCTGACGGATTTCGCCGAGCACAAGCTACATGTATGACCTGACGCCAAGCCGATCAGGCAGCCCTTGCACCGCCTGTCGGAAGAGAAGAGAAGAGTTGTCGGAGAAGAGATAGCCCGGCTTCTAGCAGCCGAATTCATCATTGGAATATTCTTTCCAGAGTGGCTGGCCAACCCACTCCTAGTGTTGAAGAAGAATAAGCAGTGGCACATGTGTATTGACTATACTAGCCTCAACAAAGCTTGCCCCAAAGATCCCTTTGCCCTACCAAGAATTGACCAAGTGATAGACTCCACAACCGGATGCGAGCTGTTGAGTTTCTTGGATACGTACTCAGGGTACCATCAGATAAAGCTGAACCCGGCCGACAGGCTGAAGACCGCCTTCATCACACCATTCGGAGCCTTCTTCTACCTGACCATGATGTTCGGCTTGAGAAACGCCGGTGCCACGTTTCAGCGTTGCATGCAGAAGTGTCTCCTCAAGCAACTCGGCAGAAATGCCCATGTTTATGTGGATGATGTGGTGGTGAAGACGGAGAAGCGTGGCACACTGCTAGAAGACCTCAAGGAAACCTTTGAGAACTTGCGCCAATTCCAGATCAAGCTCAACCCGGAGAAATGTGTCTTTGGAGTACCAGCCGGCCAGCTTCTCGGTTTCCTGGTCTCAAAGCGCGGCATAGAGTGCAACCCGGTGAAGATCAAGGCCATTGCGAATATGGAGGTGCCCACCCGACTGTTGGACGTGCAGAAGTTCACCGGCTGCCTGGCATTGATCAGCCATTTCATCAGTCGGCTAGGTGAAAAGGCTCTTCCCCTGTACCAGCTCATGAAGGAGACCACTTTTTTCGAGTGGAACAACAAGGTGGACGAAGCTTTTCTCCATCTCAAGAAGATGTTGACAACCCCGCCTATCTTGGCGGCTCCGACTGAGAAAGAGCCCATGCTCCTCTACATTGCTGCTACCAGTTGGGTTGTCAGCACAGTCATTGTGGTAGAACGTAAAGAGGAGGGAAGAGCATTGCCGGTCTAGAGACCGGTATATTACCTGAGTGAAGTACTGTCCGCCTCCAAGCAAAACTACCCACACTATCAGAAGATGTGCTACAGTGTGCACTTTGCCGCCAAGAAGCTGAAGCCTTACTTTCAAGAGCACCCAATAACTGTCACCTGCACGGCTCCACTTACTGAGATCATTGGAAGCCGAGATGCTTCTGGCCGAGTGGCCAAGTGGGCTATTGATCTGGCCCCTTACACCATCTACTACCAGCCTCACACCGCCATCAAGTCACAAGTGCTGGCTGACTTCCTCGTCGACTGGGCCGAGACCCAGTACTTACCGCCAGTGCCAGACTCCACCCATTGGCGGATGCATTTTGATGGTTCCAAAATGCGCACCGGTCTGGGAGCCGGCATCGTCCTCACCTCTCCCAAAGGCGACAAGCTCAGATATGTGCTGCAAGTCCATTTTGCCGCCTCCAACAACATAGCAGAATATGAGGCACTCATACACGGACTCCGGCTTCCCAAGGAACTCGACATTCGCCGGATCCTGTGCTATGGTGACTCCGACTTGGTTGTTCAACAGTCGTTAGGCGACTGCGATGCCATGGACGCGAATATGGCAAGCTACTGCTTCCTCGTGCAGCAACTCAGTGGATACTTTGACGGGTGCGAGTGAGGGAGTCCTGGATTAGGGGGTATCCAGACAACCGGACTGTGCACAACGTCCGGACTATTGAAGCGTGAAGATACAAGACTCAAGACTTCGGCCCGTGTCCGGATGTGACTCTCCTTTACGTGGAAGGCAAGCTTGGCGATCCGGATATTGTGTTTCCTTTCTTGTAACCGACTCCATGTAAACCCTAGCCCTCTCCGATGTCTATATAAACCGGAGAGGTTGGTCCTTAGAAGGCCAATCACAATTACAATCATACCATCATAGGCTAGCTCCTAGGGTTTAGCCCTTATGATCTCGTGGTAGATCTACTCTTGTACTACCCATATCATCAATATTAATCAAGCAGGAAGTAGGGTTTTACCTCCATCGAGAGGGCCCGAACCTGGGTAAACATCTGTGTCCCTTGCTTCCTGTTACCATCAGCCTTGACGCACAGATCGGGACCTCCTACCCGAGATCCGCCGGTTTTGACACCGACATTGGTGCTTTCATTGAGAGTTCCTCTGTGTCGTCGCTATCAGGCTCGATGGCTCCTTCAATCATCATTAACGACGCTGCCCAGGGTGAGGCTTTCCTTCTCGGACAGATCTTCATGTTCGGCGGCTTTGCACCGGGCCAATTCGCTTGGCCATCTAGAGCAGATCGATAGCTATGCCCCCGGCCACCAGGTCAGGTTCAGAAACTTGAACTACACGGCGGATATCCGCGAAGACTTGATCTTCGAGGGATTTAGGCCAGCGCCAGGAGCGCCGAACAGTCACGATGAGCACGGCTTAGACCTGCTGTTGGACGATGCTCGGGATATCACCCCAGCAGAAGCCTCAAATCTAAATCCGGGGCAGGTTGCATTGCCTAAGGACGGAGGGCTGGACCCCGCCTCGCAGGCCGTACCCTCATCGGCGATGGAGCCGAACACAGGCCTCACTTCCAAGGGAGCCTGTAATTCCGGACCCCCGGATTCATATCCGGTTGTAGGTTCCAGTCCGCGCGTCCTCGAGTTTGCCGAGCCTGGTTGGGCTCCGGTAACGGGGTTCACCGCAGCAAACATCTTTCATCACTCGCCCCTTGGCGACATACTAAACTCATTTAAAGTTCTCTCTTTGACAGAGAATTCCAGGCCGAACTATGTCCGGGTCGAGTGGAAAGCAGGCAACGAGGAAATTCGTTACCCACCCACCACCCACTTGATAGCCACAGTTGATGATTTAACCGACGTGCTTGACTTCGACTCTGAAGGCATCAACGGTATGGACGACGATGCAGGAGAAGACTCAGAATCTATGGGGTACCGGATTCCCGCCTCGTCACATGACATATACATGGTGGATACACCCAAGGAAGACGAGGGCGACAATCCAGAAGATAAAACCCCTGGGAAAAAACCAAAGTGACGGCGCAGACGCCGTTCCAAATCTAGCAACAGTAAATATATTAGCAAGAGCGCCAGAAGAATGGATACTCCGGTCAACCCCAAAGGCAACAACGACCAAACGGAACTAGCGATGGAGCAGGACGAACCAGGTCACACCGAGCATAGTTCGGAGCAGACGCCCGAAGACAATGATCCAGAGGGACGAGTTCATCAAACCGACCTAGGACAAGAAGACAGTCCAGACGATGACGCGTTCATCATTCCAGAAGAACGCGTGGAACGAGAGAACCTCCACAGAAAGCTTATGGCCACATCGAGAAGTCTGAAGAGGCAGAAGCAACAGCTTAAAGCCGCACAGGAAACGCTCAATCGCAGATGGAATAAAGTGCTAGACACTGAAGAAAGATATGGCGACGATCGCCACACAAAGAGCTACCGAAAACGTAAGCTACTGCCAGAATTCGACGACGAGGCCGTTCCACCAAAGAGTAACACGACCAGGATACAAGACGTACCACTTCATAACCACAACAAATCAACTACCAAAGACGCACACGATCTACGCAAGCACCTGGAAAAGAAAGCTGGCGCAGCTAGGTCCATCTACGGATCTAAAGGACACACCCCGGCGGGGGACTGTGGTCGTCAAAATGGTTATGACAACCAAATACTAGTTCAGAATAAACACCAAACACAACAACAGCCGACGACATGCCACAGCGCGTCCAGATACAGAGGGACTGCTCACCCCCTGTGCTTTACTGATGAAGTACTGGACCATGAATTCCCACAGGGCTTTAAACCTGTGAACATAGAGGCATACGACGGAACGACAGACCCAGGGGTCTGGATCGAGGACTTTATCCTACATATACATATGGCTCGTGGGGATGATCTCCACGCCATCAAATACCTTCCCCTCAAACTGAAGGGACCAGCTCGACACTGGTTGAAAAGCCTCCCCGAAAATTCAATTGGGAGCTGGGAGGAACTAGAGGACGCTTTCAGGGCCAATTTTCAAGGGACTTATGTCCGGCCTCCGGATGCTGACAATTTAAGTCACATAATCCAACAACCCGGAGAGTCAGCCCGCAAGTTTTGGAACAGATTCCTCACTAAGAAGAATCAAATTGTGGATTGTCCGGATGCCGAAGCCTTAGCGGCATTCAAACACAGCATCCGTGATGAGTGGCTCGCCAGACACCTCGGCCAAGAAAAGCCAAGGACAATGGCAGCCCTAACAAGCCTTATGACCCGCTTTTGCGTGGGAGAAGATAGCTGGCTAGCCCGTAAAGGCACTAGCGACCCTAGCACATCCGAAATAAGGGATGGCAATGGGAAGCCACATCGTAATAAAAATAAATGCCAAAACAAGGAAGAGAGCCTGGATAACACAACGGTTAATGTCGGATTCAGGGGCCCTCGACCTAACCAGCAAAATAAGCCATCTAAAGGCAGTAAAGAGGGATCATCCAATCTGAACAGAGTTCTGGACAGACTATGCCAAATTCATGGCACCCCTGACAAACCTGCGAACCACACGCACAGAGAGTGCTGGGTCTTTAAGCAGGCTGGCAAATTAAACGCCGAAAACAAGGGAAGGGAAACACCAAGTGAAGACGAGGATGAACCTCGCCAGCCGAACACTAAGGGACAGAAAAAATTCCCACCAGAGGTTAAAACAGTGAATATGATCCACACGACTCGCACATCCTCGGGAAGGCACGAACGCACCCATAAAGACACGCGCGATATAGAGCCCATCATACCCACACCTAACTACCGGATGTCCTGTCCGATCACCTTCGATCACCTGGACGGCTGAGCTAGTATTCGGCGCGAAGGATCAGATGCCTTGGTGCTTGACCCAATAATCGACGGATACCACCTCACCCACGTCCTTATGGACGGCGGCAGCAGCCTCAATTTTATATATGAGGACACTGTCCGCAGGATGGGGATAGAGTCATCCAGAATCAGCAAGATCAACACCACCTTTGAAGGGGTGATACCAGGCGTTGAAGCCTACAGCAGGGGCTCCATCATACTGGAGGTAATATTCGGCTCTCCAGGCAACTCCAGAAGCGAAGAACTAGTCTTCATCATCGCACCCTTCCAAAGCAGCTATCAAGCATTGCTCGGAAGGGCGGCCTTCGCCCGCTTCAACACATTGCCGCACTATGGCTACCTCACACTCAAGATGCCCGGCCCACGTGGCATCATCACCATTAGCAGAATATCAGAGTGCTTTTCGTGTGAAGAGGAACACACGACGGCCCTAGCGGCCGGACTATAAGCGGCCTCTAACAAAAATATGACGGACACGGTTGGACGAGTCCGGCAGCCCATATCAAACCAGGGCACCGTATATGTAATCCTATAGTGGATACCAAGGGCTCATAATAAAGACCCACACTTGGCCCAACCTTATTGGCAGGCCAGCATCTCAGATTTTTACTATCCATCGCATACTTACGTTGCACTCTTATATGAGTTTCCCTTTCCAGCAGACAACGTCCGCGCGATACCCTTCCAGGATGCGGCACAACAGAGACAAAGGCGCAAACGTGCAGCAGGGCCCCATTCAACAGGTTTCTTTTTAGATTAAGCCCCTGTGTAAACCTTTTCTATTGTCTCTTGTTGTTTAACCATCCCATGGGTTCCATACCCACAGAGGATACTGCCGTTTTTGGCATTTCGCAACGACAGATTAATGCCCGTACCTGGAAACACAGGGTTTATAATGAATGGGCATTCTTGATCTCATCATCTATTATAAAGTCTGAATACCTTCAGGAGTGTTCAGCGTCACGAGTTTGGCCTTATATGCATCAGCTCCGAATCATGTGTTTGGTCAAATGTTGGGTTTGCCCGGCTCCTGGGTTTGCCACCTTACGTTCCGTTATTATCGGCTAAGGTGGCCAAAGGAGAACTACTGCAATCGTGCCCTGGTTATTCCGGATGAGCACCTCAGTAGAGAAAGCCGAAAACTGACTGTCATGATACAGCGAGAGACTGGTCAACCACTCGACGACTCACCAGAATCTTTAGGATTCCTCCACATTAACGAAGGGCCATTTCCCGGCCAGGTACATACACGCCTTTATTCGGATGCACGCGAAGGTACCAGGGGCTACATAGTAGCTCCACTTTAGAATCCCGCGGCTAAGCGAAAGTGTTACAGCTATATAGCCCGGTTGCCTAGTTCGTCGTGCGATCACCTCCTTAATGGACCAAGACGTTGGATCAAGAGTGATTAAGCATATTTTTTCGCGAACACCCCTGTATTGTATGCATGGGGGCTGAAGCCAATGACTGCTAACTTTCAGATTGCATATTTATATATACATATATATATAAACGGCCGCACAAGGGAAATAATCATATTCTCAGGCAAATAGTATAAATCCAGCCTTATAATCAAAATAAACATTGTTTTTACAATGATTTGAATCATCACTCAAATAGGAGATTCTTCGGGCACTGCGCCTCTATCAGGCGGGCACCCTTTGTGACCTGCGCCAAGTAGTGCCCGGCCGGATATTGGCCCCCCACCGGATCCTGAGATGCTATAATAGTGGTATCCATATCCATCCAATACGCTTTAACGCAGGCAAGGGCCATCCACGCACCCTCTATGCATGCCGACCTCCTCAGGGCATTGATCTGAGGCACCGCCCCAAGGAACTGTTGCACCAAACCAAAGTAACTGTCCGGCTTAGGCCCCTTCAGCCAAAGATGGTCTATTACAGACCGCATTGCAAGCCCGGACAGCCTGTGAAGCTCCGCTACAGCAGCCATCCTATCACTTAACGGCAGTGGGTGAGTGGGAGCATTGAACTGCGACCAGAAAAGCTTCTCCACCTCCTTCTCACCCTGATCTTTGAAGAACTCTACAGCATCAGCCATACTCTTCGCCAGGTCCACGTAGGCGTCCGCCAAACTCCAGCGTCCATCCAGGGGAGCGTACTTCGGATCGAAGAACTTCGTCCGCTGTAAATAGGAGCCTCCAGCCGTGATTTTTCCGGCCTGTTGAAGCTCCTCCCGTGCACCCCTGAGCTCGGTCCGTATTTCCTTGGTGGCATTAAGTGCCTTGCTCAGGTCAGCCGATTTATCCTCATGCTCCCTTTTCAGGAGCTCATACCGGTCAGCGGCATTTTTTAACTCGATAGCCATTTCGGCTATCTTTTCCACGCTTTGGCGATGAGCAGCCTATTCGGCTCTCACTTCCTCGGCCGCCTTTAGGGCAGCCGCATTGCTCACCCGAGCTTGTTCCTTGGCTAGAGAAAGTTCCGCCCTCAGGGCCTCCACGACAGCAGCACCATCTGCAGTCCGAACATATTAGATTAATATGTGCCACCTTAATATTTTCCTATGCAATGGAAAGACAGGACACATACAATGTGATTCGTCCAGCCGCTCATTCATCAGAGTGATATCGGCATCAATCGACCCAATTTGCCTTGTCAGTTCGGCAACTTCAACAGACGGGCTGGCGGCCGGACCCACAGGTACCTACACATATTTACAACACCAATTATTGGTTGATGATACCCTGTTTGCCGCCTATGGCGGGCAACCAGAGTCTCAGGGGCTACTACCTATATGGTGTATTCTTCATTACATACCTCAAAGCCTTTGAGAAGGCTTGTAAATGCTTCATTCAAACCGCTTGTAGCGGATTAAATCTTTTTGAGCACTGCGCTCATTAACGAGCGGTGCTCCTCCGAGAACGCAGCTCGCTCCAGTAAGCCCGTCAGTACGTCCGGCCGGACATCGAACTGCGTCGGACTCTTCCCATCGCCCCCCGTCGTAGCCAAAGGCTCCGGGTGTACGGCGGCTGATGAATTGACTGCCGGCTTTGGCAGATTCGGACTCCTCCGTGACGACACCTCGGTGTCGCCCTCTTCACGAGTCGGTCTCGCTCCTCGGCCAGCTTGCTGCACTCCGCCTCCTTGCCGCGCAGGGCGGTGTTGGCTTCACCCAGCTGCTACTGCAAGGCAGCGTTGGCCTCTGTAAAAAAGGAAGAAGAAATAATATCAGTCGAATGACAAAGCGGGATGTAGTTCCCGGGGAGATCCAGCCCGACTTCTCAGCAGTCGGCCCGAATCTCGGGGACTACAGCCCGCGGGTGCGCCATCGCGCCCCCGCAAAGAAGTAGTTAGCAAAGGTAGATCCACTGGGAGATTCGGCTTGACTGCTCAGCAGTCGGCCCGAACCTTGGGACTGTAGCCCGCGGGTGCGTCAGCGCGCCCCCGCGAAGAAAGAAAGTCGAAGCTTACTCCGGCTCTCGGACAGATGGATGGTCTGCGTCTCCAGCTCCCGGACCCTAGAGTTGAAGGTGACCGCGTGAAGATTGTGGTAGTCCTGCAGAAGGGATATCAGGTGAAGTCAGCATTTGACACTTGCAAGTTAAAGTTCCGGACCGCCTGCTCGGCAGCCGGCCTGAAACTTGGAGACTACACCCAGTGGGTGCGCTTGCGCGCCCCCACCAAGAAAGCAAGAAGATCAAAATAAAGAGAAGCGAAGAAAACTTACGCGGATGGCTGCCCGCGACTCTAGGAACGCCTTGTTGCAGTGCTTGAGGCCTTCGGCTTCGGCCCGGAATTTGGCCTGGACGTCAAGGGACACCTCTGGCGGATCTTGGACCACCGGAGTGCTCAGGACGGCGAGGCGCACCCGTCCCACCAAACTCGAACGTCAGGGAGACTCGGGCAGGGCGGGACCATGGCCGCGGCGGACGAGGCTCTTCGGGCTCTGGGGAACTCGTGGCCAGAGGCCACTAGACAAGGAATGGGGCAGTGGGGTGGATCTAGGGTAGGCGAGTAGGCCTCTGGTGGTGCTAGAACGGAGGGAGAGAGCTCGACTTGCTCGGATTTAGGCCGGAGGGGGCGGCGGCCGTGGCGGACGTAGGACGAGCAGAGGGGCTCCGGTGCTCGGGGAAGAGGTTTGGGCGTGGTAGTGGAGTGTGGAGAGGCTGGTGGCAGAGGTGGCCAAGGGGGCGCAGGGAGGAAGACGACGGCGACAAACGAATCCAAAACGCTATTGTACGCCCGTGGGCACATGGTGGCGAGCGTCGGTGAGCAAGCAGACGGAGGGGGAGAGGGGTCTAGAAGGACGACGACGACGAGGGCTATCTACTGGATAGGCCCGTGCTCGCTGGGACGCCGAGCAGAGGAGGGGCCCAAGCAAGAAGACGCTCTGGGCGCAGCCATTGCACGACAAAGCGGTGGTCACCGCGTGCACTGGTGCACACAGTGCCACAAGTGATGCCAAACCATGTCTGGGGGTTAGTCCTTCCTGGGTAAGTTGTAAATACAGTGGTAACTTGGTTAAACAGGCTCTGGTTAAAAGGTTAGTGAGCTCTGAAGTTTATTGCAGTAAACTTTATTAACTCAATGTGATCAATAGGGAGCTGCTTTGTGTCAAGTGTTATGTCTAGGGTGTTTAGGCTAGGAAGGACTACAGTCCTGGAGAGTTTGGGAAGAAATTGACCAATATTTACTGCAGTTGCTTCACAACTGACCAAAATGGTCCAGAAACTAGATCATGATGGTGCACTCACATGGAGTGTCAACTTGAGCTCAAATTGGGCAAGGCAGAGTCACTAGGTCAAATGAAGATGCTCAAAAAGTCTCATACCATTTGGCAAAGCCAAGCTGGTGCTTGCTTCACAAACATCTCCTCTGGACAGAAACTTGGAATAATATTGGTGATTAAATGGATCATTGAAATGTTTCCAAAATGGGTGGAGAGATGTTTTATGGGAATAAGAATGATTTGGTAATTTATCAAGATTTTTGAAGCAATATAAAATGCACTTGCTTCACAACCTGAAAATATTGCCAAAATCAAAGACTTGCTCCTGTGCTCACATAGATAATTGGATGGGGCTGCAAATGGGTGGAAGGGGTTAATATGAGCACATTAAGGAGTCTACAAAAGTTCAACTCATTTGGGTACTCCTAGCTAGTACTTCCTTCACAAAGCTTTCTGTTTGACAGAAACTTTGAAAAATCACTGAGGAAGATTGGCTAGGAAAATAAATTTGAACTTGTTAATGAGGCAATTATTTGGACATATAAACATGCCCAAAAAGGTTGGGATCCACTAGGAAAAATATAAATGACACTTCCTTCACAAAGTGCCATTCAGGGCAGAATAGAAAAAGGAATATTGGGGAATTATTTTTGAACATGGCAATGAAAAGTTTTGCCATATTTGATCAAGATATGACCCAAACAATTTATGATAATTATTTGGGAATTTAAGGAGTGAGAGGAATATAGGTTGCTTCACAACCTAGGGCAATTTGAGTTATTCCTTTAATAGAAAAGGAATATTCCCAATAAAAAGAATATTGGGATTTGGGCTAGGATGATAATGACAGGGTCTAGGGAAAGATTTGGGAATGACAAGCCACTCCGGAAGCAAACAAGAGGGCATCTTCTTCAGTTTCCAGACCACAAAGCCACGGAAAAGAAAAACTCAGGCAAAAACCTCGGAAAAACAAAAGAAAAAGAAAGGGCCAAAAGTCAGGCTGTCACAAACTGTAACAGATGCAACTACTTTTACTTCAATGAGAGGATTATATTTAAACCGCTTCTCCTTAGGGAGATCAACGCGAGCAGCAAAAGATTCACAAAATGAAGCTACTATCTCAGAGTCAAGTCCATATTTAGCGCTAAATCCACGAAAAGCATCGGTATCCATAAAAGATTTAACACAATCAAACTTAGGTGTCATACCTGACTCCTTACCATCGTCGGAACCCCAATCTTCAGAGTTGTGTTTAATTCTTTCCAATAAATCCCACTTGAATTCAGTAGTCCTCAGCATATAAGAACCAGGACAGGAAGTATCAAGCATGGTGCGATCATTGAGGGAAAGCCGAGCATATTTTTTTTGAATAATCATTTCTCTTGAGAGCTCATGATAGGGGCATGAATATAACATTGACTTAAGCCTCCCCCAAGCTTGAGCGATGCTTTCTCCTTCGCGAGGCCAGAAATTATATATGTAATTACGATCACGATGAACAAGATGCATAGGATAGAATTTCTGGTGAAATTCCAACTTCAATCGTTTATAGTTCCAAGATCCCGTATCATCACATAGCCTATACCATGTCAATGCATCTCCCTTCAAAGATAAAGGGAAGACCTTCCTCTTAACAACATCATCGGGAATACCTGCAAGCTTAAATAATCCACAATCTTCATCCACAAAGATAAGGTGTAAATCGGGATGCAATGTTCCATCTCCTGCAAAGGGATTAGCTAGCAGTTTCTCTATCATACCCGAAGCAATCTCAAAGTAAACATTTTCAGTAGGTTCAGTAGGTTGAGGAGCAACTCTTTGCTCTACTGGTTGGGGTGAAGATACCCCGAACAAGCCCCTCAAAGGATTAGTTTCCATAGTAACAAGTGACAGAAAATTTCAGCACACTATATAAATGTTTCCTTACCAAGTTCCACTCACCAAAGGCGCTTCACTCCCCGGCAACGGCACCAGAAAAGAGTCTTGATGACCCACAAGTATAGTGGATCTATCGTAGTCCTTTCGATAAGTAAGAGTGTCGAACCCAACGAGGAGCAGAAGGAAATGACAAGCGGTTTTAGAGTAAGGTATTCTCTGCAAGCACTGAAATTGTAGGTAAAATAGATAGTTTTGTGATAAGATAATTGGTAACGGGTAACAAGCAATGAAACAAAATAAAGTGCAGCAAGGTGGCCCAATCTTTTTTATAGCAAAGGACAAGCCTGGACAATTTCTTATAATGAGAAAAGCGCTCCCGAGGACACATGGGAATTATCGTCAAGCTAGTTTTCATCACGCTCATATGATTCGCGTTCGGTACGTTGATAATTTGATATGTGGGAGGACCAGTGCTTGGGTACTGCCCTTTCTTGGACAAGCATCCCACTTATGCTTAATCCCTATTGCAAGCATCTGCAACTACAAAAGAAGTATTAAGGTAAACCTAACCATAGCATGAAACTAGTGGATCGAAATCATCCCCTTACGAAGCAACGCATAAACTAGGGTTTAAGCTTCTGTCACTCTAGCAACCCATCATCTACTTATTACTTCCCAATGCCTTCCTCTAGGCCCAAATAATGGTGAAGTGTCATGTAGTCGACGTTCACATAACACCACTAGAGGAGAGACAACATACATCTCATCAAAATATCAAACGAATACCAAATTCACATGACTACTAATAGCAAGACTTCACCCATGTCCTCAGGAACAAACGTAACTACTCACAAAGCGTATTCATGTTCATGATCAGAGGAGTATTAATATGCATTAAGGATCTGAACAAATGATCTTCCACCAAGTAAACCAATTAGCATCAACTACAAGGAGTAATTAACACTACTAGCAACCCACAGGTACCAATTTGTGGTTTTGATACAAGATTGGATACAAGAGATGAACTAGGGTTTGAGAGGAGATGGTGCTAGTGAATATGTTGATGGAGATTGAACCCCTCCCAATGAGACGATTGTTGGTGATGACGATGGTGATGATTTCCCCCTCCCGGAGGGAAGTTTCCCCGGCAGAACAGCTCCGCCGGAGCCCTAGATTGGTTCCGCCAAGGTTCCGCCTTGTGGCGGCGGAGTTTCGTCCCGTAAGCTTGCTTATGATTTTTTCCAGGGTAAAAGCCTTCATATAGCAGAAGATGGGCACCAGAGGGCCACCAGGGGGCCCAGGATACAGGGGGCGTGCCCAATAGGGGGGGCGCGCCCCCCACCCTCCTGGCCAGGGTGCGGGCCCCCTATGGTATTTTCTTCGCTCAATAATTCTTATTAATTCCAAAAATGACTTCCGTGGAGTTTCAGGACTTTTGGAGCTATGCAGAATAGGTTTCCAATATTTGATCCTTTTCCAGCCAGAATCCTAGCTGCCGGCATTCTCCCTCTTCATGATAAACCTTGTAAAGTAAGAGAGAATAGCCATAAGTATTGAGACATAATGTGTAATAACAGCCCATAATGCAATAAATATTGATATAAAAGCATGATGCAAAATGGACGTATCACATGCCTATCTTCTCTTCTCGAGAGGATGAAATCAATCTGGCTAGAGTGTTGGCTGATACGTCTCCGTTGTATCTACTTTTCCAAAAACTTTTGCTCTTGTTTTGGACTCTAACTTGCATGATTTGAATGGAACTAACCCGGACCGACACTGTTTTCAGCAGAACTGCCACAGTGTTATTTTTGTGCAGAAATAAAAGTTCTCTGAATGACCTGAAAATTCACGGAGCAACTTTTCAGAATTAATAAAAAATATTGGCGAAAGAATCAGCACCTGGGGGCCCACACCCTGTCCACGAGGGTGGGGGGCGCCTCCCTAGGGCGTGCCCCCTGCCTCGGGGGCCCCCTGGACCTCCACCGACCTCAATTCCAACTCCATATATTCACGTTCGCGGAGAAAAAAATCAGAGAGAAAGATTCATCGTGTTTTATGATACGGAGCCGCCGCCGCGCCCTAATCTCTCTCGGGAGGGCTGATCTGGAGTCCGTTCGGGGCACCGGAGAGGGGGATTCGTCACCGTCGTCATCATCAACCATCCTCCGTAACCAATTTCATGATGCTCACCGCCGTGCGTGAGTAATTCCATCATAGGCTTGCTGGATGGTGATGGGTTGGATGAGATTTACCATGTAATCAAGTTAGTTTTGTTAGGGTTTGATCCCTAGTATCCACTATGTTCTGAGATTGATGTTTCTATGATTTTGCTATGCTTAATGCTTGTCACTAGGGCCCGAGTGCCATGATTTCAGACCTGCACCTATTATGTTTTCATGAATATATGTGAGTTCTTGATCCTATCTTGCAAGTCTATAGTCACCTATTATGTGTTATGATCCGACAACCCCGAAGTGACAATAATCGGGATACTTCTCGGTGATGACCGTAGTTTGAGGAGTTCATGTATTCACTAAATGCTAATGCTTTGGTCCGGTACTCTATTAAAAGGAGGCCTTAATATCCCTTAGTTTCCATTAGGACCCCGCTGCCACGGGAGGGTAGGACAAAATATGTCATGCAAGTTCTTTTCCATAAGCACGTATGACTATATTTGGAATACATGCCTACATTACATTGATGAATTGGAGCTAGTTCTGTGTCACCCTATGTTATAACTATTACATGAGGAATCACATCCGACATAATTATTCATCACTGATCCAATGCCTACGAGCTTTTCACATATTGCTCTTTGCTTATTTACTTTACCGTTGCCACTGTTACAATTACTACAAAACTGCTACTATTACTTTTGCTACTATTACCGTTACTTTCATACTACTTTGCTACTAAATACTTTGCTGCAGATACTAAGTTATCCAGGTGCTAATACTTGAGAATATTCTTTGGCTCCCCTTGTGTCTAATCAATAAATTTGGGTTGAATACTCTACCCTCGAAAACTGTTGCAATCCTCTATACTTGTGGGTTACCATTGGCCACTACTAAAAGTCACCAGATGTGATTCTCATTTTCTAAAGAGGGTGTTAGCTACAATCATGTCATAGGCTAGAGCAAAGCTTAAGACATCTTCTCCTTCTTGATTCCTGATGCCATAGCCAAAGCCCAGATGCGCCCCTTCAAAACATGTGTTAGATGTACCTACATGGACACTGAGGTCTCCTCCTATGAAGAGCTTCTCGCCAATCAGTACACTTCTAACCATGTCTTCTAGGCCTTCCCAGAACTCCCTCTTAGTGTTCTCATTGTGGCCTACTTGCGGGTCATACGCGTTGATAATATTGAGAACTAAGTCCCCAACTACCAGCTTGACCAGGATAATCCGGTCCCATGTCTCTTGACGTCTACCACTCCACACTTGAGGCTCTGATCAAGATGCCTACGCCATCTCTGTTTGCAGCCGTCCCCGTGTACCACAGCTTGAAGCCGGTATCCTCCACCTCCTTCGCCTTTTGTCCCCTCCATTTGGTTTCTTGGACGCAAAGGATATCAACACCTCTCCTCACCGCTGCATCAACTAGCTCTCGAAGCTTCCCTGTCAGAGACCCGACATTTCAGCTACCTAAGCGAATCCTCCTAGGCCCGGCTAGCTTCATTACCCTTTGCACTTGTCGAGTCAAATGCGTAGACCCTTGCTCATTTTCCACTACATCCGGGCGCCGATGTAGTGCGCCACTAAGGATGCAACGACCCTATCCTTGCTCACTTGCCACCGTATCTGGATCAAGATACAACGCGTCACCAGGGGGGTGACGGCCCGACCCTTGCCCATTTTCCACCACACCTGGGTTCCGATGTGGCGCGTCGCTGAGAGGGTTTGTGACGCCCCCGATTCAATCGTACACTAATCATGCACGCAAATGTGTACGATCAAGATCAGGGAGTCACAGGAAGATATCACAACACAACTCTAAAAGTAAAAGTAAGTCATACAAGCATCATATTACAAGCCAGGGGCCTCGAGGGCTCGAATACAAGTGCTTGAACATGAACGAGTCAGCGGAAGCAACAATATCTGAGTACAGACATAAGTTAAACAAGTTGCCATAAGATGGCTAGCACAAACTGGGATACAGATCGAAAGAGGCGCAGACCTCCTGCTTGGGATCCTCCTAACTACTCCTGGTCGTCGTCGGCGGCCTGCATGTAGTAGTATGCACCTCCAGTGTAGTAGGAGTCGTCATCGACGGTGGCGTCTGACTCCTGGGCTCCAACGTCTGGTTGCGGCAACCGAGAAGAAGAGGAAAAAGGAGGGAAGAGGGAGCAAAGCAACCGTGAGTACTCATCCAAAGTACTCGAAAGCAAGGATCTACACTACATATGCATGGGTATATGTGTAAAGAGGCAATATCGATGGACTGAACTGCAGAATGCCAGAATAAGAGGGGGATAGCTAGTCCTATCGAAGACTACGCTTCTGGCAACCTCCATCTTGTAGCACGTAGAAGAGAGTAGATTAAAGTCCTCCAAGTAGCATCGCATAGCATAATCCTACCTGGCGATCCTCCCCTCATCGCCCTGTGGGAAATCAATCATCGGGTTGTCTCTGGAGCTTGTCTGGGTCTGTTTTATTAAGTATCCGGTTCTAGTTGTCATAAGGTCAAGGTATAACTCTGGGTTGTCCTTTTACCGAGGGACACGACTATTCTAATAGATAAACTTCCGTGTAGGGGTGCACCACATAACCCAACACACTCGATCCCTCTGGCCGGACACACTTTCCTGGGTCATGCCCGACCTCGGAAGATCAACACGTCGCAGCCCCACCTAGGCACAACAGAGAGGTCGGCACGCCGGTCTAAATCCTATGCGTGCAGGGGTCTGGGCCCATCGCCCATTGCACACCTGCACGTTACGAATGCAGCCAGTGAGCAGACCTATCAACCTCCATTACAAAGGAAGTTGCATTACACGGTCCAACCTAGCGCAAGCCGCTCAGTCGCTGACATCAAGAAGGCTTCGGTTGATACCATGACGTCGAGTGCCCATAATTGTTCCCGCGTAGTTGGTTAGTGCGTATAGGCCAGTGGCCAGACTCAGATCAATTACCAAGATCTCGTTAAGCATGTTATTTTGAAGTAACCGCGGACGCCGACCAGGGCCAGGCCCACCTCTCGCCTAGCTGGTCTCAACCTGCCCTATTGCTCCGCCACAAAGTGACAGTCGGGGGCCATCGGGAACCCAGGCCCACCTCTACCGGGATGGAGCCACCTGTCCTTCCAGCCCCCACATCGGAATCACTTGCGAGTACTCTACGAGCTGACCCGACTTTAGTCACCATCTGTATAGTATGTATGTATGTAAGTATATACCCGTGATCACCTCCCGAGTGATCACGGCCTGATAGTATAGCAAGGCATACGAACAAGAATGTATGGCCACATATGATAAACTAGCATCCTATACTAAGCATTTAGGATTGCAGGTAAGGTATCAACAACTGTAGCAACAATGACAGGCTATGTAACAGAATAGGATTAACCAAAACAGTAACATGCTACACTACTCTAATTCAAGAAGTAGAGTGAAGGGATAGGCGATATCTGGTGATCAAGGGGGGCGGGGCTTGCCTGGTTGCTCTGGCAAGAAGGATGGGTCATCAACTCCATAGTCAAACTGGACAACAACAACGCCGGTCTCGTAGTCTATCGGAGAGAAGAGGGGGAAGAAACAACAAATACAATGCAAACATAAGCATGATGATGCATGACATGACAATGAGCGGTGCTAGGTGTGCCCTAACGCGGTAGTAGGTGATACCGGCGAAAGGGGGAAACATCCGGGAAAGTATTCCCGGTGTTGCGTGTTTTCGGACAGATGAACCGGATGTGAAATGTTGCAGGTTCGCTATGCTAGGGACGTGTGGTTGACGAACATGCTGCGTATTCAAATTCATCTTGTCGTTCTGAGCAACTTTCATGTACAAAGTTTTTCCATCCGAGTTACAGATTATTTTATATTAATTTATACAGTTCTAAATCATTTTTGGAATTAACAGAATTAATTTAATTCAAAATTCAGTCTATGATGTCAGCATGACATCAGCGGTCAACAGTCAGTTGTCTTGGTCAAACTGACGCGTGGGTCCTACATGCCATAGGCTTAGGTTAACTAAATTGGTTTAGTTAATTAAATAGGTGATTAGGTTAACTAATTATGCTTAAATTAAGTTTATTGACTAATTAATTAATTCTTAATTTTAATTATGTATTTTTTATCTTTTTTAAACATTCTGGAGGCGGGGCCCTCCTATCATTGACCCCAGGGGGCCTAGCGATCGGGCGCTAGCGGGGCCACGGGCGCCAACCCGTCTGGGCATTGGCGGGGACACCCGTCGGGGCGAAATTGGGCGCCGGCCATGGCCATGGCGGGGCGCGGCCCCGAGCGACGCGCGCGGGCGCTGTGGAGGTGGGCTGCCGACACGGGCGGCAATGGGGGCGCCAGCACCGGCGACGCTGAAAAGCAGCAGATGGGCGCGGCGTGGAGCGGGGCAAGGCCGCGACGGCAGAGGCGGATCGGGCGGGGGCAGGGCGCAACAGCGGCAGTGTATGGCTGCGCAAGGCGAGGCCGTGGCTGGAGCTAGCGGGAGCGGCAGGCGCACCCGGCGAGGTTAGAGGCGGAGCAGGGGCACAGCGCAGGGAGGGGGTGCGCGCGCGGCGGAGGTCAGGGAGGCGGAGGAGGGCCACGGTCGTAGGCGGGCGCGCCGGCATGCGGTGAGCACGCGGGCGACGCGGGTAGCGGTGAGTGGGATGGGCGGGCGAGCGCGAGCGCGGGCGCTCGACCACAACGGCGGGTGAGAGCACGGACAGGCGCGGGCACGGCGCGCT